>NW_028327177.1:137157943-137460974 GCF_987537825.1 Furipterus horrens | reverse complement strand
ACTTCTCGCACTCGTAGGGTTTTTCCCCAGTGTGCATTCTCTGATGTACAACAAGATTTTTGTTCTGACTGAAGTCTTTCCCACACTCGCTACATTTATAAGGTTTCTCTCCAGTGTGGATTCTTTGATGCACCATCAGATTTCTACTAGAGGTAAGGACTTTTCTACATACAGGACACTCGTAGGTTTTCTCCCCACTGTGAATCCTCTGATGTTCAATAAGGTTTCGGTTGTAAGTAAAGCCTTTCCCACACTCATTGCACGCATAGGGCTTCTCCCCAGTGTGGATTCTCTGATGGGCTGTAAGGTTTGAGCGGTAACTGAAGACTTTCCCACAGTCGCTGCATTTGTAAGACTTCTCCCTGGTGTGAATCCTCTGATGTCCAATGAGGCTTTTCTTCAGAATGAAGCATTTGCCACACTCATTACACTCATAGGGTTTCTCGCCGCTGTGGATTCTCTTGTGCTCGACGAGGTTTCTGTTGGAACTGAAGGCTCTCCCACAGTCACGGCACGCGAAGGGCTTCTCCCCAGTGTGGATTCTCCGGTGCACCAGCAGGCTTGAGTTGTAGCTGAAAGCCTTCCCACAGTCCTCGCATTTGTAGGCTTTTTCCTGCGTGTGAAGTTTCTGATGGACCATGAAACTCTTGCTCATAATGAAGGTTTTCCCACACTCACGGCACTCATAGGGCTTCTCCCCATTGTGGAGCCTCTCGTGGTCAATCAGGTTTCGATTAGAACCGAAGACCTTGCCACAGTCTTTACATTCATAGAGGTTCTCTCCCGTGTGGAACCTCTGATGCAAAACGAGGCTCTTCTTTAGAATGAAAACCTTCCCACACTCATTACATTCATAGGGCTTCTCCCCATTGTGGAGCCTCTGGTGGTCAAAGAGGTAAGCACTCTGAGTGAAGGCTTTCCCGCACTCGGTACACTTATACGGCTTCTCTCTGCTATGCATCCTCTTATGGTCAATGAGGTTTGACTTAGAATTGAAAACCTTCCCACATTTTTTACAACCAAAGGTCTTCTTTTCTGTGTGTACCCTCTGGTGTAAAATGAGGCTTTTGCTTCTAATGAAAACCTTTCCACACTCTTTGCATTTGTACGGGTTCTCTGCACTGTGGAGTCGCTGGTGGTCAGCAAGGTAAGTGGTCTGAGCAAAGGTTTTCCCACACTCATAACATTTATAGGGTTTTTCCCCAGAGTGGATTCTCTGGTGCAAAATGAGGCTCTTCTTCAGGATGAAAGCTTTCTGACACTTGTTACATTTATAAGGCTCTTCCCCTTTGTGGAGCCTCTGATGGTCAATGAGGTAAGCATTCTGGGAGAAAACTTTCCCACACTCATTACATTTATAAGGTCTCTCCCCAGAGTGGCGCCTCAGATGTATGATAAGGCCCGAGTGCCTGTAGAAGGCCTTGCCACACTCCTTACACTTGTACGGCTTCTCCCCGGTGTGGATCCTCTGATGGTTTAGAAGGTAGGCGCTCTGAGAGAAGGCTTTCCCGCATTCGTTACACTTATACGGCTTCTCCCCCGAATGGTTCCGTAAGTGCATCAGAAGGCTGGAGCGCTGAATAAAGCCTTTCCCGCACTCCTTACATTTATGAGGTTTCTCACCAGTGTGGATTCTCCGGTGGTTTATAAGGTGGGAGATTTTACTGAAATGTTTACAACATATATCACACTTATAAAACTTCTTGCCTTCAGTACCCGTTAAACTTTCAGAAAGAGCTGAATCTGAAGTCAAGCTTTCTCCAAAGTCCTTCCCCTTTGGGCCTCGTCTTTCTGGCAGAGTTCTTTTCTTTTTGTCTCGTTCATGGAGGGCACCTTTCTTCGGTGTATCCCTTTCACTTGATTCATTTCCCCAATGACTTGCTGAATCTTGCCATTCGCACTCTTTCTCAAAAGTAAGAACCTGGGGAATACCCCCTTGAAGTCTTTTTGATGTTCCTTTCTGGGAGTCTGCTCTCTGAGATATACTTGACTTTGATGTCACCTCCTCATTCTCAGTCATGGTCTCCCATTCTGGTAAAAAGAATTAAAAATCCAAATGTTACCAAGTCCCTGTGTTAGTGAGAACAAAATCGTCTAACAAGCTAGAAAGATACACTTTTATATGCATACAAAAAGGAGAAACTTTTCATTAAAAGAAGGTACAAAGCAGAATGCTATGTTGATGGAGTGTTATAAAAGGATTAACATAGAACTCATTTTGAGATACATCTAAAGCTCTGTCTTCAGGAAGCAGATGGAAAAATATAAGTGATGTTGAAAAAGCAGATGTAAGGAAGAATGAGAAAAAGAACATGTGATTTTATACAGGTGGTTCAGACTTGAGGACCAGGAAGCTGAATGGAACAAGAAGAATCATTTTGCCTATAAAGAATTGTCTTTTTATTTTCTTCATGCTAGGAAGACGTAAATTCTAAAAGAAAAAAATATACCTAAAGACTCTGAAAGGTAATCTTTAATTTTGAAGAGTCAAGTGCATAAACACTTTTTAATTACTTGAAAACAATGAACCTACAAGAAAAAAATTCATTAAAAAGCAACATAATCCTTAGAATTCATGTTTTAGCTCTCACTATTCCTTTTAAACTTGTGAAATGGAAATTTTAAAATTCTTTTCACAAAAACATCAGGTCTGGATTAGCTTCCCTCATTTAATTAGACATAAAAGGTAAGAGAAGAAATACAGAATATAAAGAAAAATAGAGAAGAGAGGTTTAAAAATATGAAAACATCTAGAAAATGAAGAGGCTGAACTAGTTAATGTCCAAGGTCCCTAATCTAACATTCTCAAATATTTAAAAATGTGAAATTATTTTTTTGCTCTGACCGGGTAGCTCAGTTGGTTAAAACACCGTTCAGATATGCCAAGGTTGTGGGTTTGATCCTCAGTCACAGCACATACAAGTATCAACCAATGAATACATAAATAAATGGAACAACACATCGATGTTTCTCTCTTGCTCTCTCCCTTGCTCTCCAAAATCAATCAATAAAATAAAATGAAAAACATCACGAGATATCATTTCAGACCCACTCGAATAACCATAATCAGAAAGACATAGTAACAAGTGTTGATGAAGAGCTGGAGAAATCGGAACTCATACGGAGCTGGTGAGAGTGTGAAACTGTGCAACAATTTTATTAAACAAAGTTGTTTAAGAGCTTTGTTAGACAGTTTGTCAGATCCTCAAATGATTAAACATAAGAGTTACCATACAGCAATTCCACCCCTAAGTATACATCCAAGAGAAATTAAAACATATGTATACACAACAATTTTTACACAAATGTTCATTGCAGTGTTATTCATAACCACCCAAAGGTGGAAGCAACCTAAAGGTCCATCGACTGATAAATGGATCAATAAAATGTGATATATCTATACAAAGAAACAGTATATGCCCATCAAAAGGAATGAAGACTTAATATATGCTACGAATGGAGGAACCTTAACAACATGATGCTAGGTAAAGGAATTCAGTCATGAAGACCACATGTTGTATGATTCAATTTATATGAAATGTCCAGAATAAGCAAATCTAGAGACAGAAAGCTAGTCAGTGATTATGTAGGGCTAGGCCGGAGGGTAGGGCCGCGTGAAGTGAAGGTAACTGCTACAAAGTACCAGCTTTTCTGTGCAGGGTGATGAAAATGTTCTAAAATTGGTTACGATGATGGTTAAGAACTCTGTGAATTTACTGACAACCACTAGAAGTGGGAGGACTGTATGGCACCCACAGGAAGATGAGCAAGAAAAGGAAAATGACCAATAAACATGGGGGAAGATTTCAAGCATATTAGTAATTAAAGAAATGAGAAGCAAACGGTAGTATTCATCATCTACCCAGCAAAGATTTTAAACACTGACCAAATCATAAGCACAAAGAGGGGAAATGGGCCCTCTTCTGCTCTTCTCATGGGAGTACAAATCACACCATTGACAGGAAACAGCTCGGTAACAGTGTCAAAATGTAAAATCTGCAGAATGTTTGACCCACCATCACCGCAACTGAGATACTAAAGATATATTCTCATAAGTATAAAAATATACAGCATAAATTACTATGGACAACAATATAATTTATTAAGGTTGCTGGCACAAAATTAACATATAAAATTCAACATTTTCATATATGCACACAACGGTCAATTAGAAAACATCAGAAAAGATTCTAATTCTGAAGAATCAACGTAACCAGAAACATACAAGACGTCGATGACTGCAGTTTTAAAACAGTCCTGGAACATACAAAGGCAGTACTGAGCAAGCGGGATGGCACGTAACGCTCTTGAACAGAAATCCAGCATCATAACGCTGCCACTGCCACGCACGATGCAGACAACGGAATACTATGCAGCTGTTTCAACTGAGAGCACAAACCTGTATTTTAGTCCAGCAGCTAATCCCACAGTTTTTCATGTCTAGTTCTCCAAACAGAAGCTACTTTTTTCTTTATGGTCCAGCACAAAGCTGCCTTCTTGACGGCCCCTCCCAATCCCCAGGAGTGGAGCTGGGGGCCATCGTCTCCAGCTCGAGAAGCCTCTTGCCATTCTCTTCCCGACTGTCTTACTCTGCCTTAGTTATCCTGTGCTCAGCTCCCAAACCATGGGAAGCTACTTAATGACAGAATCACATTATTTCCACAGTTGCCACCACACAACAGATATTTAATGTTTGCTGGAAGTACAAACAGCTATTAAGTTTTTAAAAATACTCTTCATTTATTACTAACCAAAGAAATCCAGTTGGGAATAGATACTCTAACTTTAAAAAGGTAAACTAGCAACACTGTAACAGAATGGGATTACTGAGCGCCAGTGAAGGCAGAGCAAAGGAGTACCCCTCTGTGCAGAGGGGAAGGGCAGGGGGACGGGGGCCGCCACAGAAGGCAACGTGGCGGCACAGCCAGGGCCCTCAAACAAGTCACACACTTGGGCCTCGTAATTCCACTTCTAAAAAACGAGAGATGACGGTCTTGGGCATAGAGAGAGATGATTATTACAGTAATTAGCTAAAATAAGAAAACGCTAACTGAATTATGGCACAAATTATGTAGCCAATATAGAGAGTATTTACCAAGAATTTGTAACGGTAGGAGTGAAGAGAACAAGGAATCCAAGCTTTAAAAATGTACACACTCACACACACACACACACACACTTAAAACAATGTAAAAAAATAAAATAACCCTCAAATACACCAAAAAAAAACCCAGAAAGATATATCAAAATTTTGATAGTCGTTGTCTAAATTGTGAGTTTAAGGAACTGCTTTCCTTCTTTCTAACATTCTGTCTTCCACAGTAAGCATATACTACTTCCATAATCAGAGAATAAACAAAGGTTGATGAAATAAAGGTAAGAATCATGGAAAGAAAGGGTCCTTACCTAGGGAAGTCACATTCCCATAATTCTCCAGCATCACATCCCAGTACAAGGCCCTCTGAATTGGGCCCAGACATGCCCATTCCTCCGCAGTAAAGCATACAGATACCTCTTCAAACATCACCAACTCCTGAAATAAAGGTCTGTGTGTGGTTATCCATGCCCAGGAGCTCCCCTCCTGAGGGGTTCCTTTCACACTGTGAGGCCATGAGGTGGACAAGAACATTGTAGAGACATAAGGAGACCCCACATAAAGTCTGCATTCTAAGAGCATGGGCCTTGACTGAGAGACGGGAACCGGACCAAGCAGCAGGCTGAGAGGACACCTGAGCCAAACTTAGGTGAGACAGATAGGGCCTTAGGAAGGAGAAGGGATGCAAACCTCACCTGGGGCTGGGCTGTTAGAAGCATAAGTGCCATTAGTTGATTTCTTGGGTTCTCTTCCTGGGAAAGGGCAGAAGCTTCAGAGGCAGGAGAACCTGGGGAAAAGAGGAAAAGCTGCACTGAGGTTTCCACTGTTCCCACCCACTACTCCACGCCCAGTATCTTCCATGAACAAGGAACTCAGAAAGACCAGAACTCCCACGTCTAGGCAACAATGGCTCTAAAGTAACCTATAAACCTTTTATAAGTGACCCCCTCGTGCAGGGCTGGACTAACGCTTAGAACATTAATAAAATGGATAAACGGTCAGGGACACACAAAAGGACAAGAGGGAGGACAGAAAGAGCTTATTACCAGGAATCCATAAAGAGGGCAGGAAAGGAAGCAACTATCTAGGAGCAGATGGATAAACCACAGTAAAGGTCCAAGAAAAGAAAGAAAATCCAAAGCCAGGCTACTAAGTACCATGTTGAGGATCCTGGAGGCTGCCCACCGCTGGGTCAGGAGGAGGACCTGGGCGAATGTCAGCTGCTGTGTGGCTACCAGCGGGTGCCTGCAGATCTGCTGTTCCTGCAGTGCCCCTGCCCCCCCGGAGAGCGTCCCGGTCCGGGACAAGGGCTGGGACCTGGGAACAAACAAAACAAAATGAGCTGGCTCTTCTTGTACCTCCAGGCAACGGACTCACCGACCCACTATGGACCTCGTTCTGCCCCTAACCTGGAACTGGGAGATCGGAGGCCCACCTCAGGCAAGGACCATCAGCACAGCAGTAAAGCTGCTGCCCTGCAGCCCCACTCATGGCACGGGTGGCCTCTCCCACAGCAGACTGAACACACTGGTGGGAACAGGCGCCAGACCCGGCTGTGGGTTAAGGAGGGAACGGGAAGTAACAGGCGATAATTCAGAGCATGTGTTTTAGCTGCAGACCTAGCTTTGGAGAAGACGTGGTTCGATACACTCTCCTACTTATCTACCCCTTTACCGACCCCTTCCTGCTGCAACGGAAGCAACTCTGGAGTAGGAATAGGAACACTTCGTTCTGCTGCCGGCTAGATGTCTGAGGTAAGGCAATCCAGGGAACCTTTCTGCCTCCATTTTCTCCTCTCTCAGAAGAGAGGATGCATTGGTGATGTGTAATAAAATAGACAGCTCTAAACTTCTTGATTTTCATGACTAAAACCAGCCCACCGTTGGTGCCACTGCCAAGCGGAAGTTCTGTTTCAGACTTCTAACAGAAATGTTTCTAGCAGGCTACAGACTGACCGTGATCTCACACACACTGGAAACTATATTAAGCTCCCAGTTTCACAGTCAAGGATACGAAATCCTCTCAGAAGCAAATATCTCCACCCCATCCTCTGGCTCCCAGAACCCCCCGTAGGGCCACAGCTTCCTTCTGATTCTCTCACTGCCTGTTAGCTCCAGGCTTACACCGTCACTGCAGACAAAGAATACATGTGCTTCTGTTCAGAACACGTAGAAACCTTATGTTCTTCAGGTTCTGGAACCAAACTCAGCATTAGCAAGCATCGCCCAGGAGGACAGAGCGCAGTCAACCCTTTGTGCTGATTCTAAACTGGGCCCAAAGACCCCAACCATAAATTCATTTCTCGGAGAAGATACCCTACGGCCTGAATAGCTCACGAACCGGTGTCCATCAGCATTAGGGCTGCTTCTGTGCTGCTGATTGTTAATGAGAACCGCGGGCTCGCCCTCCGGCCCAGCCTACCCTGCCCCAAGCCTCTCCTTTCTTCCCTCCCCACTTGCTCCCCTCCCCCTCCTCACTTTTAGCGCTGGTCCCTCGAGGTCTTTCTGCAGCTCCTCTACCAGGGCCACGGCCTCCTCGCCGCTGCCGGGGCGGTGGATCTGCACCCACGTCCGGATCTCGCCAGGCAGGATGCTCAGGAACTGCTCCAGCACCAGCAGCTCCAGGATCTGGGCCTTGGTGCGCGCTTCGGGCCGCAGCCACCGGCGGCAGAGCTCCCGGAGCCGGCTCAGCGCCTCCTGCGGCCCCGCCGTCTCGTGGTACCGCAGCTGCCTGAAGTGCAGGTGGGACATCTCCCAAACAGAGGAGCTGCTCCCTTGGAAGCTGGTTCCCCATTTCCAGGTGTCATCCTTCCCTTTAACAAGACCCTCTTGTCTCAGAGCATTGTGGGCCCAGTTTTCTCTGGTCATTGTCTTCACTTAGGAAAGCCTCCTCCTCAGGCCCCCTCAAGCCTTGCTTCACTTCTTCCTTAGAGCGTGGAGAACGTCATCTGCAAGACCTCGAAAAACAATTGTTAAAGTCAGCTCGGGGAAACAACCCAGTTTTCCAGACCCCGTCAGCTCCCAGTGATGAAGAGAACATCCCCAAATGCAAGGCTCTCGGCTCTGAGAAGTGCCTCCTTTGACAGAGGGCCCCAGCCCAAGGCTCTGGGGACACTGACACCGGGTAACCAGAACACTGCTGAATCACGGACACGAGACCCCTCTGATCTTTAGTCACAGCAGCTCCTCTACCTCGTTACGATAAACCCGTGACCCCGTACTCCAACATCGGGCATCCTGGCCAGCCCTGTGTGACACTGAACAAGTCGCCTCACTTCGGATCCTGCAAAATGGAAGTAATAACACTTCCCATCTTATAGGCTTGTTGTAAGAATCTGATGTCTCAATACAGTTGAAGTTTTTGAACAGTGCCTGGTATATGGTTTCAAAGGCTAGTTAGCCTTCTGAACTTGCATTCTTTCCTGGGTTCTGTAGTGTCAGCAAGTAATCACGGCCTCGATCCTGATGCAGTGAGATCAAATCCTAACACCTCAATTAACAAAGAAAGGCTGAAGTAAGTTCTGTGTCATTTCACTATACATACTTGAAATTCTTTGAAATTTGTTCACTGTGTTAATCAAAACATTTGGACAAATCTGAATTAAGATGTTATTATACGGAACTTAGGCTTGTTGCTCTCTAGAAGTTTTCTGGTTCTTTCTTGGAAATAACATTTTATTTTTATTACAAAAGAAAAAATTTCTAAAGCCAGAACACATATACAAAGCCAGAGAATAATCACTGCCAACCCCCTGGCTGGTTTGGCTCAGTGGATTGAGCATCGGCCTGCGAGCTAAGTGTCGCTGGTTCGATCTTCCAGTCAGGGCACATCAGAGAAGGAAAACTCTGACTCCAAAAAACCTCCGCTGCCTTGCGGCATACCTCTTCAGGGGAAAGGCTAAGGGAGTAAACCCCGACAGAAAATCCGGAGCCGGAGTCCCTAAGGCGGTTTGACGTGGTAGTCAACACCGGCAACTCCTGCGGCGCACCTGAACCCAAGCTGTATTGACTCCGTCTTTCCCTTGGACCCTTCAGCTGCGAAGAGAGGGGGGGTCTGCTGCATGGGCAACAGCAGACCCTCCATATCACCCTGCCCAGGCTCTGTAGCTTCAGCTTCACTGGAGAGGACACTCCAGCGTCATCGCAAGATGTCGATTCAACAGGGGAGGAGACAGATACCGCGTCACTCCCGAGTCGGACTGCACAGCCATTCTCGGCGGTGCGGATAGACTCTTAAGAAGCTACACCATCGTCTCTCGAGACAGACGGCTGCCGACGACGAATCACTGCCATGACTGGGACTGTGTTCTTCCAGTCCTTGTTCTCTGCATCAATTTGGATTGCAAGATTGGATCCGACTGTACTACACTGTAATTTACTTGTCACATGAAATATTAAATATTCATTATTATTTGTAAGAGTATATGAGTCCATTCATACTTAAGGTGTCCCCTGTAGTTATACATTTAGATTATTTATAATTCTCCCAATTATAAATTAGGCCACAATGACTGCCCTTACTAATACATTTTTGGTTACATATCTGTTTATTTCTTTAGAAAAAATTCCCAGAAAAAAAGTTGTTGGGCCAAAAAATGTACAAATAGTTTTAAACTTTTAAGGTTATAAGGGTTATATCACGATCAGTGACATGATAAAAGAACCTTCATTAATTTTATTTAACACACAGACCCTTAAGGTTCATGCTTATAACTGAGCAAAGGAGACAGAAATATGAACACAATTGCAATATGATGTGTAAGTACAATTATTAGGAGGGCATACAAGCACGGAAGGAATTCATGAAGGTAATTTTGGATTGGGCTTTAAAGGAAAATGGTAAGACCACTGGAGTATTAGGAAAGCCATTCCAGGAAGAAAGGAACTGTAACTTCAAAAGCGAGGGAGTGACAGCACATACAGCTCTCTCTGTCAGAAGTGCGCTCTGCACACCAGAAAAGGACAGGGCACTTTGGAGGTAGGAGTAGAGATACATGGAAGTCACATTCCAAAGACCGCTGAGAGGCAGGACAAGAAGGTGATCATGTAGTCTAGGTGACAAGCACCAGTAAAGAGGTTTTACTTTACATTTTCCTGTGCCGTTTAAAAAAAAATAGGTAATATATTCATTTGGTTCAAAATTTTAAATTATAAAATGCATGCTGTGTAATGTTTCCCTCTCCTTATTATTAATTTCTTATCTATCTTTCCGGCTATATATGTATCGATACGTACAGAGAACTGTTTTGCACTTCTCTGTTTTCACAATGACAGAACATCATGAATCATGGATTGCATCTTCCTTTTCTCGACTAACAAGGTATCTTCCTGACCTTCCTTGTCGGGCACACAGCTCCTCCCTCTTTTTCTGAATGCATTTACCCATCTCCAGCACTGATCCATAAAATAAACAATTCACAAGCGGGACTTCATTAAAACCAAAAACTTCTGCTCTGCAAAAGCCAAGGTCAAGAGAATGAGAAAACAAGCCACAGACTGGAAGAAAATATTTGCAAAAGACATGCATTTCTGACAAAGGACTGTTAAAACTTTGTATATTTCATACAAAGAAAGAACTCTTATAACTCAATAATAAGAAAACAAGCAACTCAAAAAATGGCCCTAAGACCTTAATACACACCTCATCAAAGAAGAATTGCATAAAAACACACCCCACATCATACGTCCCCAGGGAAATGCAAGTGAAACAGCAATGAGACGCCACTACACACAGAACAGAATGGCCAAAATCCAGAACACTGACACCACCAAAAGCTGGTGAGCGTGTGGAGCAACAGCAGCAACTCTTGTTCACTGCTGGTGGGAACGTACAGTGGCTCAGCCACTCTGAAGACAATCTGGCAGCTTCTTACAAAACTAAACATGCTCTTACTACATGATCTAGCAGTTGAACTCCTTGGTATTTACTCAAAGGAGTAAATACTTATGTCCACATGAAAACCTGCACACAGATGTTTGCAGTAGCTTTATGTATAACTGCCAACACCTAGAAGCAACCCAGATGCCCTTCTGTAGGTGAATAAACTGGGGTAACGTTCAGACAATGGAGTCTTACTCAGCACTAAAAAGAAACGAGGTATTAAGCCATGAAAAGACATGGGGGATCGCCAATGCATAATACTATGTGAAAGAACCCAAACTGAAAAGGTTGCATACTAGACAGCTCCTACTATGTGGCATTCTCAGAGGGCAAACCTGGGAGGGGCAGGGCTACAGTGATTAATCAATACCACGACAGGAGT
This sequence comes from Furipterus horrens, assembly GCF_987537825.1. NCBI lineage: Eukaryota > Metazoa > Chordata > Mammalia > Chiroptera > Furipteridae > Furipterus > Furipterus horrens. Next base: position 137,449,617 of record NW_028327177.1, on the reverse strand, counting down.
AAATGGTTTCGTGGTTCACAGCTGTAAACCTACTTCTGCCCCGCCCTGTATAAGGGTGGATATATGTCTTTATAGATTTACCAAAACCCACGGAACGTACAACAAAAAGAGTGAACCCTAACGCAGCCTACAAACTCTGGGTAACGAAGATGTGGCAGTGCAGGTTCATCAGTTCTAACCCACGTCCCACCCTGGTGGGGGATTCACACGGGGGAGGCCACGCGGGTGGGCGGGCGGGGACAGGGGAACTCCCCTCCCCGGACGCCGTTCAATCTTCTTGTGAATCAAAACCTCTAAAAAAACCAAGTCTATGAAAAGAAATACAAGCATGCATACATTTAAGCTGGAACAATGGGTTTCTAAGCAATGTTCTACAGTAAACTATCAGAACTCCGCTTGCTCTCACTTTGCAAATACTGAAACATACATCCTGCTTGCCTCTCACGGCAGGTTTCCGAGTCCCAAGGGGAAAAGCACGAGAACAAGAAGGCTCGGAGGCCACTCAACCAGTTAAGCTTCGCGGGCAAGTTCTGAATCGGGGTCTCTAATTCCAAAGGCCCAGAATGACGCCGTCTAAGAAAAGACTTCTGAAACCCAAACTACTCGAAAGCAATGGTTTCCGAGCGACAGCTCATTGCCAAGTTTTAACGGGACAAGCTGTAAAGCGAAAATGGAACAATCATTACACACACACACACACACACACACACACACTCACTCACTGACTGGGTGGCAACGACCTTTCTGGCAAAGGACAGCGTTTATTCTGAGTTTTAGGGTTTCGGGATTTAGTGTTAAAATACATTTTCTGAAGACACGGCGGGACAGGTAGGCTACGTTTGCTTTGTCAATACCATTGTATTACAGAAGTAAAAGATGGGACTCGGTCCATCCCTCAAGGGCAGAAAAAGCCCCCAGAAGCCTGGGAGCCCCTGCTCCCGAGGTGTCTGCGATGTGAGTGCGCATCAGCCCCCGACAAGACCGAGGCAGAGCAGGAGGGCCTGGCGGGGGGCGCCGGCTCCCGAGGCGGCCGTCCTCCCAGGGCCACACCCGCCGTGGCTCGGGCGCCGGTCCCGGGTCCCGACGCAGGCTACTCGGTGTCGCCTGCAGAACCGCCCACTGGCCGGCAGCAGGGCGCCCGCCTCCGCCCGCGGCTGAGGAGCGACCGCGCTGGGAGCCGGCGGGGAGGAGGGCCGGCGAGGAGCGCACCGCCCCGGCGCCCCGGCCCGCCCCCGGCCGCCCTCCGCGCATGCCCGCCCGCCCGCCCCGCCCCCTCCCTGCTCACCGGTACTCGCGCGGCCGCCGCGGCTTCGGGGCCGTCGCCTAGGCGCCGGGACGCTGGGAGCTGACTCGGGAACAGGAGGCGACGGCAGCCGAGCCCCAGAATAATGGAGGCCCCGCGGTACCGCGACTTCCGGCTGCTCACCACACCCACCTCGCCCACCCCCCGCTCTAGGAAGCCGCGTCTCTATGGTTCCTCGCTTCGCCCAGGGGAGCGCGGAACGCCGAGCTCGTGGGTGCTTGGGCCTTGGTTCCTCCCAGCGAACGAGCGGAGGGGTTGCTGCGTTGCCGACACGAAGGATGCAGAGATGAACCACCTGGCCCTTGCCTTCAGGCGGCTTGTTGCCTCCCGAAGGAGCCGGAGCTTTCTGGTTTAATTTGCATTTCAGTTGAGGTTGTTTGGGATTAATTTCTCTTATTGGCCTCCTGGGCACCTATTCCCATCCATTCTTGGATCTACGGCAGTTCTTACCGTAAATAATGGCATGGCTTGTAAATGACACCCTTGTTAATTTGCTTACTTGTTGGTGCATCTCTTGCCCAAATGATGAGATAATGCACCACCATCTCAGAAGCAAGAACAATACCACCTCGTCTTCGTGGTTCTCAACTTGGCAGGAGGGAAGTTGACCTTCCACTTTGGGGAGGGAAGAATGATACAGATCCTTTGTCATAGATAAATCACACACCAATTTGCATTAAAAACAGCCCCGGTAGAGGGGGCTTTTATAGAAAGATGAGAAATACGACCTTAACATTCGGATTGGGATTTCCGCTTTAGCTCATCGCAGTTCTGAGATCTTAGCCCCATTTAGAACTGTCAGCCCTCTGCCTCCAGCCTCTTCTCATAAATCTATCTCTGTGAAGTTTATGCTCTTACACCTAGCTCAACATAACTTTGTTTCCTCTGCTAAGACCCTATGGAAAATATCCACAACAAAGAACAAATCCCATTCACCCGCAAAGGGCATTTATTGGGTTGACATAACCCTGAACACGCCTGGTGTATTTATCGGGAATTCCAGAGAAGCAGAACCAGCAGGAGACAGATGTAAGGAATTGGCTCACACAGTTACCGTGGCTGAGAAGCCCCAAGATCTTCAGTCAGCAAGCTGGAGACCCAGGAGAGCCAAAGGTATAGTTCCAGTCCAAGTCTGAAGTCCTCAGAGCAGGAGAGCTAATGGTGAAATCCCAGACTGAGTCCAAAGGCAGGGAAAGACCAATGTCCCAGGTCAAAACAGGCAGACAGAGCCCTGGCTGGTGCGGCTCACTAGGCTGAGCGCCAGCCCATGGACTGAGAGGTTGCCAGTCTGATTCCCGGTCAAGTTAAGGTACATACCTGGGCTGCGGGCCAGATCCCCAGTTGCGGGCAAGCCAATCTCTCACTCATTCATGTTTCTCTCCCTCTCTTTCTCCCTCCCCCCTCTTTAAATATAAGTTAAAAAACAAAAAACAGGCAGGCAGAAAGAACAAATCTTTCCTCCACATTTTAATCCTCTTCAGGCTCCCAACAGATTGGATGATGCCCACCCATGTTGGGGAGGGCAATCTGCTTTACTCAGCCTACCAGTTCAAATGTTAACCTCATCCAGAAACACCCAGAATAATTTTATAATTTTTAACCAAATATCTGGGCATCCTATCGTCAAGTTGACAATATTAAAATCAACCATCACACGTGGATTTCTCCAAATATAGTTTAGAGTGTTAAGTTATAGAATAGTTTATCAGGCCCTGAGGGGCATCCATGGTGGATAGATTCTGGTCAATGTCACTTAAAAAGACCCAGATTTGGATGTCCATCTTGAAGATAATCCTCCCCCACCCACCACTCACCTTTACATCCTCAGGGAACGATAACAAAGGGGAAGTTGAAAAAGGGGACGGGCCACCTGAGAAAAGCCAAGCTCTTTCTGTCCTAACTGCATTATGATCTCTGTAGAGGTCATTTCCCTGCACTGTCTGGATTCCCCTAGATTGTCCCCTTTTCCCTCACAACACTGGAGGGGCAAGCTGAAGGCCCTCAGTTGTCTGCCCTCTCCAGGAACTACCTTAGTTCCAAACACAGTCAGCTGAAGGAAACTGACCTCATCCAAGATCATGCTTCCCTTCTGGGTGATGTGGCAGAGCTTGTATTCAATGACTGGTCAATGAAGGCATCCCAACCTTCTCAAGTTCGGCCAATTCTGAATGCTTCTCCCAGCCTGACTGACTCTAAAGCCAACAAAGGCACCACAGCTAACTTCTCCCACACGAATCCTGCTTTCTTCCCTCTCTCTACAGGTGTTAATCCCAGTAACACTCTTCAGTAAATTCACTACATGTTTTTCTGAGTTTACTTCCCATAAAAGTTCGACAATAAAATTAGATAACTGTTTTCAAGATTGCTTTCATTTTTAAATGATGGTTCCATGTATACTTGGAAATGTACATACCTAATTTCATGTTAATTTCACTGGGGTGTAGCCCTATTAACATCTGGGCTTCTTGCGGAGACCTCAGTTCCAATTTTCCACCTCTTCCAAGCCCCAAAACTCAAATCCTGCCTAAAATCTATGTGCCTTGGACCAAGGTCACCAAACTGCCTCATGTTGCCTAAGGCATCATTACCCACTTCCCTTCCTGGCTTTCACTTCATTTTAGCCCCTGAGGGCCTATGTCACTTTGTTAAAAGCCCTTTTAAAGGATGTTTAAATTTTATCCAGTATTTCAGGTTGTTTTGTGGCCAAAGGGCTTTATGATTATATCACTTGCCATATTGTTCTATCCTATCTTTTAAAAACACGAATATCTGCTCAATTCTGTGGTTAAACCAACACTGCAAATGTGACAGCATTTTCTTTCAGACTCTGTAAACTGGCTGCTAATCTGTTATGATTATATAAACTTTGGTTTGCGTCTCAATAATTTTGTGATCCATAGGTTCTTCTGAGGAAAAATGGATAATTATTACAAAAATAGTCAGATAAGGAGACAAGGCTCCTAATGGAATTTTTTCTTCACTCCCCACTGCGAAAGCTTTGTTTTATACAGATGCCTAGGCCTTGCTCCAGATATGCTGCCTTGGTGGACCTGGGAAGTGTATCTGGTTGTATGAAATTACCTGTTGTGATTCCCGGCTTTGGGGTCCACTGGCCTTGGTTTCAGAGACTGGTTACAACTTCTGCATGTCTGCAATCCGTACAGCTGAACTGTGCCAAGTGAACTTGAATTAATCAGTGGGAGGAGCGAGAACCAGTCAGGTCCTGTGTTTATGTGTCCAGAAAGGGGTCTGCCATCTCCTTTTTAACCCCTCACAAATCTACCTTCTGAAGCCAAAACGGACTTCAGGGAGCCCGGCTGGTTTTATACAGCCACCCCAGGGCTATGTAATAGAGAGGCCAGAGGCGAGGCAGGACAACTGTCTGTACAAGTCCTCAGAGGACCTAACGGAAGGACACTGTCTAAGGGCCAGAGAGCTCTCATTTTTGTATCACAAGCATGAAAATAACAAGCTTCATTTGCGTCTGAATCAGAAACGAGCCAGAATCACTTATTCATTCCAAAAACAGCTGCTTAAAGTAAAGCAAACTGAACTGTTTTCTTCCCACTCTGAACAAAAGAAGGAAGCAAAAAGAAAAAAGAAATCAATGATATTTACAAGTAAATAACAACAGATATTTATTGGTGGGATGATAACTATTTCCTGCAAAAAAAAGCAGTTTTATGACTCCAGTTTTATAACATCAGCGGTAATTAAAGACAGTCCAGTTTCTAAAAACAGTCTTAAGAATATGAGGATGCTATTTTATTTATATTGAATTGAAAAAAATCAACAAAGGAAATCTGTCACTGAGGATACAGAGCTGAAATGGAATTTAGTCTTATGGGATTTAGATTCGATCAAATTACTCAGTAATTTAAAGTCCCTTTTGGTTTCGATTTTCTTCTCAGTTCCAAGTAAGACATAACACAGTACACACAGTCAATGAAAAATACCTCTAAGCCTAGGGAGACACTCCTCTCTATGCAAGATTTTTGTCGTTCATATTTCTTTTTAATCAAGGTTCTATAAGCAAGACTTGACTTTACACTTTTTCTCTCAACTAGAAAAAGACACATGCATTTCTATTCCACACAAGAGCAATTCTGCACAACCAGGGTGTCTGTGGCTGAAAAAGACTGCCTCCTCATATTCCTCAGGAATATTCAGGGCACGAAAACGTAAGTGAGTAGGTGTGAGTGCACAGGAAGCCAGCAGAGGACAAGAACAGGGAAGAGTAACACACAGTAGTTTAGGGACACACATTTCAGGAAAGCTGGGTTTTGGATGGAGAATAGAGAAGAGATGGCAGTAAGTGGTTGCGGAAGACGAAAACTACCAACGGAGGGGCTGCGGAGGAAGCACTGCTGTTAGGGAACAACCAGGCTTCCCCTAGAGCACGAAGCTGCAACACTTCCAAAGAGCCAGACACTATTCCAGGGAGTGCCAAGGAAAGGGCTGAAAGGAAGGGAAGTCCTGCACGCTTAAACCGCCTCAAGTAGACAGCTAGCTGGTAGCCTTGGCATACTCTGGACCAGCGGTTCTCAACCTTCCTAACACCGCGACCCTTTAATACAGTTCATGTTGTGGTGACCCCCAGCCATAAAATTATTTTCGTTGCTACTTCATAACTGTAATTTTGCTACTGTTATGAATCGTAATGTAAATATCTGATAGGCAGGATGTATTTTCATTGTTACAGATTGAACATAATTAAAGCATAGTGATGAATCACAAAAACAATATGTAATTATATATGTGTTTTCTGATGGTCTTAGACAACCCCTGTGAAAGGGTCGTTCGACCCCAAAGGGGTCGCAACCCACAGGTTGAGAACCACTGCTCTAGAGGAAGGTGGGTGTTTGGTTCAAATTATACAGCAGGATATTTATCTAAAACGGTACAGGGACCCCGTAACAACGTGTACTGCTGCAGCGCAAGACAGGTGTCGGCCTCAGAGATGGGTGAGGACCTCCTTCAAGGTCCATCGCCTTAGCTTGCCTGGGGTAAGAAATGTAAAGATTTATATTCCGATCTCTGGGTCTGAGATGACATGGTACACTTCCTAGAGGCATTTACTCTCAAAGACGGTGAAGTCTTTCCAGATGAAGAAGAAAGCCTGTTTGAAGAACTCCAGCCCCTATAACACAGGGATGGGAAAACATCTTGCTCAGAGAACACCTGCTCAGGAATAAAGGATTAGCAACTCTGCTCAGCAATAAGAAGTGCTCACAAAATAACCCGACAGGCACACACAAAGCCACTGCCTGTGCCCTGGAAGCGGCTGTGGCCGAGCAGTAGGCGTTAGTCACGGGGAGTCTCCACACAGGGGACCAGCAGGGGAGGACGGCTAGCATGACAAAAGGCACGGAATACAAAATGTAAAAGGAAAAGTGACAAGGGAAAGACGATGGGAGTGTCCTTTGCTGTTCTGTTAGCCACCGCCCCGTGTGGGCTCCCCTACCCTCATGTCCACCCAGACTCTTGGAGAAGTCCCTACACAGGGTGACCCGTGCTTCAGGCCTATCCCCCGAATGCGGCACCCTGTTCCAGAGCCTCCAAACCTTGCTTTGAACAACCACACCAAGAGGGACTATTACATCATAATATGATGTGTACGTCACTGTCCTGGGAAAATAGAACAAAACCAGACAACGCCTTTTGCCACAAATATACCCTTCATACTTCCCACTTCCTTCTTTCCAGTAACAGCAAGGAAGACATATACACAGTCCTTAAAACTAAAGTATAAGGTGCAGACAAAGGCCATAAATCTAACTAAGAAAAGACTGAGAGCTTCTTCCTTATGAAACTATGATGAAATAATTGTCCAGATACACTCACTTGTCATAGAAACAGCTACTCAGAAGCACCCCAACCGGTCTCCCACTCACATGTACAACAACCATGGTGGGCTGAGGCACTTCGGTATAAGGAAGAAAGCGAGGACTTGAAAGTCAGATCTGAGTTCAAATCCTAACTCTGACTGCTTATTAGCCAGTCCCCTAACCTCATGGAGACGCAGTTATCTTGTACAGATTTTATGGAGGCTTAAATGAGATAATGCATCCTCAATAGTTCCTGAAACAGTAAAGTCTGAGCATAAGACAAATGGCATTGGGCTTAGGGATTCACTGTAAATAAAGAAAGAGGGATGGCTGAGTTAAGGATGGGGAGATGCTAAATGTTCCCAGATAGACTTTGAACTAAGCACTTAAAAGTTTAAAGTGCTGGTTGAAATGGTCTAAGGCCTTCTCAGAGGGCTGAGCATAGAGAAAGCCAGAGGAGGCTGGTGAACACCGGCAGTACTGGCTGCTCGGCATCCCTTCCTTTCCCTGGGGAAGGCTTTTCTCAGTGATAAAAGGAGAAAGGGATCAGATGAGAAAGTCTCGGCCCCTTTCCTCACTTCCTGAGTTTGAAGGCGTCGTGGGAAGAGCTCGCAGCTGCAGCCACCCTCTTACAACCAGGAGGCTGCGCAACACGAAAGCCAACGCGCTGGAAATCGTCTAAGACGGTAGTTTGATAAACAGCCGAGTTGCCAACAAAACTGGGGACTGCTCACCTCTCGACTTCGCCTTGAGTAAACACTGGTCTTGAGGTTCAACTTGCTAGGACTTGGTATTGTGTTCCTTACACCTGAAAGTATCCTAAGAGTAGCATTTCGTGATACTCTTGAATCACTCCTGCTAAGTGTTTAGAAACATTGCGCCCCTGCCCTATACCTAAGCAATTATTATTTACCATGTGCTGGGCACACCTGACATGCATTATTTTCTCATTTAATCCTCACGACAACCCTGTGAGGTAGGTAGTGATTCCCTTTTCACAGATACATCTGAGGCTAAGAGCCGTCAGTGACTTTCCCAAAACCGACAAGCTAGTGGATCAGCTTGGGATTAGAAAAGGTATGTCCCTTACCCCAAAGTCTACCATTTTAGCTACTAAGCTCTACATCACCTGTGAAGGCAGCCTTCCTCTAGTGTCAGGTTATGCTGACTGTATCTCTTTAAAGCTTAGGAACCTGCAAATCTTTCAATTTTATGGGAACCCATTTTTGCCGCTTTTACAGACATCTGTGGAAAAGAGGGAGCCCAGGCAGGTGTCTGTTATCTGCAGATCCTTATACAGCGGTGGGAGAGGAGGGTATATAAATTTTTGCTGTGTTCTTTTAACCTAACAGTGGTTAAGGAAGTGGATATACATTTCGTTGGCAACTAAAGCTGAAAAAAGACCAAGGACTGGTGTTGTTGCTTTTTACTAACCAGGAATCAGGCTCTAAAAGGAAGTGACTTGTTCTTGGCTGTACTGCTGCTACCTGCCAGTATGAGGGTGCAATTCCAGGACTTCAGAGTCTGTGTTCTACACACCTTCCCTAACACTGGTTAGCAAAAATGAGCATGTACTCACTGCATTTAAAAAATACTGTACTTTCCCCCTTAAATATAAAAAAGTACACTCTCATTATAGAAAATCTAAAAAACCATAGAAAAGTATAAAGAAAATAGAAATCACTTATAATAATCCTATCACCCAGAGATAATCACTTTTAATATTTTGGTTTGGTATCATTTCATTTCCATTTTTGTCCTATGCATAATTTTTTTCCCACTTGGATCATACTTCATTTCTTTTTTTTTCTTTTATCTTCCATTTTATCCAAATCATTTCCCCTATGGCATTAAATATTATTTAAAAACCTTTACAATGGCTGCAAAACCATTCTATGGATAGGCCATCATTAATTTGAACCCTGTACTGTTTGTTGAAAACCTAGTTTTCTTCCTTCAATTCTACACCTTGCTAGCATGAATCTCTCTTCTGTTAGTCAGTCTACTTCTGATTACTCTCCCTGTATGGATTCTTAGAAATACAATTAAGGTTGATGAAATTGAAAAACTGCTTTTCTGAAAAGTAGCAATAGTCTTCTTACCAACAATATATGTTATTTATGAGGTTTCTTTCTCCTCTGTATGTTTTCTCTGGTGCTGAATAAGCTGTGAGCTGTAACGGTAGGCTTTTCCACACTCACCGCACTTATAGGGTTTCTCCTTAGTGTGGGTTCTCAAATGTAGGATCACTTGAGAAGTCTGCCTGAAGGTTTTTCCACATTCGTTACATTTATAGGGTTTCTCTCCAGTGTGAACTCTCTGATGATCAATAAGGTTTCGATTAGAAGTAAAAGCTTTCCCGCACTCATTACATTTGTAAGGTTTCTCTCTGCGATGAAGTCTCTGGTGTTCATTAAGGGTCTTCCTTAAGATGAAAGCTTTTCCACACTCGTCACACTCATAAGGCTTCTCCCCTGTGTGAATTCTCTGATGGTCCATAATCTTTGTGTTAGACACGCATGTTTTCCCACACTGCTTACATTTGTAAACCTTTTTCCCTTTGTGCATCCTCTGATGCTGAGTAAGGTTTGAGCTGCGGCTAAAAGCTTTCCCACACTGGATACAGGTGTACGGCTTCTCCCCAGTGTGGACCCTGTGGTGTGAAATGAGACCGGAACTCCGACTGAAAGCCTTCCCACACTCCCGACATTCGTACGTTTTCTCCCCACTGTGGACTCCCTGGTGTCGAATGAGGTGTGACTTCCCGCTGAAAGACTTCCCACACTCACTGCACCTGTAGGGCTTCAGTCCAGTGTGGATTCGCCGGTGAACAACGAGGTTGGAGCTATGGCTGAAGGCTTTTCCACACTCCTTACACTTATAGGGCTTCTCTCCTGTGTGGATTCGCTCATGTACTGTAAGGTTTGCACTCTGGCTGAAGGCTTTCCCACACTCGGCACATACATACTGTCTCTTTCCAGCCTGGATTCTCTTGTCTGCTCCAGGATTGGGGCACTGACTACCACCTTTTTGAGATTCTTGGTCACTCACTCCTGTGTGAGTCTTATTTTCTTTAGCTGTCTTACGTTTGAAGCTTCTCGTCTTTCTCCTCATTTTCTCTCACTTGGAGCATCCCAGGGGCCTTCTGAGTCTTCTCTTCCCTCAGTAGAGCTTTCTAGGCGTTGGCTTCCTTGGCAACACCTCTGTGGAGTTCTCTTAAAAGTAGGAGATTCTGATGCTTCAGAAATGATATTTTGGAATCAATACCTCCTCAGTCCCAGTTTCACCATCTGACAGAAGAAACAGAAATGATACACGTCGCCGGTTCTCCGTACTAGCAAAGGGAGTATTACCCACGGATAACAAGATGTGGTAGACCACAGGGTCTCCCATGCAAGAGGAAGTGTTCAAAGGCAGGGGGAACTGATCAGAAAAAGATGAGAAAATGACGTTAGAGGCCAAGGTAAAGTCTTACGGACCGACAGGTGCAGCATCAGACTGAGCGACAGGTAGTATAAAATGCCCCCTGGTTTCTTCCTGCCTCATGCTCTACTCCCAGAATCAGAGACATCTGGTCCCTAGAAAAAATGAACTGGAAGAGCCTTAGTTTAGTAACTCAAATGACTACTTTCCAGGTCACTTTGGCTTTTAGTTCTGATTGGCCTATTCCCCTAGTCCCAGTGATACAGTGGCTGGCACAGAACAGTTGCTTGAGAAATGTTTTATAGAATAGCAACTGGGATTCTGTCTTAGGGTATGCCTAAGATTTCGTTTTTTGCTCTAGTCTGGGTAGTAGGTCCCTGTCTACATTGCCATTCTTAGGCCCTGTCTTGATGAGGGGTAACACAGTTCTTGCGATATCGGAGCCTCATCACATGATAGCCTGCTCTGCAGAGCCCGGTCCACAGCTGGATCCAGCTGCATATACTAGTTCAGTGTGTCGGCTTTGTTATCACTCCGACAGACTGAGTCTACTGGGTGAACGTGAGAGGCTGAACAGGGAACAGGGTTAGTTAAAGCACAGCAGGGGAAACTGAGAGCGCCTCCATGCATGGCATAATGATAGTTTCTAAAGATGGCAAAGGGGTGAAAGTAGGAGATAGCACAACCATGAGGGGCTGATCATGAAACCTGTGTCAGGAATGAGCAGAAATCTCCCTACAGGTTTTAAAACTCTGTACTGAATTTATTGGGGTAACATTGGTTAATAAAATATTATCGGTTTCAGGTATACAATTCTATAACACATCATCTGTATACTGTATTGTGTGTTCACCAGCCCAAGTCAAGTCTCCTTCCATCACCATTTATCCCCCCTTTTATCCCTTTCTACTTCCCTACAGGTTTGATGTGTAACTCTAGACATGTACATACATAACCCCAGCAGACCCACAAATCCCTGAGATTGATGGGTGAGTGTTCTGATCTCAGGACCACCATTCATTTCAGGCTCTAAGGAACCCACGATGGGCTGAGTGCTAGTGAGACAGACAGACACACACACACACATACACACACACACACACACTTACCTAGGAGGTTGTATCCCTTTAATTTGCCAGGATCACCTTTCTGTTCAGGTGCCTCTGAGCAGTAGTCACATGGTTCTTGGTTACTGATTCACTGCAATGGAACGAGGAATGAGAGGTAATACTTGAAGATAAATTCCAGAGAGACCAGTGAGTAAAATATAAAAACTGAAAGGAAGAAAAAAAAAGAAAGGAAAGAAACATCAGGGGACTACTTGCTCCTAAGCCTTAAGCATAAAACAAAGGCTGATACCATAACAGCAAACTGATAGATCTGACCATATAAAAAATTCTGTACTTCAGAAAACCCCGTAACAAATCTCATATAAACTAGACTTGCCTTATTCTAGAACTACTTGTGTGCGTATCTGTGTTCCTCCTCAGTGTTCATATGTGCATCCCACCCAGTGCCTGGCACAAAGAAGGCTCTGTAAATGCTGTGGGATTTGAAATGTTAAATTAAAACAGTTCAGGATTCTATCTAATTCTGTCTGAATGTAGGAAAGGGAGGTGAGCACCCTCCAAACATAACCACCAGCATCCCTGCTCCACCCTGTTCATCCCTTTTGTGCTTCATATTGTTTGAATCCCATGACAGTGTGTTTGCTTTCTCGGCAATTCTGTCTCAGTAGGGCCATCAAAGGGCCTAAATTCCCTAAGAGAGTGACCTAGTCCAGCTACTCAGAGGTTCTCAGAATGTCAGAGCTCAAAGAATCTCCCAGGCCACCTAGGCTGATACCAAAATGTAATGATGGGGAAACTGGAACTTAGAGGGGAGCTGGGACTCAAGTCCAACTCTCCCGACAGATCTGAGTTGTGTTCAATCGCCCTTCCTGCCATTCCAAAACTCTACTCCTCAAGGGCCACAACACCCCCACCCCACCCAACATTGCTCTCTCTCTTCCCAGACTAATAGCTATCCAGAAATGCTCCCTCTCAGCTCTGGTCCCCATATTCTCAAGCAAGCAGGTTTCCTGCCCACACTAACTGACTTCACAGTATAGGTCTCACCTGCCCAGGAGAGAAGGGACTCGCTCACTCTCCCGTGTGCACAACAGCCTCACTCCAGAGCATCTACCCAGCACAGATCTTGCCTGATCTCTTCCTTGGGTTTGGTGAGGAAGTTCCCAATGGGGTCTTGAATCACTGTAAACAGATGGAATGCTGTACTCCAAGTGGACACTCAGGGCAATGTCCCCTCCCTAGGGAGCTCCCCTTCCTATTGAACTGTGAGCAGTAAGGATGATCATTCCTACTGACACTTAAAAAATGAGGAGATGAAGCTCCCAGAGGTTGAATGCCTTGCCGACGGTCTGATGACTAGAGAGTGACAAGCCTTCTGGGTCGGAAGGAAATCCTCCTGTCACACCATAGTCACTCCCTTTCATCTGTTCTGTTGATATTTAAAAGTCTCCATATTCTCCTCTACCTGCAAGGTGCAGTCCAACTGAGAAGTTCTCTGCCCTGTGGCTTTCTAACAAAACTTTGCAGAAGTGAGATGAGAGAGGGTCTTTGCTGAATCAAGTGTCTGTAGAGAGACAGGAAAAATAAGGTTTTAAAAGGATGCTAGAAGGAGAATTTTAAAAAATAACTACCCATCTCTTAGGATCACTAGGCCTCCATATAATTTGTTTCCGGCTCCAGATTCCCAGACTCTGCTTCTAACCCTTGAATGAATGAACGAATGAATGAACGAATGAGTAATCTTGGGCAAGAATCAGCCTTGCTCTCTGGGTCCGTTTCCTCCCTGGAACACAGCGGGGATTGGACGGGTGAGCTAAACCCAGCTGGGCTGGACTTCCCCCGCTAATTAGCAAGGCGGTCCACTGGCTAGGGGCCGGGATGACAGTTATGTCGCTACTATCAGCCCGGTCCCAGCGGGCAGCCTCGCCTAGTGGGAGACAAAGCCCAGAACAAAGTGACAGCGCCGAACAAAGTGAGGGTAGGCCCACCACGACTCCTTGAGCTGCCGCACCCCCATCTCCGCAGCGGGCAGCGGTGGAGGAGGGCTGGCTCCGGGTCTGTGTTCCCCACTCGCTCCCAGAACCCCGCCCGGACCCCCACGCCCGGCTGCCACATACCCGTCACCGAACGCTCCTGACACACATCTTGGAACAAAGCGCAGAAGGAATTACGTCACTGACACCCCACTAACTCTCATCCCAACCCTCTGGCCCTTCTAGGCATCGGGAGGTTTCTGCAACTCTGTGCCTGGGAGGTGGGAGTCCTTTCGCCCCTTCGCTCGCCCATGTGCACGCAGGCGTTCTGGCCCTCCGCCCCCCGCCCCCGTTTTGCCCTACCATTGGCTGGGAGGACGAAAGGGCTCGGCGGGTTCAGCCAATACGAGGAGGGCCCTGGAAGGGGTGGAGCCTGAGAAAGGGACTAGAGTAGGGTGGGAACGCGACCCAAGCTCCCGGCAGCCAGCCTGGGTGCCCACAACTGAGGCTCCCTGAGGTCACACCGCCCGCCAGCTTCCGCAGCCGGAAAGGTCCTTTTACAGATCCCGCGGCTTTCAGTCTCCAAGCTAGAAGCAGCTACCGTTTGTCACTGCTGGGTGCCTGCTCTGCGCAGATCCAGTAGGGAAGACAATGAACTCGCTGCCCCATGAAGCTTACCTTCAAGTCCGGGGAGACAATAATTAATAAATACGTGGATCGTGCTGGAAGGGGAGAAGGGGAGATGCGGTGGGACTGTTTTACAGGTGACCGGAGGTGAGCGATTGAGGCGTGTAGGTATGTGGGGGAAGAGTGTTCCCGGGAGAGGGAACATCAGGAAGCAAAGGCCTTAAATCAGGAGCGGGAGAGGGCACAGATTTCTGACCATATGGGTTTTTGGGTGTATCCCAAATAACACGGAAGGGTTTGAGACAGAAGGCTTACATGATCTTCCCTTTTTGCCCTGCCACATGCTCAAAGATTTATTAGCTATCTGATATGAAAGGAGCTAAGAAATCTGTTCCTATAAATTGTTAATTTCTTGCTCTTGGTCCTTAGTCATTCTGACGTAAACCTTTCGTGAAAGTGTTACTTCACGAAATAACATTCTAAATATTTCCTCTGGCTGCTCTGTTGAGAAGCCTCTGAAGGTGGGCAAGAGAAGACGAAAGATTAAGAGACTACTGCAGTATTCAGATGAGAAATGACAGTGGCTGGGAACAGCTTAGAAGTGACAGAGTGCAGGTAATACGAAATGGTTCCCAGCATGGTTTGCTCATGAATTTGGTGTTGGTTAAGGGTGACTTGTTGGTAAAGGGTGACTCCATGGTTATTAATCAGAACAACTAGAGTTAAGATTTGCCTTTTGGCAACAGAGTAAACTGAAAGAATGGGTTTAGAAAGAGGGATCAAATAGTTTTGTTTTGGATGTGCTAAATTAAAGATGCTAATTAGACTACCACAAGGAAATGGCAAACAGCTGGACTAGGAGTTGGGCGTTCAGTGAAGAAATCACAACTAGAGACGTATATTTAGGAGGTGTCACTGTGTCACTAGGGCAGTGAGGATAATCTAGGGAACGATGGTAGATGAAGAAGTCATTTGAGGATTGAAATTTGAAGCTCATCAACCAACAAATACATAATAGATCCTAGAGCTTTCTTATCTGTTCATGTACGTGGCACAATAACTTTGCCACATTTTTTTTGAGGAAACTGAGAAACAGAGGTCAGAGAAATGGTAACACCTACACAAGTTCACACCCCCCGCTGATGCCGGAAGTAGAACTGAGGGGCGCAACACTACTGCCACTACATCAGAAAACACGTAAGGAGAATATTTACGTACATTCGGAGAGTTATAATTAACTTGCTCTTGCTGTTCAGCTGTTCTCTTATTTGGGGAAAGGGTCATTAATTCCGATCCAAGCTACTAACTCCACATCTGGTTGCAGGGATTAATGAAAGACAACCCATTAATATTCTAGCCCCAGATGTCCTCAAAATTTAGAGTGTATAACTGGGACACATCTTAAAAATACAAATTCCAGGGCCCTTTATCCAACTTGTCTTTATCCACAAGCATTTTTTTTTCCCTGACAAAAATCTATTCATTCAGTTCAGCATGACGTCACCGTTCGGAATCAGGGTATTTTGGGTGTTCACAATTGCCTAAATATTCAGCAATTTCAATATTTATCATGACATCTGCCAGCCAAAGAAGTTCCAACTCATATTTGGATAAAATGAATATCTGGTTAGTCAGGTCTTATGTTACTGGTCATAATGACGTTAACACAATACTTCCCCCTTTGGGAATTAACAATCTGAGGCTACGCCTCTCAGGCTGTAAGAGAAGATGAAAAGATCTTTCAAAAGTGTAAACGTGAATGGAACTTATTGCTGCAACATACATCGCTTTACCAGTTGCAAAGGGCTTTCATTGGCATTAACTAGTTTAAACCTCAGTAATTTGATGACATAAAAGTGTCCTTATTTTCTAGATCAGGAAACTAAAAGCTGGGTACGTGAAATGCTTTGCACAGCTAGTAGCAGACAATTTGAGATTGGGACTGGGCCTTCTGGGGACAGATCCCTTGTCCTTTTACCTACTGCCACACTGCCTCAAACTATAGACTGCATTTGTACTGAGTTATAATGAGCCATCCAGAATCCCCTTTTACCTTTTTCAAACTTTATTTTAAAACTTTCCAACATACGTATACCTTCTAGCTGGAGTCAACATTTGTTAACATCTTGCCACATTAGTTCCTTTTCTCCTCACACATATACACATTATATTTGTTGTTGTTGTTGAGCCATTTGAAAATATGTTGAAGAGATCATGACCCTTCAACCCTAAATACTGTGGCATACCCCTCCAAGGAATAAGGAATAACCAAAATACAACGGTCACACTTAACAAATTTAAAAATAATTCTATATCGTCAAATGGACCTACTATTAAATGTTCTATCCATTTCATATTCCAGTGTCTACATTATTTTCTAAATATCTTCTACAACTTTTTAAAAATCAAAGTTCACTCACTGTATTTGGTGGTTGTGTCTCTAAAGAGTATCTTTTAATCTAGAATAGTTAAGCAAATTATTTTTCACCGACTTTTTGAAGAATCTAGATAAAGTCTTGTACGTCTCACGTTGTATAAATCACTGAATTTGTCTGGTGGTTTCCTCATCAAATCACCCTATATTTCCTGTAAATTGGAAGGTAGAACTACAGGTTTGATTTTATTCCAGTTAAATCTTTGCTTCACAGGTTGTGTTAGAAGTTATTGCATTACATGAAACCCTTAATTTCTTTACTTTTTGTATTTTGATGTGTATTTAAAATTCTCCATAATAAAAAGTATAAACAAAATAACATTAAGGCTGGGGGGAAAGACTGGACAGAGGAGAGGAAGAATTAAAGGAAGGGGATAATTTCTGAGATGATGAAATTACTCTAAAATGGACTGTGGTGATGGTTGCACACATATGTGAATATATCACAACCACTGAACTGTACCTTTCATATGGTTGAATTGTACGGTATGTGAATTATATTTCAACGAATGTGTTAAAACAACACAGAATAAGGAATTCACACCAGAGGACCATATGTGTGCCTGCCATGGTGCTGAAAAGTCCAGGTTTCAGTTGGGAGTAAGACACAAATTGAGGAGCCACTTGGAATGCAACCCAGGAGGTAGCGGCCATGTTGTTCAATCCAGGGGAAAGTGTGTGCACCTAAGAAAAAGGCCAACTCCCCTCCAGGGAAGGTCAATCCAGACTTGACCTTGAGTTAAATTACATTGAAACAAAAACCCTGATATTATGAGTTGAATTGAGATCCCCGCAAATTCGTATATTGAAGTCCTAACCCCAGGTCCTCATAGTGTGACTATATTTAGAGACAGATCCCTTAAAGAGGTAATAGATTAAATTAGGTCATTAGGGTGGGTTCTAATCTAATCCAGCTAGTGTCTACATAAGAAGAGGAAATTAGGGACACAGACTAACAGAGGAAATAGATGAAAGATAGATGCCCATTTACAAGCCAAGGAGAGTGGTCTTGGAAGAAACCAACCCTGACGGGACCTTGATCTAGAACTTTTAGCTCCAGAATATTATACAGGATATTATACATTTCTCTCCTGTTTTTGTGTAAAGGATTCTCATGCCTTAAACGGGAACCTGCACCCCACCCCCCACTTGGCACCCACTTGGGTACAGTACAAGCCCCTTAGCCCTGTGCATGCATCAGTGGGAAGACTCTTGTAGTTCAATGAGGAACAAGCCTACAGTGTCCTATCCTGGGTCAAATACTTGCACCAATGGGTACCTGGAGCCACCTGACATCATGACACCTTCCCTTCATCCAGCTGGTCAAGTGTTTCTGCAAGGACCCTCAGGATAGAACATGTCCTAATGTTAGGGGTAGGGGATTTGTTTTTAATTTTATATAGAGAAAAAGCCACCATGTGGGTATTCAATTTGTCCCTAACACCTCTAAGAGGTTTTCATGAATGCATCCTTGGTAGCACTCCAAGAGGTCAACACCTTGGCAGAAATATCTCCCCACATGGGCTAGCGCTCAACAACTTGTTAGCGCCCCAAATCTCTTCACCTTTCCTACTGGATTTAAAAGCTGAATGTCCATGTTTGAGATGCAGAGTATAACTACACAATATCTTCTTTGTACGTGTAAGAGGTACCGGCACTTTTACCGTCATATTTGACTGCCTGGGTCATACCCACCTCCTGGGAATAAATTGTTTGATTTTTAAAAATAATTTGGGAGTTTGGTCATAGTGTTTATTGATACTCTTTTTCTGCATTGTGGATTCATGGATGGAGTAGCAGCCATGTGCTGTAACTAAAAGATTTCCACACTTATTTCAGGAATGCTTTTCAGAAATGTGTGCAAAATAATAGAAGCTCTGCATGATTGACTTCTTGCCCTCCAAAAACCAAGAGACTGTAACTCGTGGATTTTCTGAAGTCAAATGAGAAATAAATGATACCTAAGGCATTCCTCGTCACAATGAGTAAACCTTATAAGCGTAAACTGTCTGGTGGATGATTTTTTCTATAACTGAATGTTTTCTTACACTTAACTCCAGACCAGGTTATTTCCCCAATTTAGAGTCACTGAGGTAAAACAAAGCCTGAGCTGTGATAGAAGGTTTTTACACATTCAGCTTTTACAACAAAGCTATTTGCAATCGATGAATAACATGGAAGAGGTTCCACTGGATCCACAGCATGAAGGCTGAGTCAAAACAGAAGTGAGATACAAAAAGCTGGTGCTGGATGGCAGGTTTTCAACCAGATCAGCAAACCCTTGACCTTCTCCTTCACTACTGAAGTACTTATTAGCAGTGTAAATACTCAACGGAGAGCCTCAGATCTAAACAGAAAATTTCAACAGCATCCAAGAGGACTCTAAAAGAATTCAAGGAAAATCCACTTTCCCTATCTTGGGGCAAATATCAAAATGGGAAAGCCCTCAAATTGACTAATGGGGAAAAAAATAAACGACATATGGGACAAATGAAAAGCCTCTGCAACTTGAGGCAAGAAAAAGACATATAAAAAATATATTCAAGAAAATTGGGAAAGAAAAAGATTTAAAAGAGAAAAAACTGGAGTTCCAAAGAGAAACAGAAAAAAACTAGTAAAACATTATGTATGAAAATGAAACTCTTTACCTATACAAGAGAATAAAAGAATTCTACAAAACCCTAGGTGAAACTTTATGGCATTGTTTGACCGTCTAGTAAAATGGCTTCCAAATGTTACCAAAATTAGCAAAGAGGTAGAAATGTAAAGAACACAACCAGCGAAGAAATCAAAACATTGCTTAAGATTTGTCCGTCCCAATTGCCTTCTCCCCTAGAATGAATCTGACCCAGTTATTTTCACCCTTCAAAGAATAATTTTCACACCATGCAAACTCTTCCAAAACATTCTGCAAAATCAGCAAAACCATTAAAAATCACCACAAATGGATTTTACACCATAAGTGCAAAGAACTTCCAACTATTTGGAAAACTGTCAAAAAATTACAAAAAGAATAAATGACATAACCCATAAAATTATACCCATCAATTTATTTTAAACTTGACAGAATTTAGCAGCCACCCTAATAAAAGCTAAGTATAATAATTGCTATAGTATGCACTATGTGCCAAGCACTCTTTTAAATGCCTTACACTCACGAACTAACTTTATCCTAACGTCCCTAGGAGGTAGCTTCATTTTATAGCTGGAAGAACTGAGACACAAGGAAGCCAAGTGAGTGAAACGCCCAGGATCACACACCTAAGAAAGTGATGGATTCAGGATTGAACCTAGAGTCCAAGGCACAAAGTCTATGTCCTTAACTACAACTCTATATTGCTTCTTCTACAGAACAGTAATAGAAGGAAACTTCCTATACTCTACAGTGTGTGTGTGTGTGTGTGTGTGTGTTTCTCCGAAACCAACAATGAAGTAACAGTAGTGAAACATCCAGGGGTATATACAGAAGACACCAATGAGGTTTTTGTATACAGTATCTTATGATGAGATGCCATTCCCATCTTTGAAAGCACCTAGTCTGGTGGGAGAGATGGGTAGGTAGAGTGCGCCCAACTTAAAGATGGTCTGAGAGGCAGGTTTTAAAAAATATATTTATTAACCAATAGTATGTGGAATTATCTACATGCTAAAAGAAATAGATACCATACCCAACCTCAAGGAGCCTACAATAAGTTGATATGAGTGTATACAAATACCGATTGAGAATAATTTACAAGGCAGTTTGACAACAGTTACACATTGCAGCACCAGCTAATTTGAAGCACCGAGGTCAAATGAATAAGGAATTAAAGAAGTGTCTGAAGAAGAAAGTCTTTCACAGATGAGCTGGATCTGGAAAAATCTATAGGTAAGGGTGATCTGGAAGGTTCTGAGGGACATAGATTAGCAAATGGGGGAAAAAAAAAGCTTTTCTGAGTAGGGAATATTGGTGATGAGGGTCTAGGTTAGAGTGTAAGTTTAAAATGTAGGTAAGGAGGGCCACAGCCAAGAGAGTAAAGAATGAACCAGTCTTGGAGAATGACTTTATAAAACAGAGGAGGTGGACTAGAATATGGAAGACACAATCTCTGTCTTTGAAAAACAGAGTAGGATGAAGAGATGCACAACTAAGAAACGAGATACATTTCAAAACAGTTGAAAGAAAAAGAGAAAAGGAGAAATAAGGTAAGAAGGAAAGGAAGGAAAGAAGGAAAGAGGGGAGGGAGGGAAGACAGGAGGGAGAAAGGAAAAAAAGGAGGAAGGGGAAACCCTACAAGTACATGGCATAGGAAGTCTGTCCTTCCTAAATGTGGGGAAGGAATGCACCGTTCCTCCACTCTCCCACCCTCCTGACCCAGCAGACAGCACTGAGGGGACAGCCCACTTTCATTAGTGGTTCCTAAGGGGGGATCCGGGCAAACACCTTTCTTATAAAGAAAGCTTAATTCCAAGTTTCTTGCTCTCTGTCTTGGAAACTTATGCCTTATGAAACTGACCGGGCCGGCCCTGAGTGCTTCTCTCCAGTGTGAGTTCGCTGGTGGTGATTAAAAGTGGAACGCTGACTGAAGGCCTTCCCACACTCAGTACACTCGTAGGGCTTCTCGCCAGTGTGAACTCTCTGGTGCACGATGAGCTGTGAGCTGTCACTAAAGGCTTTCCCACAATCACGGCATTTATACGGTTTCTCCCCAGTATGGGTTCTCTGATGTACCATTAGACTGGAGCTGTAACTGAAGACCTTCCCACATTCATTACATTCATAAGGCTTCTCGCCAGTGTGAATCCTCTGGTGTATGATGAGGTGTGAGTTTTGATTGAAGGATTTTCCACACTCATTGCATGTGTAGGGCTTTTCACCTGTGTGAAGTCTCTGATGTCGAATAAGACATTTACTCAGGCCAAATGCCTTACCACACTCATGACATTCAAAAGGTTTTTCTCCAGTATGAATTCGCTCATGGTCGACAAGCTGAGAGTTCTGACTGAAGGCTTTCCCACACTCCCTACATTTGTAGGGCTTTTCCCCAGTGTGGAGGCTTTGATGTCGAATAAGACATTTATTCCGACTGAAGGCTTTGCCACATTCAATACACTCATAAGGCTTCTCCCCAGTGTGGATTCTCTGATGGTCCATAAGATTTCTATTAGAACAGAAAGCTTTCCCGCATTCATTACACTTGTAGAGTTTCTCACCACTGTGAAGTACCTGATGTTGGACGAGACTTTTACTCCGAATGAAGGTCTCCCCACACTCACTGCATTCATAAGGTTTCTCCCCAGTATGGGTTCTCTGGTGGTCAATGAGTTGGGAGCTCTGAGTGAAGGCTTTTCCACATTTATTACATTCATACGGTTTCTCCCCATTATGGTGTCTCTGGTGTTGAATGAGATGGGAGCTGTGCCCGTAGGTCTTCCCACACTTGCTGCATTCATAGGGCTTTTCCCCCGTGTGGGTTCTGAGATGAACTATGAGCTGAGAGGTCTGCCTGAAGGTCTTACCACACTCATTACACTCATAGGGCTTCTCTCCAGTGTGGATTCTCTGGTGGCCGATGAGGTGTGAGCTCCGACTGAAAGCTTTGCCGCATTCATCACACTGATAGAATTTCTGTGACTTCAGAACTTGATGTTCTGCAGGACTGGAAGACAGAGTCTGATGTTCCCCAAGTTCCTTAGATTCATCACATCCGTCTTCTGTGGATCTCTTTTTATCCTCACGTGTTACTTCCAGGAAATCGCTTTGCAGTCGGCCGCCTTCCTCCTCGGAGGGGTGTGCTTCTCGCTTCCCTAAAGCATCTTCACAGGCATTTCCAGCTCCTGGTCCCCCGGGAACCACCCCATATAGGCCTCCTGATGTCCCATCAGATGACTCTAATTCTTTAGAAATTTCCTGCCTTCCAGGCAACTCTGAATTCTCCATCCTAGTCTCACCTGAGGCCAAAAGAAAGAAGAAAAAAGCTTTACTCCCTTCTTGTCCTACTGAGAAAACAGAATCATCAGGAGTCTATGCACCTGGAAAAGCCTTTATATTACAGGTAAAACAGGAGGTGACACACTGAGAACAAGAGAGAAATGACTCTAATTTTTCTTCCTGGACAGAAAGACAAAGAGGGGAAAGGTCAGTGGAGATGGGCGGATGAAAAGCTATTAATAGGAGAGAGATATTTGAGTCATCCCAGTCAATTGACTAGGGCAATTGAAAAGCAAGAGACCAGATGTAAAGTTTGTTTGATCTTCTGATCTTCTAGAAGTCACTTAGGTGCTATGCATCTTAAGTAAATACTAAACTCTTAAGATCTCTTCCAACCATGACATTGTATATTGTATATAGTTCCATGATCCTCAGCAAAGATGTTGGGGGGTGGGGCAAACACCCAAATCAAATACGAGAAAAAGCGTGGGCAGACATGAGAGTCAAAGGAAGATTGAAGGGAGAATTATATTATGAGGGTATAATTAGAAAAAGGTATAAAAAAAGGGTGATTCAGGTATGATGGGATAGTGACAAGACCTGGAGAAGCCACGGGTTCAGAAATGCTGGGGGGAAGTACTGAAGGGGAGTGCAAAGCTCTGTAAGTCCCCCAGGCCCTAGAGCGCTGTGCTGTTAGGCACTAGTGCTGCAATGCTATAAAAATCAAGAAAAGCATCATTAATTTGGAAAAAAATAAAAATGTGACTTTCGTAACTTGACGATTTGGAATCATCAGGAAACTGAACAACTGAAAATATGGTTTTGAATTCTCAAACTTTTGAATACTAAAGTTGGGAGAAGGCAGAGCAACTGTGCTTATACCTAAACACAAAACTTTTGGTTCCTTTGAATCACATCTAAATCAAGGCTACAAGAGATCATGCTACTTTAAGTGTGTAAGTTGTAGATTTCTGAATCTCTGATTCCTGAACTCACCCTTTCCAGAGCAAACTTGCCAATTACAGAACCTGTCTTGTCAAGAGCACCATCCAGGAGCTGCCCTGCTCCAGTCTTCCCTGAAGGAAAAGTTGAGGCAACCATGCCTTATTCCAAACAACCCAGCTCATCCCATGAGGAACCACTGGCTATTGGACCAGTGTGAGGCACTACAGCCAGGTATAGCTAGATTTTCTATAGATTGGTCATCATTCTTCTATGGCCAGGGGCAAAGTTCTGCCCTGAAGTGACAGATATTTAACAGCTGAACCAACCTTGGAGTCCCTCACTAAGTAAATTCCATACTAGAAGTAGGGCAAAAAGAATAAAATTGCAATAAAGGAGAAGCTCAAGGTAAAAAGAAGCTCTTGGGGAGACTCCAAGTCATTAGGAGCTAATTCAACACAGTGTAAAATTCATTTCCCTTTGTTGCTGAGGCTCCCAGGCTCCCCTGTTTCAATGACGCCCTGCTTCCCGAAGTCTGGTCTAGCAGGTCAGTCGGTACAGGATGCCCGTTCCTTTAGCCTTATTCTAAGTAACTTAGCTCGTTACTTACAATAACTGGAGCGGGTCTCTACTCCGTATAAACACAAACTCTAACTAAACCACCCCAGCTCAATTCATAACGAAGTAAAGAGAATGCTGCTAACTGATAAGCTGGGTGATGGGCGCAGAGGACCATTATACTGTTAGGCTTTACGTGTGATTTTTCATAATAAAAAGTTAGGAAAGAAGAGAAATACGGCAAAGACAACGTGAAGGACGCAGCTGCTGAGTTCCGGGGCGCAGACGCATTACCCAGGGAGGCCACGCCGCGGTGCGTTCCCGGCACGACGTTCCGGCACAGGCCTCTCTGACTCGGCGCCGGGCCCTGCCCCCTCTTCCCCGTGTGGTCCGCAGACGGGAGCTCGGACGCTGCAGAGCCCTGCAAGGACAAGCCCGGGCTGCTCAGAGCTGCTCCCCACCTGAAGGGCGGTCCTCACAGACCCCACGAGCCCAGGTAAGGGCCCTGGTGCGCACAGGGGTGGAGGAGGAGAAGCCGGGATGACACAGCCAAGGGGACAGGTCTGGGGCCAGAGGGCGTCCACGGACACAGCCCCCAGGGAAGCAAGAGGACAGGAGGCCACAGGCGCGGTCACAGAACCGGCCAGCACCCCGGGGACGAGCCCTCGCTATTCCAGGGCCCCGGGCTCAGGAGCTCGGGAGAGGCACAAAGAGCCAGGCTCACCTGCAGCCGGGCCACCCGAAGCACAGCTGCCGCCGCCTGGTCTCCTGGGTTCCCCTCCTGGGGCAGGGCAGGCCCCGGGGAGGCAGGGCCAGCTGAGGGAGGAGAAAGATCTATGAGTGGCCCAGCCCTGCCCTTGGCTCCAGTAAGGCTGTGCCCCACTGAGAGGGCTCAAGAGAACCATGGCACATCCCCACCCCCACCCCGCCAGACTCTCAGCCCTCGTCCTCACAGGCACTACCCTACGTGTGCCGTGAATTTCCCACGGAGGGCGCAGCAGGAGGTCCCTGGTCCTAAGGCAAACTGGTCTCCCAGCCCTCGCTCTCTTCAACCTCTCACGGGGAAGCTATACTCTGACCACTTCCTCTCCGCATGCGTCCCTAGCACCAGCCTTGCCCAATTTCCCCCTCCGATCTGTGCCCGACCCCATTCCCTGGTTTCTCTTCCTTCTCCTGCCCTCTTGTTTGGACACCCTACGTCTGACAGCTTCCTGTTCCCTGTGGGAGACTTCACCGACTCTCGCCGCTCTGCCGGGGCTCTCAAGTTCTCAGTTCTCCCCTAGACTTTCACACGCTTCCTGCTGCTTAGACACTTCATCTGGTGTCCTACACTCCTTCGGCTCAGTGTCTCAGTGCATGTTCTCTCCGTCTTCCTCTCCTGACTTATCAAGTTCTGTCAATGATTTCGGGCATTGGCCAAATCCTCTAATTCCCCTCCTCTCCCTTGCCCCATGGAGTTGGAGTTTTCCTTCATAACGCCTGTCACATCTGTCACTTTCCACTCACACCGCTCAACCTCACCCAGGCTATAATTGCCTCACATCCACTCTCCGGCACTAGCCTCCTCCTAAGGCTCCCCGCCACTGGTCTCCCCACTCGATCGTAATGCTCACGTGTGCCAGAGTAATCGGCCCGAAATACTGTTTCTAACACACTTCGTCCCCTGCCCCTCCGGATCTTCCTGGCCTCAACTCTAAGGCCCTGTACAGACCCTAGGCTCTGAAATACAGTCCTCCCTGACCCCACCTCAGTAGGGTTCAAGGGTCAACTACTTAGTCTTTGCTTATATTACCTACTCCAGTGCCCACCAGTTTTCTCTACCCTTTAAATTTCTCCCTGATTTTTCACTGTCTAATCCCACTGCTACCTCCTCCGTGAAGAGTCCATACACACCCCAGATCTCATTAAGAATGTCCACACTGCTCCTTTGTGATGGCATCAGATGCCTGGGGACAGATGTCACTCATGTACCTTATGAGGTTGTCTCTTACATTCTGACTGGCCCTGTACCAACTAGGTAACCAGCTCTCTGAAAGCAGTGATGGTATCCTCTGTATCTTTTCCCGTGACATGTGCTTGGCAAAATGTGCTCAATACATTAATGACTGAACAATAAACAAAAGGGAACAGACAGAGTCGCTAGGAAAGGCAGGCAGAGGGCAGGGCAACGAAGGACTCCCATAAGGCAGGAGACGGGGACATGAAGGAAAGGAGACTCCAGAGGAGAGAAGAGAGGAGGGACTAGAGGGCAGAGCGGAAGGGGTGAGTCGCGGAGTGCTCACTGGGGAGGTGGCAGTCCCCTGGGTCATGAGGACGCTCCAGGTGGCCTCCAGAGGCTGAACTGTCACTGAGGGGGGAGGCAGGAGGAGACTCCTCTGTTGCACTCAAGGCTGTCATCTCCTCCAAATGCATTTCCTGTTCCTGAGCTGCAGCTGAAGCCTAGAGACAAGGAAATACAATTAGGTTCAAAAGAGCATCCTTGCAGGTACAGAACGCAACACCTCCTAGAAGCAACCCCGGGAAGAAAGCTAGGGAAAAGGAGAGCCAGAGCATCCGTGTGGCTACCCCAGTACAGCCCACTGCGGGGGAAACTGTCAAGGCAGGTGTGCAGCTTGCAATCCTACTTCCATCCCTCCGCTGACCTTCCTGTTAGCAGCTTAAAGACCAGAGTGTACAACCATTTCCCATCTGTGTCAGTTCTTCAGACACAAATTCGCTTTAAGAACCATCTAGAAGGAGGATCCAGGACAGCAGTTCCGTACACTCCCCACTTTGGAGCCTACAGAAGAGCAACCGGAAGTACCAAGGAAATAAAAATGATAGATGTACCTATACATACATAAATAATGCTTCTGAGGCTGACAGATGAAGCACGATCCCAGCACAGTGGTTGACAAGCCTCAAAAGGGGCATTTCAATGTCTCTCAGCAAGTGTTTCTCCTCTTCAGAGAAACCATCCCTGACCACAGGGATGTATTTATCTTTATTTATTGTCTATTTCTCGCCCAATGAAAAATATTAGCTTTTTGTCTTGACTACTAGCTGCTAGAACAATGCTGGGCCCAACATTGGTGCTCAATCAATATTTGCTGACTGACTTCCTCTCGGTGTTTTGCTATGAGCTTTTAGTGTTATCTGCAAACTCAGTTTTCAATATATACTACCTCTCTTCAGTAATTTATATAAAAAAGTCAAATAAGATCAGATAACATTAATCTTTAGATACCTTGAGAATGTCTCAAAGCACAGACCTTTGATTTCTTAATGTGGCCGGTTGTCATCAAGCCGGCTCCTTGTAACTCACGGTTGCTATTTTCACCAGCAGTTAGAACAGAAAGCCTAAGACCTTCTCTAAACAGAGCACGTTGACCAGCTCCCTTGCTCTGGCAGGTACACAGTGGAGCAGGAGGAGGAAAGAACCGCTTCTTCAGTACACCATGCCGGATCTGTGCACTTGGGTCGCACCTGCTGAGACGACAGGACCCTTGCTCCTGTGGTGTTCTCACTCCAGAGCAGTGGCAGGAGCAGGAGGTCTGGGCTCCCCAGGCTCTCCGCGGGATGGGTCTTACATAATAAATGGGAGTCACAGCTCTTCAGTACAGCAGCTGTGGGGACTGGCAGATGACAGAACTGCACTGCGACAGCACAACCTTGTAATTCACCGGCAATTAAAGCCTGGCCCAGTTCCTGTTAATTACCTGGGACTCTCGGGTTTCCTTTCCTCACAGGCATGACATCCCCATTTCCGCTTTCAGTCTACGATGGCATTCCACAGCAAGACACTAGGGGAAAGCTGGGGGCTTAGAACCTGGGGAGCAGGACAATCCCAGTTCCGGCCCTCGGTGGTAATCAGCAATAACCACACTGGCTAAGTCGCAGGGACAAAGGGACTGCTCACTAGGTTTGTCATTTTAGAGGAGTCAGTTAACCTCTCGGTGGTCTATCACTTGTCAAGTGGTTACCATTTGTGTATTCTGTAAGCCTGCTAGGAGCTGAAATAAAAGGATCTGAAAGCATTTTAGAAGCTGCATGACTCTGCAGCCCAGCAGGGATTCCAGCCCCAACGTGCACACATACACGTGCTCAGCAGACTGACTCTGATCTGCCCTGACAGCCCTTAATCTCCCCTGGCAAACTGCCATGAAAAAGCTAGCTTGTTCATTTAGCCATAAATACATTGTATGGGCCTGTGCTAGGACAGACAGCTCTGCTCCCAGGTCTTCACCCCGGAAAGCTGAAGCTGACAAAGGTGGCAGAGTAATAAAGGCGGTCCAAAGACCCCTCTTCTAGGCGGGAGCCATGAGGGCTCAGCTGCCCTGACTCACAACTGTTAGTCGCTCTCCGGGTTTGTGACTTGGTCACTTTTTTCTGAGACTGAGTTTTAATGGAGGGAGCATTCCCTTCTGCCTAAAGCAAAAGAACGTAGAAAATAGCAAAAATGATCTCCCACCTCTTCACTACGTGGCACTCCAAACAGCTCACCAGCCATTTGTCTTTGCCATGGTTGGGCCTACTTGCTCTGTAGACCTCGGTGATGGCTGATGTATCCTGTGTATTTACTTGTTTATACAAGGAAATAATGGCTTGACAATGGATTTGATAATGCGAAAGGGGCATTGGCTGGTACTCCTGGAAATAGGTCTAGCCCTAGGACTCTGATCAGCTGGTGTTGATTCCCTAGGCATAGGTATGTAATCACTTTTTTTTCTAAAGCACCGAATAAAATCATGTGATGGGTACTCAGAAAATTTCCTATACTGGTTTTCCCTGATAAACTGCAAAGGAGTACACACAGAGGGGACCCTAATTCCCTCTGCTTAGTTACAGGGAGCAATGTGAGACTAATCAGGAGGAACTGACGTATCCGTGGTCTTTTGATGTGTCAATTTAGCACTAATCTAGATATTGCTGTGAAGGCATTTTGTACATGTGATTAAGTCTAATCCGTTTCCTTCAGTACCAAAGATAAGCTGAATGGGCCTGATTCAATCAGTTATAAGGCCTAAAATTTAGAGCTCACGGTTCCGTGCGGAAATTCTGCCTGCGGACAACAGCTTCGGCCGGTGCCTGAGAGTCTCAGCCAGCCCTTCCAGTCGGCCTGCCCTACAGATTTCAGAGTTGCCTTGCCAGCTCCCATAATCATGCAAGCCACTTTCTACAATAACATAAATTTCCTACTGGTTTTTCTTCTTTGGCTGAACTCTGACTGATATACATGGCCACTGAGCTAATTAGCTCTGTGGTCCTTAAAAGCATGACTTCTCTCTGTCTTCCCACTTCTGACTCTCCAGCTTTTCCTCAAATTTGAATTACTTTGGCTTTAAATTTGAGAGAACCCAGGGAAATAGGAAATATTGAAGCTAAAGAAGCAAAAACACCCCACTTGGGTTTGGAAAGCTAAGAAAGGAAGACATGATTATGAGGCCCAGAAATACCACCTCTCAGAAAGACCCTAAAAGGCAGGAAGAGGGAGGACTGAGAGGTCTGAGGGAGTAATGAGAAGTGCTCTGACGAGGGCTCCTGTCCTCAGCACCCTCCCGCCTTACCTCTGCCCGCACGCCCCCGCCTTCTAGCCAACATGCCCGTCCTCTGCCTGCCAGGAGTGCTGTGTGCATCTCCAAGCTGGAGCAGGGCTCACGAAGCACTATTTCACCAAGTCATTCACAGCGTGGCTACAATTTGCTTTCTTGTTTACGGCTTTGTTTATGGCATCTCCCCTCTACCCATGACTGGCTGAGGAATCCTAAGGGCACACCAGCCTAGGGACTAAGGAACGGAGAATACCTATTCCCAGGCTAACTTAAGCACCAGAGAATGGTTCTAGATGCCATCTTAGACTCAACTGCTCACCTCTTCTGGTCCACTGAGGTGTCTCTGGAACTCCTCCACCACAGCCACGGCCTCCTCGCCGCTCTCGGGGTGATGCAGCTGCACCCACGTCCGGAGCTCCCCGGGCAGGATGCTCAGGAACTGCTCCAGCACCAGCAGCTCCAGGATCTGCTCCTTGGTGTGCACCTCTGGCATCAGCCACCAGTGGCAGAGCTCCCGGAGCCGGCTCAGGGCCTCCTGCGGCCCAGACGTCTCGTGGTAACACAACTGCCTGAAGTGTAGCCGGAAAATTTCACAAACAGGAGGGTGGTTCTTCTGGAGACTGCAGCCCTGCCCCCAGGTCCGGCTCCCTGGCTCCTGCTTTATAGTCAGGCGCCTCTCCTGCTTCTGGAGAACAGCACCCCTGGAGATGAGGCCTAAAGTTCCCCCGCCTTGGGTGGCCATTGTGACCCCGAACAGAAGCTTTTGTTCCAGCAGCAGTTTGTCCAATTAAGATGATGGTCTGTAATTCAGGTCTCAGAAGCTGTTTTCTAGAGTTCGGGTGCGGGGTGATGGGGGTGTCACCTACAGAAACATCGAGAGAGAAATCAGAGTCCCCAGAATATTCAGACCAGGCTGATGACAGATCCTCCACATTTAAAAAGCAAAGCTCCAGAAAAGCCAGAGAGAGAAAACCACTAGGGCAGTCTCTCTAAGCATCTCTCCAAGTGACTTCCCTTCTTATACTTTCAGTGGCTCCCATAACCTACAGGATAAAACCTAAGTATCTATGCATAGCATTCACAGCCCTCCACAACATGGTCTCAGGCCTCTATCCTAGCCACACCCTCTACCACTCTCCCCAGGGACCCAGGCTAGAAAGATAGCAATGATCTCTAAATATAGGAAATGCATGATGATCTAAAAGGTGCATAAGAAAATATTAAGTTGTTATTTTAACTCCTATTTAGTGCATCTCTTTCTCTCTATCATCACCTGAGGATATGTTTTATTGATTTGAGAGAGGGAGGGAGAAAGAAACACGGATCGGTTGCCTACTGTATGAACCCCAAGGGTCGAACCTGCAACCTCAGTATGTGCCCTGACCAAGGATTGAATCTGCAACCTTTTGGTGTCTGGGACGACGCTCCAACCAACTGAACTAGCCGGGCAGGGCAGCGCACGTTTTACAATATGCATGAAGTTTGTGAAATAGCACAAATCTTTAATTTACAAATAAACCTAGTTGGAAGTGCATGCTCAACACCTCTACCTTTCTCGATTGGCAGAGATGCACAATAAAAGAAATTTGGGACTAAAGCTCTAGAGACACAGCTAGAATATTCTTGCCCTGTTTTCATTTTCCATCTTCCTTTCAGCTTTTGACAAACTCCTACTCATCTGTCAATACCCAGAAGCAATTTTCTCTTGAAGGCTTTCCTGACTGCCCCAAACAGAAAGAGAGCTGCCAGCCTCCTTCTCTCGCCTTCTCACTATAACACTGTATTTTAACTCGTTTATACAAATTCCACACTCACACCCTCCAAACTGCTGGGTGATCACCAAAAGAAAGGGACCCAAAGGCGTTAGAAAATGCCAGACCTTTTCCTCCTCAACCTGTCTTCCCAAGAAAACCTTCCTGATGTTTCCAGACTTAAGTACAGCAATGCCTCACTGAGGACCCAGTTCTTTTTTCGGTCAAACTTCTGCTAGAGCGCTGCTCACATTGTTTGTGGTTTACCTGGCTGGCTCCCCCACTTTCCGGGGGAACTCAAGAGGGCAGGGCTGGTTCCCAGTCCTCTTGGATATGTGTGTGTCCACGACACACAGAGACACATGTTTGGTAAACGAATAAATGTGGTTCACTTAGCTGATCCTGAAGCTGGGAGAAACTTTTATTTAGTTCATACATGGTAAAACTTTGGAAATCAGTACTTTAGTGGTAATCAGGGCACATGCGCTCTCCTTCCAAATCACCATGAATCTCGGTTCTCTGGGTCCGCTACTTCTCCCTAGGTCTCAATTTCTGTAAAAAAGGCAATGACGGACTTAAAAGTAACCTGTGAGCTCTCTGATCCCAGCATGCATGTATGAAGTTCTCGCCATCTTCCTACTTCCTTTACCGCCCCAAATGCTCAGCAGCGTTATCTCATGTGGATTGTGCGTGTCCGAGTCACACTCCATGTCTGAAATTCCGACAGCGTCCGACCCACTTCTGACGCTTCCTGTGGTGTCCCAGGACAAGGTTGGGGGAACACCTATCAGCGCTTCGCGTTCGGCTCGGCTCACCTGGCCACATCTGCCCTGTTCATCGCTGTGCCCGCAGCTGGTCAGGGGAGCGCGTCAAAGAGGACGCTGTACATCTGGCTGCTTCTGAGCTCCACGGCGAAGCTTGGGGCCGGCCAGCATCGCCGACCTGGGCAGTGGGCGGCCGCAGCTCCAGCCGAAGGACCCCGGCCCGGGAAGCACCTCCCTCCCCGCCCTCGGTTTGCTAACTAGGGTACAGCCGCGAAGACGCCTCGGCGGCGGAGACCTCCGCGGCCAGCAGAAGCAAAAAACAATGGCCGAGCCGGAAGTGAGAGAAGCCCCACTTCCGGACGCTCCCGGAACCCGGAAGTCTCGGCGATGAAGGTGGGCGCGCGCGCCCCCTGCACCCGAGAGAGTGATGGCACCTTGTGTGCAGGGATTACTCGCTCCTGGGCCACTCACGCCCCTGCGATCGAGGCAGAGAGGGGCCACAATTGAGGCCTCGGGCTGCATTTGCAGCCCTCAGACCATTAAAGGTCTGGACCATCGGGCACACCCTAGCTGTGCCGCTTCCTCTCTGGGGGGCCTTGGGAACGATACCCAACCATCTGAAAAATGCAGAGCATAGCACGTGCCTTATGCGGCTATGAGCGCTGAAATGGGTAACAAGGTTTAGATTTTTTATTCTCAAAGCTTTTTCATGCTCAAGTGGTTGGCTTCATTTCTCTACGGGCCAGGTTCATCCAGGCAGTGTGTCTAGGCTTTATAGGCAGCACCATGGCCACCACTGTGGGTCTGATCTACCATGACTACGTTGGGTTCCAGTGGGGGACACGTGCTCCATGATGCCTCCCACATGGCACCTTGGGACACCCGCACTTGGGCCAAAGACAATCCCAGAAGGCCCGAGGGAGCACTACCCTGACCCCTCTTGGAAATCATCACACTAGCCTTGGTACAGAGCTAACTGAAGAGGTAGCCCCACTTCTACATGCCTAAAGCGGAACTCACATCTACCCTCAATTCTGAAGCTCAACACATGTTATCAACACTGTAAAATGCACTATCATTCACCCAGAGGCCCAGACCAGAACCCTGGATGTCATACCACGGTCTGGGTGACCATGGGTTAAGTTAGCCTTCGTGTTGCAGCTTCCTAATCAGCAGTGATATATATATTATATTACTTAAAACGGTGCCTGGCACATGGTAGAAATTTTAGGTGTTTTCTAGGATTATGTTTCCTCCCACTTCATTCCCTGTATCCAGATCATTGCCAAGGTTGGCAGAGCCGTTGCCCGTTTGTATGTAATAACAGCAACAGAAAATACTTACACCACTTACTATGCTGCTCGGCATCACCATTACTCCCTGCCCTGTATTAAGTCCTGCCTGGGCTGGGACCACCTGTCAGAGGGTGTTCCTAGGGGCCTTTTGGATTTATGGAGGTCACAAAAAGAGGAGCACAGCCACGTCTGGAGGTTTTCTGTCCCCCAAACTGTTCAGACCTTTTGACACCATCTGTATGGACTGTCCCCTTTTGAGCAGCCATAACTCCCTTACCGTAAAAAGAAGGTGGGGCCCTAGAACCCACCCCGCCCCCGTCATTGTAATGTGGGCAGGAACCCCCAGCTACTGCGCTTGAATTGTGGGTGGGGCTCAAGCCCTAGCTAGATAGGAGACTTTTCTATCACCTTGAAAACTTCTACTTGTCCTTCAAGATTTAGCTGAGAAACCCCCTTCTCCACGACGTCTTCTGTGAACCCTATTTCCCCACCTGGATTAGATGCCCCGTCCTTGTGCTCCTGTGGTGGCCTGCCATGTGCTTGTCGTGGTCCTTATTTGTCACACTGCATTAACACTGTTGACTTGTCAAAGTCACCCACTGTACAGTGAGCCCCTATACGGACTGACACCTTGTCTCTGGTTCACAATGGAGTCCTTAGACGTCCGCCCTCCCAGTTTCCTAGAAAGGCCTCCGAGGGGCGGGCGGCGTTACGCGTGCGCGACCCCCTCGGCCGCGAGGCCGGCGTGGGGGTGCGGTGCGGCCGGAGGGTGTAGTGGAGGCGCCGCGGGAGTCGGTGAGTGGCGGGCTGAGCGCGGGCGGCGGCCGGGGCGGGGGCGGGGGCGGGGTGAGGTGGCCCGGGGCGCAGGGAGGAGAGGATTTGGAGTAATGGTTTCCGTGTTTTCTCAATTATGCAAACAAAGCGTACTCATTAGGGACGATTAGGTGACGCGGGTGAGTGTAAGAAGAGTAAAAGGAGCCGCAATCCGCCGATGCTTTCTTCGGGAGGCTTCCCGCTATTTTAAAATCTGTGTATGATTATGCAAACTCATATGCATGTCGTCGTCGTCGGCAGCCGTCCGTCTCGAGAGACGATGGTGTAGCTTCCTAAGAGTCTATCTGCACCGCCGAGAATGGCTGTGCAGTCCGACTCGGGAGTGACACGGTATCTGTCTCCTCCCGTGTTGAAGTGAAGCTGAAGCTACAGAGCCTGGGCAGGGTGATATGGAGGGTCTGCTGTTGCCCATGCAGCAGACCCCCCCTCTCTTCGCAGCTGAAGGATCCAAGGGAAAGACGGAGTCAATACAGCTTGGCTTCAGGTGCGCCGCAGGAGTTGCCGGTGTTGACTACAACGTCAAACCGCCTTAGGGACT
This sequence comes from Furipterus horrens, assembly GCF_987537825.1. Taxonomy (NCBI): domain Eukaryota; kingdom Metazoa; phylum Chordata; class Mammalia; order Chiroptera; family Furipteridae; genus Furipterus; species Furipterus horrens. Next base: position 137,414,835 of record NW_028327177.1, on the reverse strand, counting down.
CCGGCTCCGGATTTTCTGTCGGGGTTTACTCCCTTAGCCTTTCCCCTGAAGAGGTATGCCGCAAGGCAGCGGAGGTTTTTTGGAGTCAGAGTTTTCCTAGTGCATATGCATGTATATGTATACTTATATGAGATCGGGTCATACTGTTGCATTTTTAATTTCTTGGGGGGTGGCGGGGGACTGTGGGATGAAAATACCTGCCCTTCGGGAATTCTGTGAGTGTACAGAGGGAGAAATTGGGGGATAGCACATCTTTAACCATTTGTAAATTAAAGTCTTTGAAAATAGCTTATTTTAATTACACGCACTTCACCGACTTTTAATGGTTGTTCTGCGTTTTAATTTTGCCAGTATTTCACCTCAAGTGTTCACTGGCTTTAAGATAGTTTAACTCAACATCTTTCTTAAAATGGGTCTCCGAGAAAGGCAGGAGAGCAAAGAAAGGTGTGTGGGGTGGGGGACTCTGGGTGAAAGCGGCTACAGCTTGCCGGCCTCTGATGGGGGAGAATGGTGAAGAGGGCCAGAGACACGTGCAGGTTCAACTTAGCTCTGGACAGATATTCAAGGCCCGGCTCAGGACCCTTTACGGTCTGGTAGGCGATGGGGAGGAGGAAAGACAGGGGAATGGCAAACAGCAGCGACCAGACGATTGAGAGGATCTGGATGGCCCCCTGGGTCTACGCAGGCACCTGCCGGGAAGATGCCGTTGCGTTTACCAGGCAGAACTGGAGACCTGTCCGGCTCCGGCTCCGGCTCCGGCGAGAGCAGCGAGCGCTTTCTAGGATCCTGCGACCGCTGGGCAGAAACCTGCCTGCAGGTTGCTGACTGCTTGGTTGCATCCCTCCTCCTCATGGCCTTCACCATCACCCCAACTGCTCCCTTGATTAAAGGCAGATAACCACTGTGACCAAAGGGACAGGGGCGCTTAAGTGGCACAGCAGAGAGAGGGCCCTGTGCATTGTCCACAAACGACATGGCGGGAAAGACAGGCATGGCGAGGTGTAGCATCTCCATATTGTTGCTTTTTAAACATATAATTCATATATTTTACTTTAATTACTTTCTCATTGAGGTGAATTGACATATAATATTGGTTCAGGTGTTTTACAACATAACAATTCAATATTTATATATTATTGCTTTTTAAAATTTTCCGGTTTTTGCACATTTATCATGTGATGCATAAAAATTTTTATCATTTTATCCATTTTAAGGTGAATAGTTCAGTGGCATTAAATGCATTTATACTACCACTGTTGGAAATTATAATATTTTCAACTTGCGGAATGCATTTGTTCATATGCTGGTTACTTTTGGTGCTAGCATTATGACGCCACTAAGATATTTTTGCAAGTCTAATTAAAAAGAAAACATTTTGTTTGCAGTTTATTTCCTATAGTACACAGTGCATGAGTCTGATTTGGGGGAGAAAAATAGCAAAATATATATTTTTTGTTATTATATTCTTATATGGGCCAATTTTATTTATTTATTTTTAATTTAAATTTTATTTTTCAATTAGTTTCCATTCAGTATTATTTTGTATTAGGTTCAGGTGCACAGCACAGTGGTTAGACAATTATATGCTTCCCAGAGGGTTCCTTCCCCCAGATATTTCCAGTACTCACCTGGCACCCTATATACTTATTACAACAAAATCTTGTTTACTAGGATGATTGTTTTCAGAATGAAAGAGTAGCATATAAAATGCAGTTTGTTAAACGGGAGGTACCTCTCTAACTTAAGAGTCTCTACTGTCTTCAGACTTGCATAGGCCTCCTAAGTCAAGGTGTCCTTCCTAAGTTAAAAGTGGTGGCCGGGAAAGAATACCATCCTGTTTCAAACTGTTTGCAGTTCATACTGAAAACTCATTAATATTAGGACAGTTATTTTGGAAAGGAACTGGCAGGGAGTGTTTTTAGCCATATTTTGATTAAGGGAATTTCTATCTGTTATACACACGTGTATATCTTTGTGCGCGTTCAGGGACTGACCAGTGAGCCTACTTTTACGTGTTATGTTAATGCTGAAGAAATCAGACATATTTTGGTTAAAAAAGTAATCCTTCCTGTAAGCTGGAAAGATGTGAATGTTTTGAAGATAAACCTCAGGGGAATTGACAAAAGCATGAAAATCACTAATTGTTCTGCCCTTTTCCAGGCTACCCAGAGAAGTGTCCATGTGGTGGTGGTCTCCGTTCTGAGGTAACCGAAAACTTTCACACTGTCCTGAGCCCTTAATGTCCTGCAAAAGAAGGAGTTTGTCCTCAGAGTCCTTGCAGCAGGAACCCACTTAGGTGGCACCAACCTTGCCTTCCAAATGGAACAGCACATCTACAAAGGGAAAAGTGATGGCATCTACATCACAAATCTGAAGAGAACCCGGGAGAAGCTTCTGCTGGCAGCTCGTGCCATTGTCGCCACTGAAAACCTGGCTGATGGTGTCATATCGTCCAGGAATCCGGGCCAGCGAGCTGTGCTGGAGCCTGCTGCTGCCCCTGAGGCCACTCCTACTGCTGCCACTTCATTCCCCACTCCTGGGACCTTCACTAACCAGATCCAGGCAGCCTCTGGGGGCCGAGACCTCTGGTGGTTACCGGTCCCAGGGCCTCTCACGGGGCATCTTATGTTAACCCGCCCACCATCGCTCTGTGTGACACACACTCTCCTCTGCGCCATTGTAACAACAAGGGGGCTCACTCGGGTCTGACGTGGACGCTGGCCCAGGGAGTTCTGCGCGTGTGCGGCACCGTCTCCTGTGAACACCCGTGGGAAGTCAGGCCTGATCTCCACTTCCACAGGGATCCTGAAGAGACTGAAGAGGAAGTGCTGGCCGCTGCTGCAAAGGCTGTGACCAAGGAGGCACTTCTGGGTGAATGCGCTGCCCTGGCTCCTGAGTTTGCTGCTGCTCAGCCTGCGGTTGCAGACTGGTCTGAAGGCGGGGGTGCCCTCTGGGCCTGTTCAGCAGTTTCCTGCCCAGGACAGGAGCGCTCAGCCCACGTGCAAAGGCCACTGAGTGGGTAGGAATGGCCACTCAGTGGTCTTAAGCTCTTCTTCCACAAACTTTTAACAGAATGAAAATAAGGTTGATGGAAAATAAACAGTTTCTCAAAAAAACAAACAAAAAACTGTTTCACTGTTCAGTTTTCTATGGCTTCTGGTATCCAGGAAGTGTTAGTGTACAGTCGTCCCTCTCTATATCGCGGTTCACTTATTGCGGCCTCACTGCATTGCGGGATTTTAAAAAATATTATATTTAATTATTTATCATGGATCTTTCGCTATATCACAGGATTTTGCGGTACTGTATACGTATATAGTTAAAGTTACATAGGTTTAAGAGTGTAGAATAAACGTAAGGTTCCTACTTCGCGGGGGGGGGGGGGTCTGGAATGTCGTCGTCGGCAGCCGTCCCTCTCGAGAGACGATGGTGTAGCTTCTTAAGTGTCTATCTGCACCGCCGAGAATGGCTGTGCAGTCCGACTCGGGAGTGACACGGCATCTGTCTCCTCCCGTGTTGAATCGACATCTTGCGATGATGCTGGAGTGTCCTCTCCAGTGGAGCTGAAGCTACAGAGCCTGGGCAGGGTGATATGGAGGGTCTGCTGTTGCCCATGCAGCAGACCCCCACTCTCTTCGCAGCTGAAGGGTCCAAGGGAAAGACGGAGTCAATACAGCTTGGCTTCAGGTGCGCCGCAGGAGTTGCCGGTGTTGACTACAACGTCAAACCGCCTTAGGGACTCCGGCTCCGGATTTTCTGTCGGGGTTTACTCCCTTAGCCTTTTGTATCAGAAGCAACCTGAAAGTGCTCTCTCAGGTGAATTATGACGGGCTCCACAGGATTGAATTTTTGAGCTTACACTTTCCCTTTCCTGATCTTAAACCTCTTACCATCTTCCTTCCTTGTTTTATGCTACTTACCACCCATCACTGTCTGACGTACCATATGTTTTATTTATTTCATTGTCTGTCTTCCCATAAGGTCCTCCAGGCATTGCTTTATCTCTGCTGTATTCAGTGGTATGACCTTAGTGCCTGAGATGTAGTAGTTGCTCATCAAATTGTTTGTTAAACTAATGAAAGAATGAATCCCAGTTGGAGATAACAATTGTCAGTATTTAATGTCTTTGATTGCCCAGTTAATCCTAAATACAGGGTGGGGCAAAAGTAGGCTTACAGCTGAGAGTATGCAAAACACAGAGTTTAGTCTCCTTTTATTCTTTATTAATTATTGTATTATTTTCCATGTGAACAACTAAAAACCCACTTTTGCCCCACCCTTTATTTAAGATAGAAATAAGTCAGAAAAAAACAGTAACAATGTAAATTTCCTAAATTTAAAACATTTTAATTTTGAATAATTGTAGATTTAACAGCGGGTTGCAGAACTGTACAGAGTTCCCTTACCCTCTTTACCCAGTTTGTCTTAAGTTAATATCTTGCATAACTGTAGTATAGTCAGAGAAGGAAAACTCTGACTCCAAAAAACCTCCGCTGCCTTGCGGCATACCTCTTCAGGGGAAAGGCTAAGGGAGTAAACCCCGACAGAAAATCCGGAGCCGGAGTCCCTAAGGCGGTTTGACGTTGTAGTCAACACCGGCAACTCCTGCGGCGCACCTGAAGCCAAGCTGTATTGACTCCGTCTTTCCCTTGGACCCTTCAGCTGCGAAGAGAGGGGGGGTCTGCTGCATGGGCAACAGCAGACCCTCCATATCACCCTGCCCAGGCTCTGTAGCTTCAGCTTCACTGGAGAGGACACTCCAGCGTCATCGCAAGATGTCGATTCAACACGGGAGGAGACAGATACCGTGTCACTCCCGAGTCGGACTGCACAGCCATTCTCGGCGGTGCAGACAGACTCTTAAGAAGCTACACCATCGTCTCTCGAGACGGACGGCTGCCGCCGCCGACGACGACAATATGATTACTGAAACTGTTGGCTTTAATCAGAGCTCATCGGTTTCTGACTATTGACCCTTTGTGTGCCAGGATTCAGTCCAAAATCCCTCATTTATTTAGTTGTCAGGTCTCCTTATTCTCTTCCTATCTGTGCCAGTTCCTCAGTCTTCCTTGTTTTTCATGCCGTTGACAGTTTTTTTTTTCTTTTTTAAAGGGAAGATAGTACCAATCTTAAAAAAAAAAAAAAATTACTTCTTTGTTTGTTTAGTTATTTATTTTTAGAGAGAGGGGAAAGGAGAAAGAGAGGGAGAGAAACATCACCATGTGGTTGCCTCTCACTCGCGCCCCCAACTGGGGACCTGACATGCAACCTAGTCACGTGCCCTGACTGGGAATCGAACCAGTGACACTTGGCTCGCAGGCCGACGCTCAATCCACTGAGCCACAGCAACCAGGGCCTCCGTTGACACTTTTGAAGTATTTCGTCTTTGTATTTTTAGAATGACCATCAATTTGGTTTTTTATACGTTCTCTCCTGTTTAGATTGAGAATGACGTTGAGTCCTATTACTGGTGACATTAGTCTTATCCTGTGGTGTCTGCCAGGTGTCACCACGGTAAAGATAGTGTTTTTCCCCTTTGTAACAGGTGAAGTATTTGGGGGAAGAGAGTTTGAGGCTTGGCATGGGGATATCCTGTTCCTCCCCAGTGTTCACCAATCAGTTAGCATTCTTGGGTGGCTCTCGCCTGCAGCAGTTACTACGGCAGTGGTCTGGTGGTGACTTCCGTTTCTGCTACTCCGTCTCCACTTATTCACTGGAATTCCCTGCGTGGAAGAGCTGTGCCTTCGCCCCCTTTTGTTGATTTGTTCGATGAGCGATATCAGCGTGTGACGTTGGATGTATAATTTATCCCTTAGCTTACAATGCAGTTCTGTTGTTTATTTTGTTGCCTAATTTATCCCAGCCTCGGCCACTGGGAGCCCCTTCAGGTTGGCTTGCGTCCCCTGGAAGTGCCCCGTCGCTTCTTGTGTCCTTCCCTGACTTTCTGGCCTCAGAAACGACTCCTCTTGTATCTTCTCTGTCCCGGCCCTGGAATCAACCGCTTCTCCAAGGGCCCTGGTGCTGTCTATCAGAGAACGGTATGTAGGTGTCAAGTTTTGGGCTCTAGGCTTGAGTTCCTTTCTTAATCGAGATATTTGTGTATTATCTTACCATTTTAAAAACGTATTGGAAGGGAAATCTTTCTTCAGGCGTGATTACTGAGAAACTTGTTTGCTTATTATCCGGGTGTAGGTTCAGCCTGTGTACCCTCACCCTGGTAGGAAAAACATGAGAATAGAGACCACTTAGTGAGGGTCTTTCAGGAAAACAAAATTGCATTGCATATGAGTTGAGGAGCAAAATGACAAAGAAGAAAATGTTCCTGATAAATGGCCAGATGATTGCGTGGGATTTTCCCTATTTAATTTAAGGCGTTTAGTTTCATTGTGGGAATGAGAGTGGGTGAAGGTACTGCTCTTGCAGAGAAGGCGCCTGACCCAGCTCTCGTGCTTTCAGAGGCCCTGCAGGCTCACACTTGTGACAGAAGCTCAGTAAGGTGAGGAATGAAGCTCTTCTGTCCTCAAAACTAGTTGGGACTTGAGTGGACCCTGCCGCATTAGGGTGCCCCGATTTAACTGGGCAGGGTCAGCTCATTGGCCCCCATCTCTCCTCTGCTCTGGGTCTTTCATTCAGATGCAAGGTCCAGGAGGTCTTGAGTTTTTTATCAATGTTCATGGTTATGGAGGCTGCGCTCACTTTTTTTTTTAAGGTTTATTTTATTCTTATTCAAGACAGAGGAGAAGAGAGGGAGAGAGAGGAGAGAGGAGAAAAAGACAGAAAGAAACATCCATCGTTGTCTTCTGCAGGCACCCTGACTGGGGAATCAAATCTGCAACCTGGGCATCGAACGCTTACGAGTTTTCTGTTTGACCAGGGACCTCCTGCTGCGCCCTCCGTGGGAAATTCACGGCACACGTAGGGTAGCGCCTGTGAGGACGAGCGCTGAGAGTCTGGCGGGGTGGGGGTGGGGATGTGCCATGGTTCTCTTGAATCCTCTCAGTGGGGCACAGCCTTACTGGAGCCAAGGGCAGGGCTGGGCCACTCATAGATCTTTCTCCTCCCTCAGCTCGCCCTGCCTCCCCGGGGCCTGCCCTGCCCCAGGAGGGGAACCCAGGAGACCAGGCGGCGGCAGCTGTGCTTCGGATGGCCCGGCCGCAGGTGAGCCTGGCTCTTTGTGCCTCTCCCGAGCTCCTGAGCCCCGGGCCCCGGAATAGCGAGGGCTCGTCCCCGGGGTGCTGGCCGGTTCTGTGACCGCGCCTGTGGCCTCCTGTCCTCTTGCTTCCCCGGGGGCTGTGTCCGTGGACGCTCTCTGGCCCCAGACCTGTCCCCTTGTGTCGTCCCGGCTTCTCCTCCTCCACCCCTGTGCGCACCAGGGCCCTTACCTGGGCTCGTGGGGTCTGTGAGGACCGCCCTTCAGGTGGGGGAGCAGCTCTGGGCAGCCCGGGCTTGTCCTTGCAGGGCTCTGCAGCGCCCGAGCTCCCGTCTGCGGACCACACGGGGAAGAGGAGGCAGGGCCCGGCGCCGAGTCAGAGAGGCCTGTGCCGGAACGTCGTGCCGGGAACGCACCGCGGCGTGGCCTCCCTGGGTAATGCGTCTGCGCCCCGGAACTCAGCAGCTGCATCCTTCACGTTGTCTTTGCCGTATTTCTCTTCTTTCCTAACTTTTTATTATGAAAAATCGCACACGTAAAGCCTAACAGTATAATGGTCCTCTGCGCCCATCACCCAGCTTTAACAGTTAGCAGCATTCTCTTTACTTCGTTATGAATTGAGCTGGGGTGGTTTAGTTAGAGTTTGTGTTTATACGGAGTAGAGACCCGCTCCAGTTATTGTAAGTAACGAGCTAAGTTACTTAGAATAAGGCTAAAGGAACGGGCATCCTGTACCGACTGACCGGCTAGACCAGACTTCGGGAAGCAGGGCCTCATTGAAACAGGGGAGCCTGGGAGCCTCAGCAACAAAGGGAAATGAATTTTTATGCTAGCGTTGTTCTGGGAATGTACCTCAGCTGCTCCCTGCATATCTGTTTTCTCTTTTTATTGATGGTGGTCCATCATGAGACTAGCTGTGAACCTTGGCACAAAGCATGGTTGCCTCATCTTCCCTGTGAGCAAAGACTGGGGTTTGATAATTTTCTGGAAGGGGATTTTGGGGGTTAGGTTCTTTGAATGACAGTAGCCAACTCTGGAGAGGTGGGCTTAGGAGTCACTTTGATTTCAGGCAAGGGACCATGTAGCTCTAACTTTCCATATGCTAAAATGGCGTGAAGAATGGGAAAAAAAAAACACAAAAAAGGGCATGAAGCCTATGGCCCTGTTAAAGATGATACAGACCAAAACTTTTGCATTTAGATGACTGTGAGGTTCTGCCTTCTACCAGCTTTTATATTTAAAAATTACAGAATTCAAAAGCAAATATCCATCTGTTCAGTATCCTTATGATTCCAGATTATTAATATGCCAAAGCTATATTTTTATTTATATTTTAAATTATTTAATTCATACTCGGAGAAAACTTATGCACGCAGGGAGTGCGGAGCAGCCTTCACAAGTCCAGTTCTTCAGGATCCGCAGGATCCGCGGTCCCCGAGCCGCGGTCTCACCATCAGTGCTTCTGAACCCATGGTTTCTCAAATTCCTGTCACTGTCCTGTCATATCAGAATCACTCCTTTTAAATATGTTTTTTCTAATTATACTCTCATAATGGAAATCTCCCTTTGATGCTCATGTTTGCCCATGCTTTTTTTCATATTTGTATGAGGTGTTTGCCCTCACTCTCTCTCCCCCCCAACATCTTTGCTGAGAATCATAGCACTGTTCAATGTCATGGTTGGAAAAGATCTTAAGAGGTTATCATTTACAAAGGACACAGAGCGTCACAGTAACTTATGGGAGATCAAACATGCTTTACATCTGGTCCTTCTCGTACCTTCCAATCGCCCACTTCACTTGGCTGTGCTGACCTATTACCTGTCCTAATGACTCTTCACCCACTCTCCTCCACTGACCGTTCCCCTCTTTGTCTTTCTGTCCAGGAAGAAAAATTGGAGTCATTTCTCTCTTGTTCTCAGTGTGTCACCTCCTGTTTACCTGTAACGTGAAGGCTTTTCCAGGTGCGTAGACTCCTGATGATTCTGTTTTCTCAGTAGGACAAGAAGGGAGTAAAGCTTTTTTCTTCTTTCTTTTGGCCTCAGGTGAGACTAGGATGGAGAATTCAGAGTTGCCTGGAAGGCAGGAAATTTCTAAAGAATTAGAGTCATCTGATGGGACATCAGGAGGCCTATATGGGGTGGTTCCCGGGGGACCAGGAGCTGGAAATGCCTGTGAAGATGCTTTAGGGAAGCGAGAAGCACACCCCTCCGAGGAGGAAGGCGGCCGACTGCAAAGCGATTTCCTGGAAGTAACACGTGAGGATAAAAAGAGATCCACAGAAGACGGATGTGATGAATCTAAGGAACTTGGGGAACATCAGACTCTGTCTTCCAGTCCTGCAGAACATCAAGTTCTGAAGTCACAGAAATTCCATCAGTGTGATGAATGCGGCAAAGCTTTCAGTTGGAGCTCACACCTCATCGGCCACCAGAGAATCCACACTGGAGAGAAGCCCTATGAGTGTAACGAGTGTGGTAAGACTTTCAGGCAGACCTCTCAGCTCATAGTTCATCTCAGAACCCACACAGGGGAAAAGCCCTATGAATGCAGCAAGTGTGGGAAGACCTACCGGCACAGCTCCCATCTCATTCAACACCAGAGACACCATAATGGGGAGAAACCGTATGAATGTAATAAATGTGGAAAAGCCTTCACTCAGAGCTCCCAACTCATTGACCACCAGAGAACCCATACTGGGGAGAAACCTTATGAATGCAGTGAGTGTGGGGAGACCTTCATTCGGAGTAAAAGTCTCGTCCAACATCAGGTACTTCACAGTGGTGAGAAACTCTACAAGTGTAATGAATGCGGGAAAGCTTTCTGTTCTAATAGAAATCTTATGGACCATCAGAGAATCCACACTGGGGAGAAGCCTTATGAGTGTATTGAATGTGGCAAAGCCTTCAGTTGGAATAAATGTCTTATTCGACATCAAAGCCTCCACACTGGGGAAAAGCCCTACAAATGTAGGGAGTGTGGGAAAGCCTTCAGTCAGAACTCTCAGCTTGTCGACCATGAGCGAATTCATACTGGAGAAAAACCTTTTGAATGTCATGAGTGTGGGAAGGCATTTGGCCTGAGTAAATGTCTTATTCGACATCAGAGACTTCACACAGGTGAAAAGCCCTATACATGCAATGAGTGTGGAAAATCCTTCAATCAAAACTCACACCTCATCATACACCAGAGGATTCACACCGGCGAGAAGCCTTATGAATGTAATGAATGTGGGAAGGTCTTCAGTTACAGCTCCAGTCTAATGGTACATCAGAGAACTCATACTGGGGAGAAACCGTATAAATGCCGTGATTGTGGGAAAGCCTTTAGTGACAGCTCACAGCTCATCGTGCACCAGAGAGTTCACACTGGCGAGAAGCCCTACGAGTGTACTGAGTGTGGGAAGGCCTTCAGTCAGCGTTCCACTTTTAATCACCACCAGCGAACTCACACCGGAGAGAAGCACTCAGGGCCGGCCCGGTCAGTTTCATAAGGCATAAGTTTCCAAGACAGAGAGCAAGAAACTTGGAATTAAGCTTTCTTTATAAGAAAGGTGTTTGCCCGGATCCCCCCTTAGGAACCACTAATGAAAGTGGGCTGTCCCCTCAGTGCTGTCTGCTGGGTCAGGAGGGTGGGAGAGTGGGAGGAACCACTGGGGAAGAACAGACTTCACGTTTCACATACTTGTAGGCTTTTCTTTTTCTCTTATTTTCTGTTTATGGGATGCAAAACAAAGAAATAAGATAGACCCCATAATCAGATTGTGTGTTTCTGAGTGACAGAGATTATATCTTCATCATTTTATTTCACCTCATTCATTTTCCACGTTATAGGAAGTCCTTCTCCAAGACTGACTCATTCTTTTGTTTTTCCTTTGGATTTTTATGCATTACTTGAGCCAGGCAGACGACATGACAGAAACAAGATCTCAAATGCCCTTTTTTTCTCCTCTTCGGCCTTTTCAAAACTTTTATTTTAATCTAGACCCTTATATCTTGTTCACAACCCAGAAAACCTTTTCTTCTTCCTGTTGGCTCATCTCTTCCCCTCACAACCTTTAAGATCCAGTTCATCTGTGAGAGACTTTCTTGAAATGCTTCTTCCTTGCTCCTAAACTATTAACTTTACCTTAGGACTCTGAACTAGCCTGTGCTACAATGTGCAGTTTGTTAAATTGTCTTGTCGATGATTTGCAACTTAATGCGGATGTGGATACTTCCATACCAACTTAATGTAGGCTCCCTGAGGTCGTGTAGGGCATCTACTTTCTTCAGCATATAGATAATAATTTGCATATACTAGTTGTTAAATAATTTTTAAAAACTAAACTCTCCAAATGAACCATGCTTAAACTAGGCATGAACTTTCCTCTTACCACTGGATGAAAAAAATTAAAGATGGCTATTACAAGATATCACATACAAAAGCTTCAATCACATATTCTACATGTACCCTTGGGACTCTTTTTAAAAAAGTTTTCATAACATTTATTTGAGCCAACATTTTGAGGACATGCCTGGAATTCCTGGGAGTCTTAACTACTGTATCTCAGCCTCAAAAAGCAATCATGCTCCATTAAAACATACTTTTCCCTGCTCACTGACTTTAGTTCTGAACTAGCTGGCTCCACTCTGATGCCTAAGTAAATAAGTTAAGAACTGCCTCAAAATTTATTGCAAAGAAGACCTGACTTTCCTGGCTGTGGCTAAGATGGTTGAAAATCCCAGTTAGCCCTGGCTGGTGTGGCTCAGTGGATTGAGTGGCGGCCTGAGGAGTGAAGGGTCACCTGTCTGATTCCCAGTCAGGGCCTGGGCCTGGGTTGTGGGCCAGGTCCCAGCTGGGGCTGTGCGAGAGGCAGCTGATCGATAGCTGTTTCTCTCACACGTTGATGTTTCTTTCCCTTCCTCCTTTCCCCTCTCTCTAAAAAAATAAGTAAAATATTTAAATAAAATCCTACTTAGAAACATCCTTGGAAGATGGTAATTCACATGATTCAGTTTGTTGCAAGACAGTAGATTTAAATTAATCTGATTTCCTTATCACCTGGTTCTGCCTACTGCAGCTGCCATCTAAATTTAGGGTGAGAAGTATACTCTTATTTATGGTCATCATCTTCTGGACCATCTTTCATTTCCAAGGGCATAGAGACAACAAATCTTTTCAGAGGATTTCTTATCCTTCTACAGTCACATATAAGACATTACCTTGAACAAGTTCTTTCTTCCTTGCAGTAAGGCCCCAGTGCTGGGAGACCTCTGCCATCTGGTGTTCACCCCCTTCCTCTTAGCAGGACAAAAGAATTGACAATGTGTCAAAGGAGGAGAAAGAAGTTAGAGGTACAATGTTATGTAACCTGGAGGGAAGAGTTTTCGTGAACTGTGACTTAAGTCTCAGAGACAGTGAAGAAGAAAGGGAAAAGAGTTGAGGCTCAAAATCAGAATTTAATGTGATTCTGGGGGAGGCATCTCAGACAAGATTAGAAATAATGTTTATGGAGGAGTGACAAAAAAAGATGGGAAACTAGCTTTATTTGGCATGTCAAATTACATGGGAAGCATTGTGAAATTAAATGATAGTTAACCTTAGGTTATATGGGTATGGATAAATGTTACTAATATAGGTAATCTGGAAATTGAAGTTCATAGAAACTTGTCAATATTTTCATTGTTAAATTTTTGTATGCTATGAAAATAACTAAATTTCTTATACATGGAATAATATTTTTAACCATGGACATTTTAAAAAGTCCTAGCCATTTACAGTTACTATTTTATTCTGATGCTTTTGCAAAAGTGCCTAATCTTCAGAGATTAATGAAAAGGTCTCTGATAAGTAGTCTGGAATACAAGATATAGATAACTTTAAGATCACTTTAACTAAACTGGGTAAGAATTTCCAAAGTTCTAATGGAAAAATTGGATTCAAGCAGAGCAAGAATAAATGACATGGGATTAAATGAACTGATAAGGATGATTATAATTTTTATGACTTTTTTTTGAAACATGCTAGTTCTTTAATGTTTTGTTTTCCAGACTTAAGAAAATCTTTCTTTATTCTCTTAAGCTATATATGACTTATAGCAACTTCATTAATTATACCTTTGTAAACAGAATTAAAACATTTATGTTTTTCCCTTGTCTCATCCCTCCAGAATTATGAAACTTATGAAGCATTTTATTTCTATGGAATATAGTTGTTTGCATGAATTCAGTAAAATCTCTTCTTAGCACACAATTGGAAACATTGTTTTTATTACCAGTACTTTGGAATATCATTTTAAAATGATGTGCATAAAATCAGATATGACCATACAGTTTTAAGATACTAAGGTTGACTTTATGGAGCCAATAAAATCCTTGGAAAGACCTCCTGGTATCTTTCTTACTGGGTTCTAATACTTTCTGGCAGCCCCAGGAATATCAAAATATTTTGGAACTTCAAGGAACGAAGAATTCACTTAAATTTATAGGTATTTCAGGCAACATCTGGCAAGTCCTTGGCTTGGTTTCCTAGCCTAAAGAGGCTTTTAAAAGTCCAGTCTAAGACTCCTTATGAAAAGTGTCACCAAAGCAGACTTTTAAAAAGCCTCTATGGTCAATCACTACTCTTGTTGCACTTATTTAATATAACCAAACCAAGTAGAATAAGCCTAGACTTATTTTGCTAAGAAATTGGTCTTAACTGTGATTATCTTTGCTAAAATTTTAAAGAGAAAAATTATATTTCTGTAAAAAACTATAACATACCCTCAGAAAAATCAGATTCTAGTCCAACTCATGGTCTTTGAGGTTTTATCTACCTGTAAACCCAACTGGATCTTGAATTTTTCTACTTCCTCCCAGTCTTCTGACTTGAAATCATTAATAAGAAAGATTGCCCTTGAACCTCATTGAAAGGGACTGTACTAGATCCTCCTCACAACCTTAACAACAGCCAAACTTCAAAGCCTTGGACCTTGGGTCCACATCTTCCAATTAAAAAGGGCTCCTGCAGACTCTTGGACCTGCACATGAGCTGGAGATCTAAAATTAAAATGGGCGAGGAAGGTTCCTTCCCTGAAGCAGAGGATATCTTGAGGTGGACAACTCTTCCAAGTTCACTGATCAAGATCTTCATCTCTATTACGAAACCTTTTATTTATTTTGCCTGTTTTTGCTACTTGCTTTTTCTCTTTGTTAATGCATGAGGTTTTCTTGCTCAGGTGATTTTAGAGAATAAAATTGCTTTAAATTACTTATTGGCTGAACAAGGAGTCTGTGCCATAGCAAGTATGCCCTGCTGTATGTGGCTCTGTTACTGAAACAGGGGAGTCCAAAAAACAAACCCCAGAGTTTTCGGCTGGGAGATAGGCAGCAGGAAGCAGCTTTCAGGATGCCCTTGCATGCCTGGAGATAGTGGCTGGAAACATTGTTGCAAAGATCCGCTTCACTTCCAAGACTCAGGAAGATGGGAGGGATCTTGGACTGTGGGCTGGTACGAAGAAGCAGAGAGAGCCTACGTAGGGTTCTGTGAATGGTCAGAACTGTTTGCAACACCCACTGAGTGAGAGTGCGCAGGGGGAGAGAGGAGGCAGGGAGGAAAAGAGAAGCAGCTGCGGACATTTTGGGCTGGCTCTGGCTCTAGGAGGCTCTCTCTCTCAGGCTCTCTCTGGCTCTTGTGGGCTCCCTCCATCTGGCTTGGAGCAGGGGTCTTCAGGCGGCTTTAAGAAGAGGCTCTTGCCAGGCTGCTTGGAGGAGAGGAGATCCATGCGCTTTGCAGGAAGAAGGCAGTTTGCAAGGAGGCTGAGAATCAAGGCGTTCCTGCATTGAGAGCTGGAGGGCACCACAGCACAGAACGGACCTCCCCAATCAGAACTGAGTGATTGGCAGCTACTGGTAAAGCTGAACTGTGCCTACGAAGTAGGGAAATGGTGTTTCTGACTTTCCTAAGACTGGCCAGGTCTGGGAGGGGGAGGCAGGACTATGTGTAAATAAACAATTCTTTTTCTTTTCACTAAACTCTGGTATTCAGAGTTATGATTCTGGCGGCGGGCAATCGAACCCCTAACTAAACAGCCCGTGGGTTCTGTTTCAATCGGAGCAGCCCAGGGGTTCTGTTACAGCTCTACATCTCTGGTACTATAGCAAATACAGGAAATTAACTAACCACTTAGCTAACGCAGATCGCTGCCTCTTCGGGTACATTATTTGTTATGCACTGGTTTGGCCAATGGGGCCCTTGATGGATGATGCTTTAGTCTCTTGGTATCATGCTCCTCTTAGACATCACCGCAGCCTCCCTGGTGTCTGATGTTGGAAATCAAAACTTCTGATTTGAGGTATGTTTACCTGCCTCTCGGTCCAGGTGTTTCATGATCCGAGCAGCGAGCTGGATTGCTGGTGCCGACAGTCTCTGACTGCTCAGGCCTCAGGATTTAAAGACATCCTGTGACTTAAAAAGAATTTTGCTGAGTATTTCATCTTCCCTGATGTTGATAAGGAAATCAAACAAAACTAAGTACAAATGGTGTTTAACCTTAATTGCTTTCTGAACAGTGCATCCTTCCTTAGCCTTAAAAGAGTAAGTGATTGGATTTCTGTTTTCCTGTTTTTCTATGAATGCTATATAGACTTGTTTGTCAGGAAGTGTTCTCTTCAGTTGACCTTTTAAGCTTCCTCTGTTGTAAGTTTCAAGTACATTGTAATCATTCCTGGAATGTGCCTGTGAGCTCATTCCTGGACCCTCCCTGTTAATTAGCATATCTGCAAAATCCAATAAAAGGAAGGTGCTTGCCCTGCTCAGGGCTGATGGTCTGAGCGAGCCACAGTCCTCCGTGTGTACTGGCCATTCATCCTGCTTGCTGGAATTATCTCAGCGTCCACGACCATATTCAACACTTCAGGTGTCCTGTGTTCTCTTAGTGGTCTAAATAACACGTTGGCAGATATCAGCAGTGCATCAAACAGTCTCACTGTGCTTGGAGAAAGAGAAACAAAATGAGCCATGAAATGAACAGTAAAAACAAGGCTCCTCCAAAGCTGGTATTAAAACCTCCAAGTTTCATGAGTTTCACTATGAGACAAGAATCGCTGAACCATCAAGGTGACTGAGAATGATGCGAATGCCAAAATTTTGGTCACTGTCCTATGTATGAGATGACAAAAAGGGGAGAATTGTTAAAGTAATGAAAGAGGCCTTTAGACTGAGATGGTGCTAATACTTCTGCCTAAGCAAAATGAAAGCTAAGCTGAAGCCAATTCCTGTAAGTGCCGCAGGGTTAAGAATAACCAATCACAACAGCCAACTGGGCTTTCCCAAATAATGCAGGTTTCTTAAGGTATAGCAAATTAAATAATTTGCTTTGTTTCCTCATCTCTATAAAAAACCTGGTCCCTAGCTTCTGTTGATGGTGTACTCCTAGCCAACTCCAGTTTGGCACAACCTGGCTTGAACTGATATTTGCTCAGATTAAGTGTGCTGCAATTGATCATTTAAGAGTACATGGTGTTGGTGATATTAAAGGGACATGAAAGCCATCATGTACTTCTAGTGGAAATACACTTAGTATTTTAGTGAGACATCTGGCGTTCCTTGGAGAATGGTGTGAACACTCAATTTGGACATGTAAAGATAAAAATCAGAGTTGGGCCCTGGCTGGTGTGGCTCAGTGGATTGAGTGCTGGTCTGAGGACCAAAGGTTGCTGGTTCAATTTCTGGTCAGGGCACATGCCTAGCTTGTGGGCTAGGTCCCTAGTTGGGGACATGAGAGAAGCAACCGATCGATGTTTCTCGCGCACATTAATGTTTCTCTCTTTCTCCCTTCTTTCCCCTCTAAAAACAAATAAAATCTTTAATTAAAAATAAAAGTGGATGCATGAAATCCCTCTTTTAAAAAAATATCAGAATTAGTCCTTTCAGCCCAGGATCTCTCAAAGTCAGCAAGGGACATAAGACCTACAAAAACATGTACTCTGGTACCAGATGAACTGTAAGAAGTGCCACGTTTTCACGGGCCGTGGGACTCCAGTGAACAGACAGCAAGTAAATGACCTTGCTGCTTTTCTCTTACTTTCAGAAGTTGTTATCAGAATTGAGGCTCATACTAAGAGGATTGAGACTGAGTATCAGGGAAATGCCTCGTTATGAGTGGAGTCCTTTCTGCTTTTGAAAAAGTGATCCCTTGTTGCCAGACTTTGCCTTTTGTCACCCTGACGTCATTGCGACATGGCCACAGTCATCTCCTGAACAGAGAAATCACAATGGGCAAACGGTGGTTTTAAGTTTAGTCAGGGCTGTGGAAGACCCAACATGGCTGCTTGGTTCTTCCAAGCTTCCTGGCAAACCCCGTCTTTTCCATTCATTAACCAACAATTGTGCAGTGAACATGACTCAAATTATAAATATTGGTGTGGAGACTTCTATAAAATGGTGAAAACCGATTGTCACCTTTCATGTTCATAATCCTGGAAAAATTATATTTGTTTCCAGAGGCCTCAAACATTCTCCCTGTGGACCATTTGTGTGCCTGCAACTGGACTTCACTCAAATGCCATCTAACATGGGTCACCAATATGTTCTTGTTACTGTGTGTTTTCTGGATTTGTTGAAGCGTTCCCTTGCCACGAGGCTGACACCTTCACAGTGGCAAAGGCTGTTGGAAAATGTGTTTCCCACTTGGGGTGTGCCCTTCACAATATCTAGAGACGGAAGCACCCATTGGGATTTTCACTGGGAAAATCGTCTGAACTTTAACTAAAAGCTTGCAAACTTCTTGGAATTATCGTTGCTCCTTGCCACCCTCAGTCGTCAAGCAAAGTCTAAAGAACAAAGGGAATTCTTAAACCTGTTAGAAATAAAGACCGAAATCAAGGACGCTCAGATATAAGGTTTATTAAGAGTAACCTGCCGGGCTGTCTCGAAAGAGAGAACAGCAACTGGCCTGCAGGCTGACGAGGTTTTTAAGGGAGGGGTAGGGAAACGGTGGGAACAAGGTAACGGGGCACCTAGTGATTGGTTGGGCCTGGGGGTAACGGCGGGAACAATGGCGGGAATAACGGGGCACTTGGTGATTGGTTGGGCATGTCGCTGGGGAGAAGAATAGAATAAGGAAGTAAAAAATGTCCTACCCCCTATTGGTGTTTTGCAAGATTTTAGGTACTTTCCACTGGACGCATCATTGGTTGTGGTTTTTATTTCCTGCTAAGCAACTTATTGGGTGGGGGTTTTTGGGGCCTTTACCGACCCTCAGAAAACCCAGTCTCTAAACTCCCAGAAACTGCTGGGCTTCCTTGGTGTAAGGTAGTACCTTTGGCCTTTCTGACGGTTAAAAGAACAAAATTCACAGTTAAAAACTTGAAATTCAGTGATTCATAAAGTGGGTTACATCCAGTCTAGCAGATACAAGGAGCTTCAAAATACGATACAAAGAAGGAAGGGGCCTTACAAGCAGAGGGAGCAAAATCAAGAAAGTTACACTAGGCAAAAGGGCAGATGGCTTATTGCAAGGTTACTTTCCCTATGCCCTGGCTGGTTTGGCTCAGTGGATTGAGCGTCGGCCTGCGAGCTAAGTGTCGCTGGTTCGATCTTCCAGTCAGGGCACATCAGAGAAGGAAAACTCTGACTCCAAAAAACCTCCGCTGCCTTGCGGCATACCTCTTCAGGGGAAAGGCTAAGGGAGTAAACCCCGACAGAAAATCCGGAGCCGGAGTCCCTAAGGCGGTTTGACGTTGTAGTCAACACCGGCAACTCCTGCGGCGCACCTGAAGCCAAGCTGTATTGACTCCGTCTTTCCCTTGGATCCTTCAGCTGCGAAGAGAGGGGGGGTCTGCTGCATGGGCAACAGCAGACCCTCCATATCACCCTGCCCAGGCTCTGTAGCTTCAGCTTCACTGGAGAGGACACTCCAGCGACATCGCAAGATGTCGATTCAACACGGGAGGAGACAGATACCGTGTCACTCCCGAGTCGGACTGCACAGCCATTCTCGGCGGTGCAGATAGACTCTTAAGAAGCTACACCATCGTCTCTCGAGACGGACGGCTGCCGACGACGACGACTTTCCCTATATGGATGGCAAGTGTTGATCAGGCCGAGGACCTAACTAATGCTCACCAGGAAATGCCTGATGGATTAAGATTTCATTTTGGGGAAAGCCAGTACTGTAAGTTAAGTGTCAATTTGGTGGCACAGGGCTTAGCATAAGCAACTCTAGCGCCTGCTGTCTTTCAGAGGCCATTCAAGACCCTGGCGGCTTCCGACAGATACTCGCAGGTTGAGGGTTCCCTCTTATCCTAGGTCAGGGCACATACAAGAAGCAACCAATGAATGCATAAATAAGCGGAACAACAAATGATGTTTCTCCTTTCCTCTCGCTCTCTAAAATCAATTAAAAAATAAAAAAGTGATTAAAGAGTTTCCTAATCAGCATTAGTTAGGTAATCTGCCTGAATAAGTTCTGTCACCTCCTACGAGATTTTAAAATTTTACTCCGTTGAATCTTGTTCTTTAACAGGAGAAAGCTGCTGGAGGTGTGCAAAGGTCGAGTTTTGTGTGCCTGTGGCCGGGAAGAGAAAGCACCCTTCACCCCACCCCCTTTTGTGGTGATGATTAGGGAAGGAGAGGCTAGTCCTGGGAGCTAGCACCTGGCTCCCCTCGTTGGAGGGCGCCCCAGCGGGTATGAGGGACCCCTTAACAGCCCCTCCCCGCCAGGACTGGTTGGCGGTCGGGTAGATCTTACTGATCTCGGCTTTGACCCCCAGCTTCGGATTCTGTCCTCCCCTGGGCGGGCGGGGGCAGTCCTGCACATACTTCGGGAGGAAAATGGGAACCCAGGCCAAGGCGGATAGAGCCGTGGGGCCCGAATGGGCCTTGGAGGCGCGTGGGGGGCTGGCGTGCTGTGGGGACAGTGGGGTGTGCTGAGGACGAGCCCCCATGGCTCAGAGGCCGGCCAGCACTGCCCAGGAACCGCGGAGAAGCCGAGACGTCGGCCCTCCCAGTTTCCTAGAGAGGCCTCCGAGGCCCGGGGCGGTGACGCGCGTGCGCGACCCGCTTGGCCGCGAGGCCGGCGTGGGGGTGCGGCGCGGCCGGAGGGTGTAGCGGAGGCGCCGCGGGAGTCGGTGAGCGGCGGGCTGAGCGCGGGCGCGCCCGGGGCTGCCGTGCCGCGCGGGGTTGCGGGCGGGCGCGGGCGGTGGCGGGGGCGGGGCGCGGGGCCCTGCGCGGAGCCGGGCGGCGGCGGAGGCCCGGGGCGGGGTGCAGTGGGGGGCGGTGGCCGCGGTCCCGTCCCCGCCGCGCTGAGGGCGGACCTGGGAGCGCTCCGCTGCCCGGGGCGCCGGGAGGAGAGGGTTTGGAGAAACGGTTTCCGTGTTTTCTCTGTTCTCCCAATTATGCAAACAAAGCGTAGTCTTTACGGACGATTAGGCGACGCGGGTGAGTGTAAGAAGAGTAAAAGTAGCCGCAATCCGCCGACGCTTTCTTCGGGAGGCTGCCCGATATTTTTAAATTCACGCATGATTGTGCAGACTTATACACGTGTGTATTATGAAATGAGATCATACCATTGCTTTTAAAAAAACGTATTGTGACAGAACAGTGCTGTGATGTAATATACATTGTTATGGACCATGTGCGAGAACCAAACGGTCGGGGAGACAGCCGAGGCAGAATTTAAAGAGCCGTAATTAGCCGGCGGGCGACTGCCCACTTCCACGCCTCACAGGGATTCAAGGGAGTAGCCCCGAGCCTCAGTACGAAGCTGCTTACAGAGCATAAACCCACCTTCCGGGCTGCCAGCTGGGAGTTAGAATACAACCGTTATAACACGTGGGCAACGCGAGTAACAACCACAGAGCAGAACATCCGTTGTGAAGCAGGCGTGGGGTAGTTATTCTACAGGTGCTACCGGCGCTTGGCCACGCATCACTTGTTTGGGGGCAGCTGTCACCATGTCCGATGCATCACTTGTTTGGGGGCAACTGTCACCACGGGGTTTTGCAAAAAAATTTCCACTCTAGTTCAAGCTCTAGCACATACATGACATTTACCATGTGGTACATAAAATTTAATATTTTAACCATTTTAAGGTGTATGATTCAGTGGCATGAAGTACATTCATACTGTTGATTATTGGAAAATTTTAATATCTTCAGTTTGCAGAATGCTTGTTAATTTTGGTGCTGGCATTATGATACCACTAAAACATGTTCTTAAGTATAATTAAAAGGAAACATTTGTTCGCTGTTTATTTCCTGTAGTACCTATGGCACGAGGCTGTAAATGCTCAACAAGTGCCCTTTGTGGGGTCTGGAATCCCCCATTTATTTAGTCGTCTTGTCTTCTTAGTCTATATGTGCCAGTTCCTCAGTCTTCTTTGTTTTTCATGCCGTTGACACTTTTGAAGTATTTCATATTTGTACTTTTAGAATGACCATCAATTTGGTTTTTTATATGTTCTCTCCTGTTTAGATTAAGAATGACGTTGAGTCCTATTACTGGTGACATTAGTCTTATCCTGTGGTGTCTGCCAGGTGTCACCATGGTAAAGATAGTGTTTTTCCCCTTTGTAACAGGTGAAGTATTTGGGGGAAGAGAGTTTGAGGCTTGGCATGGGGATATCCTGTTCCTCCCCAGTGTTCACCAATCAGTTAGCATTCTTGGGTGGCTCTCGCCTGCAGCAGTTACTACGGCAGTGGTCTGGTGGTGACTTCCGTTTCTGCTACTCCATCTCCACTTATTAACTGGAATTCTCTGCGAGGAAGAGCTGTGCCTTCGCCCCCTTTTGTTGATTTGTTCGATGAGCGATATAAGCGTGTGACGCTGGATGTGTAATTTATCCCTTGGCTTACAATGCAGTGCTGTTGTTGTTTATTTTGTTGCCTAATTTATCCCAGCCTCGGCCACTGGGAGCCCCTTCAGGTTGGCTTGCGTCCCCTGGAAGTGCCCCGTCGCTTCTTGTGTCCTTCCCTGACTTTCTGGCCTCAGAAATGACTCCTCTTGTATCTTCTCTGTCCCGGCCCTGGAATCAACCGCTTCTCCAAGGGCCGTGGCGCTGTATCAGAGAACGGTATGTAGGTGTCAAGTTTTGGGCTCTAGGCTTGAGTTTCTTTCTTAATCGAGGTATTTGTGTATTATCTTACCATTTTAAAAACGTAGTGGAAGGGAAATCTTTCTTCAGGCGTGATTACTGAGAAACTTATTTGCTTATTATCCGGGTGTAGGTTCAGCCTGTGTACCCTCACTCTGATAAGAAAAACGTGAGAATAGAGACCACTTAATGGGAGTTTTTAAGGAAAACAAATAAAATTACATTGCATATGAGTTGAGGAGCAAAATGACAAAGAAGAAAATGTTCTTGAAAAATGGCCAGATGATTGCGTGGGATTTTCCCTGTTCTTTTTAAAGTGTGTATTGTCATTGCGGAGAAGGTGCCTGACCCAGCTCACGTTTCATGGGCCCTGCCGGCTCTCATTTGTGACAGAAGCTCAGCGAGGTGAGGGATGAAGCTCTTCTTCTGTCCCCAGAGGCTAGCTGGGACAAGCGTGGGCCCTGCCGCATTAGGGTATCGGATTTAACTGGGCAGGGTCAGCTCAGTGGCCGCCATCTCTCCTCTGCTCTGGGTCTTCCATTCAGTGTTTGAAAGGCCCACTTCTGGCCCTTTTATCCCTTGTTTCACCACGTCCCTGGCTGTAGAGGGTGGGCTCCCCCTTTCTTGGAAGACCTGGAACCCTTTGCCACATTACTAGGCAGTCACCCTCACCTTCCCCTTTGTCAGTTTTCTCCTCGGCTCTTGACAGATACTACTCCGGCCGTTTTAGACACTGGACTGTTCTGCTTCTGACCCAGCCAATTTGGAGGCTTATTTTTGGTGCTGATTTCACTGTTGGTCATTGCTTTGTATATTTCATGTATATTTCATGCTGGTTGCATTTCTTCAAAATAACTTCTCTGGCCTCACCGCCAGATTTCTCTTCACCTTTAGGATCCCTCTGGGTCTTTTCAGTCTTCCGTTTTCCCCCTGTTGGGGGGCGACTTTGGCTTTCTCTGACTCGGCTTCCGGCTGAGCAGTGCTTCTGCTTCCTGTTGGCGCTGCTGGAGCGTAGCAGGGCTGGGGCCCGCCCCGTTTGCATCCTAAGCTCCCTTTCCTCTTCTGCCTTCTTTGTGAGGGTGTGTCCTCCAGTTTGTAGGCCTTCAGCTATTTACCTTAACATTCCTCTCATTTTCCTTTGCTTTTGTTTCCTCTGAATACTTCTCACTCCTCCTCTTCCCCTTTTTTTTCAGAGCAAGGTTTCAGTGACCTCTGCCCTGAAGCAGGCTGGAGTTTCTCCTTGTAGCGGGATGGTGGCATGCTTCCTGGGTCAGCCTTCTTCCTGTCTCCGTTATAGTCATTTCTTCCTGGTGGGTCCTAGCAGCACCCGCTGAGACCAGGGGACGATGACCAGGTATTGTTTTATGATGAATGTAGGAGAGGGTGGCTTTTGTTTTAGTACCATGGGTGAAGGCGGTGGTTCCTTTAAATTTCCTTCGCGGTCGAGAGGGGTGGAGGGTGCCACCGTTTCAGGGGAGATGACCATCATCTGGGACTTGCGCGCTTTGCTTCAGGTGCCCAAGTCCTGCTTCTCCATCTCACCTTTCTTTGTAGACTTTTGCTTTGTTTTAACATCATCTTTCATTCTTTCTTTTAAAAGAAATTTCATTTGTATTGAGGTAGCATTGGTTTCTAGCATTATGTCCCATGTGTGCAACGTGATCATTTGACATCTGTATCTACTATGTCACGCTCACCACCAGAATCT
Organism: Furipterus horrens; assembly: GCF_987537825.1. NCBI lineage: Eukaryota > Metazoa > Chordata > Mammalia > Chiroptera > Furipteridae > Furipterus > Furipterus horrens. The sequence goes on along the minus strand of NW_028327177.1, from coordinate 137,390,921 downwards.
GGTTTCCATCTGTCACATGCCTCTGACCGCCTTCCTTCTTTCCACCTCCCTCTGCCCCTCTGGTAACTGCCAGTCTGTTACCTGCCTAGTTTGTTATTTCTTCGGCATGTTGGGTTTGGAAGCCGCAGTTTGCTCTTTTCTTCTTTGCCTCGCTTCCCTTCCCTCCAGCAATCCGTCCCTCCCTCCCGCCCCCAGTTCATGTCCGTGGGTCGTGCCTATATGTTCTTCAGCTTCTCCCTTTCCTATACTATTCTTAACGTCCCCCTGTTTATTTTGTTTCTACCAGTTATGCTTCTTAGTCCCTGCACCATTTCCCCATTTCTCCCCCTTCCTCCTCCCAGCTGATAGCCCTCCAAGTGACCCGCATACCTAGGATTCTGTTCCTATACTGGTTTGCTTAGTTGGATTTTGTTTTTGTTTTTATTTTTTAGATTCAGTTGTGATAGTTGTGAGTTTGTAGTCATTTTAGTGTTCATAGTTTTGATCTTCTCTTTCTTAAGTATGTCCCTTTGACATTTCATATAATAAGGGCTTGGTGATGATGAACGCCTTTAGCTTTACCTTGTCTGGGAAGCACTTTATCTGCCCTTCCATTCTAATTATAGCCTTGCTGGATAGAGTAATCTTGGTTGCAGGCCCTTGCTCTTCATCACATTGAATACTTCTTGCCAGTCCCTTCTTGCCTGCAGAGTTTCATTTGAGAAATCAGCTGAGAGTCTCTGGGAACCCCTTTGTAGGCAACTCTCTTATTATTTTCCCTTGCTGCTTTGTGAGTCTGTCTTTAACCTGTGGCATTTTAATTATGATGTGTCTTGGTGTGGTCCTCTTTGGGTCTAGCTTGTTTGGGACTCTGCTTCCTGGACTTGTATGTCCATTTCCTTCGCCAAATTATGGAAGTTTTCCTTCATTTTTTTTCACATAAGTTTTTAATTTCTTACTCTTCTTCTTCTGGCACCCCTATGATTTGGATGTTGGCATGTTTAAAAGTTATCCCAGTGGTTCCTAAGCCTCTCATTTTTTTTTTTTCTTTCAATTCTTGTTTCTTCATTCTGTACTGGTTGACTGTTTATTTCTTCTTTATATTCCAAATCATTGCTTTGAACCCTGGCACCCTTCCCTTGACCATTGGTTTTGTGTAGGTTTTCCTTCATTTCACTTAGCATAGCCTTCACTTCTTCCCTTATGTGTTTGCCGTACTCAAGCATATCTGTCAAGCCTCTGAGCATCTTTATCACCAGTGTTTTGAACTCTGCATCTGTTAGGTTGATTATCTCCTCATCGCTTAGTTCTCCCACTGGAACCTTGATCTGCTCCCTCTCTTGGGCCATACTTTTCTGTCTCCTCAATTTGACAGGCTCCTGTGTTTGCCTCTGTCTTAGTTAGAGCTATCACACCTGTTACATTGTAAGGGGCGGAGCCTTAGGTATCCCTCAGTGCAGGGTGATCTATTCACCATGTGGTGGTGGTGTATGTGGAGGAGAGGCCTGAGAGGGAACAATGCCGCTTGCTCAGTACTCACCCCTTTTCCAGGTACTTCTCCCACTTCCGTACGGGACTGGCGTCCCTCTAGCTGTTGCCCTGGCCGTTGTTCCCAGAGTGGGTGGGTCTGCGGACACTCTAGGCCCATGGGGGTCCTTTAAACAAGCGGACTCTGCTGAGAGACCGGCAGTTTCTTCCTACCCCCCAACCCCACTGGTTTGCACAGTCAGAAGCAATGAGGCTTTATTTTCCCTGGCGCTGGGACCGTGAGCTGCATGGTCTGGTCTGGTGCTGGGAGAGTTCCCTAGGTTTCCCTCCCTACTTTTTTTAATTGTGTGACTAGTTTCTGCCAGCCTGCCACTGCCACAGCTGCTATCACTGATGACTCCACACCACGTCCTCTCCCCCCGGCTCCACCCTTCCTGCCTGTCTGGTTGAGTATTCTTTATATTTTTGTTTGTTAGACTTCATACAGCTTGATTTTCTGGAACTTCTGGTTGTCTCTAGTTTTGAGGTAGTTGTATTCCTTCTTAGTTGTAGAGGGAGATGCAGCATGTCTACCTATGCTTTCATCTTGGCCAGAAGACCCACGTCTAGTAATTTTCCATCCACTGAACCCCCTGTGCCTTGCAGTTCGATTTTCTGATAGTTCTGGTTGCTTTTAGTTTTGTGGAGGTTGTAGTTTTCTTTTTTTTTTTTTAAATAATGAATTGGTACTTTTTAAAATTATTTTTAGAGAGAGGGGAAAGGAGAAAGAGGAAGAGAAATACACTGTGTGGTTGCCTCTCACTTGTGCCCCCAACTGGGGACCTGATGTGCAACCTAGTTATGTGCCCTGACTGGGAATCGAACCGGTGGTTGTAGTTCTTTTTATTGTTGTGGAGGGAGGCGAAGTGTGTCTACCTATGCCTCCACCTTAGCCGGATGTCCTCTAAGTAATTCTTATTATTTCTTTAAAGTCAGTAGTATAGTTCCTCTTTCACTTCTGATTTATGTAATTTGAGTCTTTTTTTCCTTTGTCACGCTAGCTAAAAGGTTTATCAATTTTGTTGATTTATTTCAGTGAATCAACTTTTTACGTCATTGGTTTTTCTCTTTTAATCTCTTTTTTTTTATTTCTGCTCTATTCTGAGTGTTTTAAGGTGCAAGGTTAAGTTGTTGTGTTGATATCTGTGTGTGTATGTGTAGATATAGATATAGATATTTAGACACATAGATAAAGCCCTGTCCATATTGTACTGTATTCTGGGGTATTTTTTCAGTTTACCCCAACACGTTACAATCTAGCCCTACTTGATACTGGCAGGCACTGCTGTGCAAATGCTCATGGGCCTTTTTCTCATCTATCCAAAGATGAACTGAACTAAGAGGGTCAAGCCCCACCATCATCCTCACATCCCCCTGAACACTAATATTGGTTATTTCAGTCTCTTGCCAGTGACATCTGATGTCCCAGCAAATGGCATTGTCCACTGCGGTGCTGAAAAGGCACTCCCAAGGTCCCAGCAGCGACGCGGCTGACACAGGCTTGGTGTGCGCTCTGCTGTGTGGACCCAACGAGGAGTGATGCCTCCAGGCAGGTGGTATGCTGTCCATCCAGCTCAGGCCCAGGCTTCAAGGGAGCGAGGGCGCCTTCAGGTGGTAAAGAAGGAGGAAGAAGATGACGGCTACACTTCAGTGCAGGCTCCTAGGCCCCAGACCCTCAACCGTCCTGGCCAGGAGCTGTTCCGCCAGCTCTTCAGACAGCTTCGCTACCATGAGTCTTCTGGGCCCCTTGAGACCCTGAGTCGGCTCCGGGAGCTCTGCCGCTGGTGGCTGAGGCCCGACGTCCTCTCCAAGGAGCAGATCCTGGAGCTGCTGGTGCTGGAGCAGTTCCTGAGCATCCTGCCCGGGGAGCTCCGGGCCTGGGTGCAGCTGCATCACCCCGAGAGCGGCGGGGAGGCTGCGGCCCTGCTGGAGGACCTGCAGAGAGACTTCAGTGGCACACCATGGGCGGTGAGTGTGAGCACATGCGCAGTGTCCAGTGAGCCAGCCAGTCTGGGGTGGGCTCGGTCCTTGAACCTTCAGCGTGGAGGGACGCAGGGCACGTCTTCCCTTCTCATTCCCATGGCACCTGAGCAGCAGAGCACTGGGCCCCGAGCTGAGGACCTTCTATTAGGCAGCCCTTCCCACCTTCCCAGAGGATGGTCAGCTGCGGGAAGAGGGCCCATGAGTATCCATAAGGAACATCAGCACATTTCTGGACACAGTTACTTAGGGTATGCTGAGTCCACTCCACATATTGTCTATTGGAGTTGCTTGTAAGGGGGACGCTTCGAGTCTGGACTCGTAGCTTCTGAGCACATGTTAGGACCTGGAAGAGCAGTCTGCATGTACCATTTTGCTTTTTTCTCAGCCTTTTGAGGATATGTGCTGTGCAGGATGCGACTTCCTTCCACGACCTCAGTGTTCTTGTCCACATTGTTCTCCCTTCCAGAGCCCCAGTTTATTGAAAAGAAAGTGCGAAACTGATCTAGAGATGAGAAATTGTTCAGTATGTATTTGAGTGCCTACCATGCCCTTGACGCTGGCCTAGGTGCCGGAAACGGAGCTGCCAGTCCCAGTGCTGGCGGCAGAGCAGCAGGTCAGTGCAAGCGCACTCTGCTCCCGCCCCCGCCCCCGCCCCCCATTCCCACCCCTGACAGGCAGGCTTCTCAGAGCTTCCCATGTCTTTGGATGTTTTTTAAAAAGAGCATTCGTCATATTTGTGGGCTTCTTTAAAACTTCTTATTTATATAAAAAATACGTGTCATTCTACTCAATGGATTGAGCGCTGGCCTGCAAACCAAAGGGTCGCTGGTTCGATTCCCAGTCAGGGCACATGCCTGGGTTGTGGGCCAGGCCCCCAGGTAGGGGTGTGGGAGGGGCATCCACACCTTAATGTTTCTCTCTAAGAATAAATAAATAAAACCTTTGGGAAAAAAGTTACTTTTAAGATTTTGGAAACATATTTGACATACTTCTCCCCCACATTTAATAAAAAATTAAGTCAATCAAATAACACATCTGAATGTGGTCCACCAGCTGTAAATGGTAATAAGTCAATCCAAGGTATGACTATTGAGAAAAGAAAACCTCTTTGCTCAATATTGGGTACTGTTTTTAAAAATCTAAAAGAACAGTTATTATTTTTACAACAATAGTGATGTCAAAGGTACCTAAAAGAGATCTATTAAAGCAAATAAGGTACACAGCAAGTATAAAATTGTGGCTTGGTTGTATTCAACTCATTTAGATTTAGATGTAAGGTTTTAAAATCCATGAAAACATCGCCAAGTGAGCAGTAAGGCCTGCCTGGTTGAAAGTTAGCTAGAAATGGGAAAACGAAAACCAGGCTGGGAGAAAGCCTCTCAGAACAGAAATGCTCAGGATGCGTGTGACGTCACAGAGCCGTCCTGGGGTTCCTCCCGAGGGCCGTAGTGGGAGGAACCAGCGTCTGAGAACGTGTATCCTCAGACTCACCTGGCTGAGCTTCCCAAGTCTCACTGCTTCCCGTCCCTCCCTAGGCAGGATGTGGGAGGAGCAGGAGGTGACGGGGACTGGTGGGTCTTCGTTAGTGTGTCGCTTGGTGTCCGATGTGGCCTCAGCCTTCGTGACAGCTGAGTCCGTGGAGAGAATGCCGTGGCCCCAGGACCAGGGAACGCGAAGCTCACTCACTGACTGTAGTTTCCTGCACTCGTTTTTACGTCGGGGTAACCAGGCCTCAGACGCCAGAGCGACTGAAGGCCCAGAGCACAGGGAGCCTCTTCCTGCGTGGGTGGTCACTGCCATGGTTTTTTTGCACCTGAGACGTTTCCTTCTGTGGCTCCATGGCCGCCCCGCCCCGTGGCTTTGCCTCTGTCAGTGTTACTACTTCAGCTGGGTGTACAGTCTGGGAGCCGTCCTGCCTCTTCGGGGTCACATTGCACATAAGTGCCCAGGGCTTGGTAGACATGATCCATCTGCATCTCTGCTGTGAGTCATTATCAGTTTAACTCCCCAGGACGAAGTTCTTCATTTCTGAGTTCCAGGCCATGGGTGGGAGCTGAGAATTAGTAGTGCGGCCCCTGAGGCCTGACCCCTTGCCAGGTACTTTCTGATGTTGAGCTGGACTCTGGCTCCACCAGTCACCCCCGTGGACCACACTAGAGCCCAGGGAGGCTGAGAGGTTAGGGGTCCTCCCTGGGCTTTCTCCTCCTCTCCCCTCTGCCTTTAGGTAATCACGGGCCTGGCTCTCCCCTCTGAGCTACTTTCTGATTCCCATGGGAACTTCTCGAATTTTCTTCCTGCCAGGACCGGGCCCCTGCCCAGAGCCCAGACGTGCGGTGGATGGGCACCGGAGGCCTGCGGGCCGCGCAGACAGAGCCGCCTGCCACACCTCTCGGGATCGGCTCTCCTCTGGGGGACCACTTGGAGTCTCCCTCTGCAGTAGGAGTGCGTGACTTCCTGGCTGGGCAACCCGGTACTCACACCGCCTGGCCCTGAGGCCCAGCCCTGTGCCCCACGCCCCAGCTTTCCCGTGCTGTTCCCTTTCCACTGTCTGTCCTTTCACGGGAGCCCCTGCCTATCCCGGCCCTTAGCTCTGTGTCTTTCCTGCCGCTTCCGTGACCCATGTCTGCCTGGTCCCTCCTCCCACTGTGCCCCCCACTCTCCGGCTCCCAGCAGACACTGGGGAAATGGGTGTTTGACAAGAGGCCATGCCTGCTCGTGGGCCCAGGAGAGCTCTGTGTGGGGGGAGAATGGGCTTCTCAGTGGGGTGCCAAGAGTTGGGCTGTGGTCTCAGGGTTCTTTCTTCTTCAGATCCTCTGGCTGCTCAGGTGCCTGCCTTTTCCCAGAGAGAGGGGTGCCCGGAAGATGGGGAGACAGCCCAACCTCAGGTGAGCCACAGGACCTGTAGTCCTTTGTGACACCCCAGTGTTTTGCTGCCTGATGGGGTATCCTGTGTCTCTGTCCTGTGACCTCACATCAGAGACCCATGTCCCAGAGACCAGATTGTCCCACTCAGGCCCAGAGCTCTTCTGCTGGGTGGTGATCTTCTCTTTCACCCTTACCAGCTCCATCCTGAACTCACAGAGAGCCAGCCCCAGCCCCCGGCCTCCAGAAAGCCAGGAGCTGTGGACTGGCTGTAAGGGACAGGATGTGTTTTTCTTAGGAGGCTCTGACTTTCAAGGACGTGGAGGTGACCTTCTCCCAGGATGAGTGGGGCTGGCTGGTCCCTGCTCAGAGGAACCTGTACAGGGATGTGATGCTGGAGAACTACGGGAACCTGGCTGCTCTGGGTGAGGCCTTGCTGGCCCCTGCTCCTGCCTCCCTTTATTTCTTCCTCCTCTGTTTCCATTGCGGTGTGCACAAAGGGGCCTCACCTGGGTTTAGATCCCAGCTCTGTAATTTAATAACAAATTACTGAACCTGTCATCCGGTCTCTTCTCTTGAAAAATGGGGGTAAGAGTGCCTGGCATGCTGGGTTATTGTAAAGATTAAAAGTCCTATGGGTCAAGTTCCTGCTCCATTCAGGCATCCAAAATGTGTCAGCAGATTTAACTGATTGAATCGTCATGTGGTTCCCACCTCCAGAGAATCCTAGTGATCCTTTTGGCTGTCCCTTCTCTCAGCCTGTCTCCCCTCTGCTCAGGGCTGTTGGAAGTGGCTCTCTGGGCCTCCTGCCTCAGCTTCCTCCACCTGCCACCCTGGCCCTCCCTCCTCCCTACCAAACCCCAGGCCCGCAAGGGCCCAGGAGAGTGGTAGTGTGTGACTCATCTGCCTTCCCTGCCTTCCCCGCCCTACCCTTCTGCAGTGGGGCCGTTCTCGAAGCCTGCTCTGATCTCCTGGTTGGAGGCCAGGGAGCCGTGGGGCCTGAATGTCCAGGGAGCTCAGCCTAAGGACAATCCAGCTGCTGCCCCTGCAGGTGAGTTCCAGAGAACCTTCCAAATCCTGCTCCTCCAGCATCTAGTCTTTTCTTTCTTAAGGTCTTTCACACCAAGCAAATCATGGGGAACTTACCCGATTGTTGGCTTGAAGGAAGATCCTTATCAGTGTTGCTAAGGAGTCCCATGCTCTGGGCTTCTCCCCTCCAGACTGACCTATTAGACATTTGTTTCTGGCCCCCTGCGGGAAGCCCTTTCAGTAACATTCTTACCCACCGGAGGGCTTCCCCTAGACGCCTCTTCCATTCACTGATGCTCCTCGAGGAGCACTGTGCTGTCCTCCCATTGAGTCCCAGTGTCTGCTCCTTCCTGCTCTGAGCCCTCCTTCCGCTCCTGCTCCCTTGCCCCGGGCCTGCGGCCAGCCCCCCTCAGAGCCCCAGCCCTGGCTCTGTCTGCTGTGGCTCCTCTCCCCTCTTGCTGCCTGACACCAGCCTCGCCCCGCTTTCTCTGTTCTAACTGCATGTGGTTTCTGCAGACGTCTTGCTGCTGTGCCCTTCTTGCTTCTCCTCCCCTCTTCTCTGCCTCTGGGGTACCCTCCTAGGCTTTGCCTTGTCCCCGACTCTTTTGTAAAGGTGTTGGCCGCCAGGCAAAAGCCACACCGCCTAAGTTCATGGCACTTTTTTGTCCCCTGGTGCTTTTGGCAGCTGCAAGGATGGGCAGAGAGTACATTCTCTTGTGTTTTATTTTGTGTCAGGAGGTGAGCTCCAGATTAAAACAAACAAGCTCATCTTAAATCACGAGCCTTTGGAAGAAGCAGAGACCTTAGCTGTGTCGTCAGGATGTCGTGTGATGCGAGTTTCTGAGGACTCGGGGCTCGGGGAACCTCTGGAACAGAAGGACAGCTTACAGGAGGCATGTGGAAATCCCACACCAGTGAGTGCGAAGACAGAGACCAGTTTCAGTCACAAGACAGCGGAAGGCTCGGAAGAACCAGGAGGCGGTGACAGTCTCATCCTCAACCACGTGGCGCATTTGCGAGTCCCCAGAAGGAGGCGCGCCCTGAAGCGCGGCTGTGGCCATCACTTCCGGGGGGGCGCGTACCTCCACGACTGCAAGGAGTACGGGAAGGGCCGCACGGGCCTCCGGCGCCTGCTGGGCGGGTTCGGCCGGCGCCAGAGGCTTCACGCGGGGCTGCGAGGGGCCGCGAGGGATGCGCTCGGGAGAGACCGCATCAGCTCCCATCACCAGCAGCGCCTTCATATGGCCGTGACGGTGACTCTGTACAGGTGCGGCGACTGCGGCAGGACCTTCAGCCACCGCTCCCACCTCGCACACCACCAGAGACTGCACACGCAGGAGAAACCGTTTAAGTGTCGGGTGTGCGGGAAGGCCTTCAGGTGGAGCTCTAACCGCGCGCGCCACGAGAGGATCCACACGGGGCTGAAACCGTACAAGTGCGGGTTGTGTGACAAAGCGTTCCAGCGCATGTTTGCCTACCACCTGCACCAGGAAAGCCACGCCGATCAGAAATTCCTTGAGTCTCGTCGGTGTAAGGAAGTTCTCGCGTGTGGCTCGGGGTTGGATCACTTGCCAGACCAGAGCGGGGAGAGTCTCTTCGACTGCAGCCAGTGCAGGAAGTCCTTCCACTGTAAGGCGTACGTCCTCCAGCATCAGAGGATCCACACCCAGGAGAAGCCCTATAAGTGTACCAAGTGTAGGAAGACCTTCAGGTGGCGGTCCAACTTTTCTCGCCATCTGAGGAGGCACCAGGAAGAAAAGTTCTGTAGCCAAGAAAAACGCCGGGAGGACCTCCGGGAGAGCCCCGGCTGCAGTCAGCCCCAGAGCGGCTGCCCCGCGGGGGACGTCCTCCCGTGCCAGCAGTGCGGGAAGGCCTTCCCCGGGAAGAAGTCTCTCCTCGCCCACCAGAGGATGCACACAGGCGAGGAGCCGTACCGCTGCAGCGAGTGTGCGGAAGAGTTCACACACAGGGCGGCCTTCCTTGTCCACGCGCGGCAGCACTCGGCGAAGGGCAGAGCCCCGGCCGCGGGGCCGCCAGCCCCGCAGGGCAGCCAGCCCGCGGCGGAGCGCTTCAAGTGCGGCCACTGCGGCAAAGCCTTCCGCAACCACTCGTTCCTGCTCATCCACCAGCGCGTGCACACCCGCGAGAAGCCGTACGCGTGCAGGGACTGCGGGAAGGCCTTCCGGTGGAGCTCCAACCTCTCCCGCCACCAGCGCAGCCACTCCCTGGGGAAGCTGTACGTGTACCGCGAGGGGGCCAGCGCCCCGGACGTGCGGCCCCAGGTCGTCACGGCGGAGAAGCCGTTCTGGTGCCAGGAGTGTGGGAAAACCTTCACTCGCAAGAGGAGCCTTCTCGATCACAAGGGCATCCACAGCGGGGAGAAGCGCTACAAATGTAACCTGTGCGAGAAGTCGTACGACAGAAACTACCGCCTGGTGAACCACCAGAGAATCCACACCAAGGAGAAGCCGTTCAAGTGCCAGTGGTGCGGGAAGGACTTCATCGGGAGACACACGCTCTGCATCCACCAGAGGAAACACACGCGGGCGGCGGCGGCCGAGGGGGACGCGGGGGTGACCTCACAGGCAGTGAAGCCCAGTGCGGAGGCGCCCCTGGAAACCCGCGAGGGCGCCCGCCAGAAGGACGCCAGGCCCGCCGCGCTCCCGAGCGCGCCCGTGGGCAAGAAATGTCACAAGTGCAGCACGTGCGGGAAGACGTTCAGCAAGACGTCCCAGCTCATCAGCCACAAGCGGTTTCACACGCGGGAGAGGCCCTACAAGTGCCGGGAGTGTGGGAAGACGTTCCGGTGGTCTTCCAACCTGGCTCGGCACATGAAAAGGCACACTGGGGACTAGCGGGACCCGCGATGGCAGGGGCGGGGCTCCTGCGGCCTTGCTGGAGGGGCCGCACTGGGAGGCGGTGAGGGCGAAACCTCCGCAGGGCGCCCAGCCCAGCCCTTTCTCTTTCGGAAGCGAGTCGCAGAGCATCCTGAGGATTCAGACACTCGGGGTGGCCGCCATCCTCCCCACTGGGGAGTGAGTTCTCTTTGGTGACCTTCTGGAGACTGGGGACCTCAGGAGTGGCCTTTGTTGGGTGGCTAGAGCTCCCCCAGCCAGGTCTCCTACCTTAACTAAAGGGGGACACCATTGCCCTTTTGGTTTGACACAGTGTCTGTGGCGTGATGAGCTGTGGCTTCTGGAAAGGGGCCAGCTGGGTCCTAGGTTTCCCTGAGTTTGAACTGTTACAGTGCCTGCTCTGTTTGACCTTGTGAGCAGCAGTGGGAACTCCTCCGGGTTTCCCACACCCTCCTGGGGGGGTTCTGCCTGTGGCCTCAGCCTGCACAGCCGGCTTGGAACATCTACTGTGAGCAGCGACCAGAGGAGAGCACAGTGCGGGGCCTCATCCCAGGAGGAGGGAGTGCTCCCGTGCCTCGTCACTGTCACCATCTCCATCCCGCAGGTGGGCACGGGCAGCAACATGCTGAGCTCCTCCCACGTGCTAGAGACCCGGCAGGGACCTCAACAGGCAGAAAAGAAAAGCTATCATCTTGGATCTTTACAGACAATAAACATATGAGCTAGAAGAGGGAGAGGGTGTGCTGGGTAGAGAGGTGGGTTGCTATTTTAAATAGGCTGCTCACGAAGGGCCGCAACTGAGAAGATGAAATTGGAGCGAAGACCTGAAGGAGTCATGGAGGGAGCCCTGTGGGTCTTAGAACCAGGCCAGGAGGCAGGCTCTTGGCTGGGGTCCTCAGGGAATGACTGGGGGCCCCTGCTCCAGAGTGGAGTGAGCCAGCTGGGGGAGGGGCCCAGAGAGGCGCTGGGCCAAGCCTTTGCGCGGCGGGTGCTCCCTGGGCCGGGATGCTCTTGGACGGTTTGAGCTGAGGAGTGTTGTGGTCTGAATGTGAGTTCTATTTTACGTGTTAACCACAGACCCAAGGACTCAGTAAAATGATAGAGCCGCAAAGTCTTTACACAGTTATCCCTGCTGCCAGTTTCCACAAGCGGACACCCCGACCTGCAGTTGTCTGAATGTTCTGCCAGACCTGCAGCTCTCAGCAGATGTGAGCAGCTGTCGTGACTGCCGGGTGCTGACCCCCTCCCCGTGCAGTCCCCGGCTCCCCACGCTGGCTCGGCTTTCCCTGGTCCTTTTCTCTCTCAGCCCTCTCCCCTGACCCCACCTCTCCTGGTACCTGTGCTGTGTGGGTTTCCCCCTCTGCAGCCGGAGTGAGGCCAGGGTCGGGTGCTTGTTTATCTGCGTGGCACACAGATTTTGCACGTAGTTACCTCTGTTATGGACTGGAGAGCTGACTTTAGTTGAGCTAAGTCATGATGGGAGTGTTTTGAAAGGGTCCTCCCTTGAGTGCAATGTTGGTGGGAGGCCACCCACGAGGGCACTCGTGCTAATGAAGAGCCCAGCTCTGCTTGGTTCTGAGCTGTGGGGCACCAGTGGACAGTTCCTGAGTGCCCCAGCCACAGCTCTCACCTTGCACCCAACTCTGGCCTGGGGGACACACCCCCTTTTCCAACCCTCCCCACCTTCTCTCACTACCAGGGGGAACCGAAGCCAGGCTGGAGAGCCAGGTGGGCTGGGCCTCCACTGGGAGCTGGGCGTCAGTGTGGTGAGCCCCACCCTCGTTGGCCGGGGCCAGCAGCCCGGACAGTCGCGTGCAGAGAAGCAGGCACAGAAACGGAAGTTAATTCAGACCATCCCACACTCCTCGGCTTGGCAGATTCTTAAAAGCCCCAGTGTGAGTGTGTGGACCAGTGGAAACTCACTGCTGTGCGAGTGGAAATTGTTGCCACTTTGCGTGAAGCAATTTGCAGAATCTTGTCAAGTCGTGGGCACTCTAACCCAGTGATTCTGCTGCTGCATAAACCACAGAATAACCCATTCCACGTGGAGGAGACGCGTACAGGACCGCGCGTTGCACTACGGTTCATTGCAGTATTGTTGAGGTAGCAAGACTGGGAAGAGCCTGAGTTTCCATCAGCAGAACAGAGAAGTCGGTGGGGTTTTTTTTGCTACTTTCGGAAGTGAATACGAAAAGCTAGAGTTACATCTTTCTCAGATAAAAACGATGCTGAGAAAGTGGCAGAGGTCACGCACAAAGACCATTTCTGTAAAGTTAACACCGTATCTGTGGGTACATTGTGTTTCACTTTTTCTCTAAAATGAAACGGTGCCAACCTCACAGGGTGACGGGGTGGGAGGATGGTTAATGGAAAATTGTGTAAAGTGATTAGACTAGTGGCTGGCATGTAAGTATTGTTGGCGTAGAGCAAACCGTGTTGTCACTGTTGTGCGCGTTAATATATTTCCTGTGGATTCAAATTATGTGACGTCAGAGTATCAAATCATGTATTGGAATGATGTACGGAAGTCCTGCTCTGCCCCCCCCCCCCCAGGGTAGGAGTTGATGGTAAAATCGGGGAGCGTACCTGGAGGCTGCAGTGTGTATATTTTTAAAAATAGACACAGATGGTTCAGCATGTTGATTTAACAGCACTGTGTGGTGGGTTCTTTTCTTCTTTTTTTAACTGTTTGCTTTAAATACTTAAAAAAATAAAATCTTTTTAAATCATGGGCTCTAACGTCTTCTGATTTTATAGAAATCGTGGCTTTGCCCTTTATGTGATATGACCTAGGATGAGTCACTTAATCCCTCCAGGTTGCAGGTTCCTCACCTGCAGAAATCTGGAGCCACACGAACGGCTCCTGGGAAAGGACCGTTAAGCAGGTCTGACGCATCTGGGCGGGGTATCGCGCGACAGTTGAAGATGAGGGTGTTCTCTGTGTGTAGCATGTGATCTCCAAGATGGGCAGTTCACAGGAAATTGTAAGCTTTCTTTTCTTCATTCCTCTTTGCCTAATAATGCTAAGAAAAGCCAGAAGCTACAGACTCCTAAGTTTAATGATGAAATGCGCTCTGTGGACGGAGATGCGTAGTCATTCATTTCGCCTTTTTAGGTAGGTGAGGAAAGGTACCCATACCAACCACCACAGCGTTTAAGTCATGCTAACCCTGCTACGAGGAGGGAAGAGGTTTTGTATCATCCAGGTTCTTATCAGGAGCCAGAAACCATACCAATTATTAAAAAAAAAAGTGTATAAAGAAGTGTTCGTAGATTTATGTAAGTAAAAAGGCAGGAAGAAAATGGGAAGGCATCAGGGAGTTGGTAACTGGGAGAAGCAGCTGCCACCCTGACCCTGGGCGAGCCGTGGAATAAGTGACCCTGTTTTTGATGCTTGACTCCAGATGACCTGTTAACTTGCAAACCCTATTCCTTACACCTGGGCAAGCTTCTAGAAAGCCAGGTGCCCCTTCTCAGCTCCAGGGAATTTATGCAAATCCTGAAACCCACACCCTTAACCGAAGTAAAAACCAGAGTCACTCACCCCTCCTTTCAGCGAAGGCAAACCAACCGGAATGGGCCCTGTCCTTTCCCCAGAGACCCTCAGTTATGTGAATAATACATGTTTCTGTAACCTCTTGATGTGCGTGATGTCGTTAGTCTTGGCATCTGAACCAGTGTGGGGTGGTGAGAGACTATTCATACCAGCTCTACAGCGCCAGCTACGAAGTAGGAAGAGAGAGAAGGGCTTAGAATTGTTCCAAGGTAGGACTTCGGGCATCGGAAGGGAAGTCCTGCGGGCGCAGACCGTGACAGGAGAGCACCGCGGGGCAGGTGCGGGTGTTTGGACTCGAGAAGGGCCCCGTGTTGGCCAGGCTACGAGCCGGACTCAAGTGCTGCTACCAGAAGAAGCTGCTCCTGCTGGGGTGAAGGAGGCTTGGGAATAGGAAGCAATGCCCACAAAACAGGAAGGAAAAAGACCCCTCTTCCTCCTTGTATTGGGAGTCTCCAGAGAAACATACTCAGTAGGATGTATGTGTATACACAGGAAGAGCTTGATCATAAGGAATTGGCTCGTGATGGTGGCAAAATCTGCAGGGTGGGCCTGCACGCTGGAGTCTCGGGTGACCGTGTTCCATCCAGACCGGTCTGCTGAGTCTCTGGTCTGAGGAGGACCAGTCTTTTTATTCCATTCAGGCCTTCAACTGATTGGATGAGTCCCACCCAGATTATGGGGAGCAATCTGCTTTACTCAGTCCACCAGTTTAAACATTAATCTCACCCAAAAAAACACCCTCACAGAAAAAAAAAAGAATAATTGACGGAGGAGCCGGGCACCCCATGTGTGAGGACACGCAGACTAAGGGGAAGGTAGGTCCTGGGACTGAAAATCTGCCTCTAAACAGAGGGCTGGGGAGAGACGGGCCGCCACTCTGGTACGGTGACTGGTAAGGGTTATTATTAAGGGAAACTTGAATTTGAAGCACGTTTTGGGCATTTCCAAGATGAGTCCCCACATGGCTTAGTTGGCACCAGAAAATTGTATAGAGCAAAAAGGAGGGAGAAGGAATGGTCCCATGTACTAACAGGTGGGTGTTCCCATGCATGGGAAATTGCTAATGTGCTTGACCGGGTCAGGGCAACTGGAATGTTTTCCAGACCCAGCACATTCCAGGGGGCGGCGGCAGGGGGGTGCTGGCTAACAGCAGGCAGTCTCCGTGGGAGTTCATGTCCCAGGTCCAGTTCGCAGGTCAAAACAGCTGTCACAGCCTCTTCACACCTTGGCCCAGGCAAATTGACACAAAATCATCATTACGCCCCTCCAGCATGGCACTTCCCCTTCTATTCCTCGATGGCAGTACTACCAGGGACCCAGCTGGCAGTGCAGAGGTGTGGATTGCAGAGTTCCAACTCCACTGTAGGCCCCTAGAGAAGGGTGCACATTCCAGGCTCCGCAGAGAAGCAAGAGAGGGTGCAGAGGCATCTGTATTCCTTGTGGGAAGGCGATCTGGGCTGGGACTTCATTTCCCCATGTAAATGGAGGTAGAACCCTGTTGCTTGACTCCAGCTGACTTCGAGATGTCTAATGGAGAGGACAGAAAACCTAAGAGTTCTCCATCCATCCCTCACCGAGCATGGGTTCCAAGAACCCTCACAGTTCATGGGCTTCAGTGAACGGACTAACCCCTGCCCCCCTGGGGCACAGCTTTGCTCAGACATCAGCTTTCCAGGAACATGAGCGGTCTAATAAGCTATCACAAGTTAATGTTCAGTAAGAGAGACACTGGGCCATCTCTTGAGTCCACTCTGACTCTGTGTAACTGACAGCCGCATTTGAACTTGCAGGTTCTGTTGCTTTTCTTGGTATGAAGTGATGACTCTTCCCGGGGACATCTGGCAGCCCTTGCCTTCTGTGTTTGATGCTGGGGCGAGAAGGTGGGTCTGATGGAGCAGCCGGGAGAAGTGCATGTGCTCAAGGCCTTGTTGAGTGAGTTTAAGGAAGGAAGGCTGTGAAGGGAAGAACCCCAAGGAGGAGCAGCTGAGGACCGTCAGTCCCCTCCCCCCGCGGCTCTCTCCTTTTATTCTCTGGCAACAACCCCAGGCCTTTATGACATCAAAGTCCCTGGCCAATCACAGCACCCACTCTCTGCTGTCACAGTGGGCCCGCCAAGGCCATCAGTGGACAAAGCACCTTCACCACCAGTATAAGTATCTCTCAGTGTGTGCCAGTCTGCATGAGGGTAACTATTTCAGTCATGGGAACTAAGTTCTGGGGAAAATTTTTAATTTTTGGAAGTGATCTCTTAAGGGTGAATTTACTTCTGGGATATTATTTAAAAAATATGAACAGAGAAAGTTAGGCCAGAGCTATCCAACTCACTAACAAGACTATTGAAGAGCGTGCCAGAAGTACTGAGAGTAACAGAATAACTTGATGACCGAAAGGAACCTCTACTAATTTGGGTATAAAAAAGCCATTTTCCATGAGGGACTGTGTTCATGCTCTCCACCTGGTGACACTGAACCAGTCAGACAGGCGCAGGCATTAGCATCAATGAGGAAACACACGGGAAGCAGGTGTTTGGTCTGAAAGAGGCAGAATTTTAGGTGGGAGAGGCCTCAGAGAAGTGGCTGTGTGTCATAGGCTGGTGCCCAAGTGACTCGTTTGGGAGTCTGTCAAAGGCCAATCCTCATCAGTCAAGTTTTCAAGGTGGGGGTGGGGCAAAGACAAAGCCCTTAGAGCATGTTTTTCAAGAGCCTGGTGACATTCACACAAGCTGAGTTTCCAGGGTCAGGTGGGATGAGGTGATGGAATGCGGTAACATTCCTGGGGACCTGCCCTCCTGTGGACAGAGATGGAGGTGCTGGGGGAGGAGGGACCCAGACGAATAGCAAGGAGGGCCAAGCAGAGCCATGGAGGGAGAGACAAAGGGCTTTTCTCTCTCATCAGCAATGGCCTTGTGCTAGGCATAGGCCCTCAGCAGTCCCTGGCAAGGTTCAAGGCCACAGATGCCAATGGAGGCAAGTTGCAGGTGGAAGGCTGCTGGGTGAACAGAGGGGGGCGTGGCAGAGACTACTCATCACTTAGAGTCCTAGTGCTACCAACTGCCCCGCATCAGGTCGGCCTCACCTCGGGCGAGGGCGAGAAAAGCCTGGCTGGATGACCTGGGACCAGGACAGGGGGATGGCCTTTCCATCTCTTGTCAGGAAGATGGGCCAGAACCGTGTGACACCTGGCAGCTGCTGGGTAGATAAGAGGGAGGCGACCCTGGGTCAGAGGCGGCTTAGGGAGGATTCAAGGTGGGCCTGGGCTGGGGCATCATCTGCGATGGTAACACAGGGAACAGGCTGCTTCTCAGGGAGACAAGGCTCGGCAGTCGGTGGGAGGCCGAGGGTGAAGCAACCCCAGGTCAGGGGTTCTAGAAAAAAACAGATGCTGCCTGGGAGCCATGTAGTGAGACTGTCCAGACTGAGCTGTGGAAGGAGAAGAGCTGATGGCAGGGATGCGCTGGGGCCATTGGGCCCTGGGACAGGAGGGACTGGAGGAGGGTGGGGGTGGGGGCTGTGGCTATGCTGGAGAGGGCTGGGATAGGGTGGGAAATGCTTTACACAATAAAGGTCAGGTTGCTAGGAGACCCCCACCTCTAAGGCTCCTCCTCCGCTCTGAAGTTCCCTCCAATGACTCTTGCACCCTAGACCTTTCAGACAGGTGAGCTTCAAACTCTTCATACCTTTCCACCCCCCAACTCTTGGCCACTTGTTGGACCCACTGTATCCTTGCTATCAACCACCCCAATTCTGGACACCCCTGAAGGATGTGCTGACCTCCCCATGACCTTGTGGAGCCCCAGGGGATGGTGGGCAAACCCTCTCCACCTGAGGGCAAATCAGAGCTTTGCATAGGATGCAGGTGTCAGGACCTTGCCGGCTGGTTGACTTGGTGGATAGTCTAGGTCATGTGCCTTGACACTTTTCAAGAGGTGGCAGTCACTGTCCATTCTAAAGAAAATGAAGCAGTAACCAAACATGACAGAAGGTAGGGCAGGTTCCCCAGACCTGCTAATGGGTCCACACCAAAGGTGGGCAGACCCTGAGCTTTGCAGCCCTGTCTGCACGGGTGCTGGAAAAGTGCTCACGTAGTGTGTGAGTTTCCTGTTGCTGCTGTGACTCACGACCACAAATTCAGCTGCTTGGAATGAGCCACCCATCTCCCAGAGTTGTGCGTCCTGAGTCCAGCGTGTGTGGCTTGGTGCTCTGCTGAGGGTCTCACAAGACAGACATGAACGTCTTGTCCATCCTGAGCTCTTATCCGGAGGCTTCGGGGAAAACCCACCCCCAGGCTCATTCATTTTGTTGACAGAACTTATATCCTTCTCATGGCTTGCCCTTGGTCCCTGCCGTCGTCACCAACAATGGCAGGACAGTCCTCCTCACACTTAGAACCTCTCACTCCTCTACTGTGTCTCTCGTACCCCAGCCAGAAAAAGCTCTCTGGTTCCCAGGGCTCAACTGCTTAGACTGGGGCACCTGGATCATACAGGCTAGTGTCCCTAGTGTAAGAGCTGTGATTTTAATCATGTCTGCAATGTCCCTCTGCCATGTGAGGAAGCATAGTCCCAGCTTCCAGGGATGAGGGAGGGCATGGCCATCTTTGGGGGACCATTCTGCTGACCACACAGTCATGTTTTTGTAAAATTTACAAGAGTTATTATATTATTATTATTATTATTATTATTATTATTATTATTATTATTATTATTATTATTTGTAATATGATTCAGCATTCTCCATTCTCCTCTTAACCTAAGAAAGGGTCTTCCTAGCTATAGTTCATTAATCATTGTTGCTTCCTTTACGAAATGAGTTTAAGGAGTGGCAACCAGCATTTGCTTAATGGATATTGCAGAATTGAGTTGCATAGAAAATGTTGCACATAACCATTTATGTGCCATGAAATTGCTAGTTTACACACCACACATGCCAGAATTAGGTCCAGGAGTAAGGTACACGTCTTAGTATGCCTGGTTAAGATTTAAACATTTGAAAAGACATTAACCCCAGACTTCACCAGCAGCCTCCAGTTAGGGTTGTGCCTGGTCCTGGGAAGAAATTTTTTAATTTTATTGATTTTTTTTTTTTTTTTTTTTTAGAGAGGAAGGGGAGAGAGGAGGAAGGGGAGCAAGAGCGAGAGAGAGGGAGATTGATTGATTTGCTGTTCCACTTAATTGATGCATTTATTGGTTGTTTTCTTGTATGTGCCCTGACCGGGGATCGAACCTGCAACCTTGGCGTATTCAGCCGATGCTCAATCTATCTAACTGAGCCACCGGCCAGGGCTTCCGGAAAGACTTCTGGAGCATCAGGAGGGGTCTCCCTGCAGAAGCGCAGGGCTGCAGCTGTGCTCAGTCTTCTGCCTTGTAGCCATGTCTACCAGTCCCTTTGACCAGGGGGCGAAACCTCTCTGCACGTTTTTCTGGTTAAACGAGATAACTGGAGAAGTCACCTACGCCCCGCCCACAGCAGCGCCTCTAGAGGAGCCGCAAGAGAATCTCAGCGTGGGAGCGCCCAGGTGGCTCCTCCAGGGCCTGGCTGGCTCTCCTGCCCCGAGGGCTCTCCCATCCCCTCCTACGACTTCGCTGAGATGCAGACGCTCGAGAAACTCCCTCCCATCCACGCGGACCCACCACCACCTGGCCGACGCTGGGGCCAGGAGCCCCTCGCGGGTCTCAGCGACTCCTGTCACGGCCTCACTGCCACGACGCGCTCCGTCAGTATCAGGCCCCCTCGGACCAGCCCCTCCGTCCCTAGCCTCTACCCGTCCTTCCCGCGCTTCGTTTCTCCGGGCCTACACCTGCAATCTGAAAGATGTCCGTACTGGGAATGACTGGTTTTCCGTTTGAACAGGGGAGCATTTGCCTGGCCACGCCCCGGGGGCGTTTCTGAGCCAGAGCAGCCTGCGGGCGACACACCTGCGCGCGCTGGGGGCACGCGTCTGCCGCCCCTGGTGGCCGGCCTGGACTCTCCGCGAAATTCTTACAGGAATCTGCCAAATGCTTCCAAACGCCAAATAAATTTAACTTAGATTTTGACACACAACGTTTTTTAGACTTCCTTTGCCTCCCAAGGCTGCTTGGTATTTCACTCTGAACTCTTCGGGGTTCAGTAATTCGGTTCTTACGGCAGGGTCACGCAATACGTTTGCTTCCTCGCCAGAGCCCCCGGGAGACCTCCCCTGCTGAGCTAGAACAAGCCCACGCCCAGGCTGCTACCTGTGCCTCTGACCTACCGGCCACAGGCCAGAGGTTCCCATGCCCTCCTGCTTGGGTTCGATTAGTTTTACTTACGAGACCCCTGGTTATAGAAAAGCATGTGACTCGGGAGCAGCTGGATGGAGGGGATGCGCAGGGCAAGGTACAGGGGAGCGGCTGGGGCTCCCACGCACCTGCGTGCAGCCCTCCAGGGCTCCCAGGTCCTAAAAGCCCCAACACCCCAGTCCACCTGTGCGCTCACTCCCTCCTGTGGCTTCACGGTGCCCACCCTTGTGTAGCCGGAGTGGCCCTCTCCTGCCAGTTGGTAGTACTGAGGCCCCAACCATGCAGGTAAGGGGACCGTGGGGGCTCTTCTCTCCAGAACACACCCAGGCTGCCCCACCAGGGAGAAACATGTCGCAAAGCCCATGCGCTATACTTGGAGGAAGAGGTGGGCTGCTACCTTAGCACTAAGGATGTACTCAGTAACTTCTGTTTTTTTAAATGCCACGAGCAGTTTGCTAGCAGGACTCAGCAGGCTGGTGCAGCCGGCCTCCGGCTGGGCACTTCCAGGAGCCAGCCTGGCTCAGTGCATCAGCCTGGGGCCCAGCGGGAGACAGAAACCACGTGCCAATTTAAACAGGACACTTAATATAAAAACCGGTAAGCTTGGATAAAAGAATGCCTATAGTGGAAGCTACACTAAACTCCTCCCAGAACTAGTCTGTATTTACAACTTAATTTTAGAGAAATCATCTGGAATAACCAACCAAACACTAGCTGGAGAGAAGTCTTATAACCACGGAGAGACAGAAAAGGCCGCTACATCACAACGTGACCGGTAGGGAGTGCGGAGACGGGGAAGGGCTGGCTGGGCCCACACGGTTGGCAGCTGAAGGGACTGAGAAACAGCTCAGCAGCCGGGGGTTCCCCCAGAGAAGGTCAGGGTCTAAACCCCCAGCTGAGCTTCCCAGCCTACAGCAACAGAGTGGAAAGTAAAATAGTATCAGCTGAGAAAAGCGAAAAGCCACAGGGTTTCTTGCTAGCCAGAGAGAAACAGCTGGAGAAAAAGAGCTCTTAAGCGGATCACATATGAAAATATTTTGGCCCCCACTTACCCTGGGCTCAAGCAGAGGGAAGGCAGAGAGGACTAGAGATGCTTGGGGTGAGTTTGGTGTGGTGGCTTTGAGGGGAGAGCTGTGGAGGCGGCCGGCCGGGTCCCAGTGCTGACTCATCCCCAGTACTGCAGGCAGACCATTCCCCTCCAAGTGGCGTCAGCCTGAGGGGAAGCAAAAGCCCTGCCTACAGGAATTAAGCTGCCACACCCACGGTCCTTAAGCCTGATGGCTAATCACAGATTGACTAGATTAACAATTAAAGGAGACAGACAAAGGCTGTAGATCCCTGGAAGTCTCCAACAGGCTGCCTAGGCCCAGACTGGTACAGGATCTGACGCCACCAGGGGCAGATCCAGGAAGTGCAGATCATTCTAAGAAGCACCAACAAACAATAGGAGTCACAAAAATGGAAAAACAGAGAACCCCCCATCGAAAGGAAAGGTAGAATCCCCAGAAAGAGTGCTAAATGAAATAGAGGGGAGCAAACTATCAGATATGGAACTCAAAACATGGATTATGGAGAAGCTGAATGAGCTCAGCGGAAACTACAGGGAACTCCAGAAAAACTACAAGGAACTTACTGAAAATTACACCAGCATGAAAAAGGACATAGAAGCTATCAATAAGAGCCAGGAGGAAATGAAGAATACAATCTCTGAATTGAAGAACACAGTTGAAGGAATTCAAAGCAGGCTAGAGGAAGCAGAAGATCGGATCAGTGAGCTGGAGGACAACTTAGACAAAAACTCCCAGACAGTGCAACAAAATGAAAAAAGACTGAACAAGACTGAAGAGGCTCTAAGACAGCTGCAGGATAACATGAAACGTAATAATATCCGTATCATAGGAATTCCAGAAGGAGAAGAAGAAGAGCAAGGGATAGAAAACCTCTTTGAAAAACTAATGACAGAAAACTTCCCTAACATGACGAGAGAAAGTATCATGCAAGTCCAGGAAGCACAGAGGGTCCCAATGAAGATGAACCCCAACAGGCCCACCTCAAGACACATCATAATTAAAATGGCAACATCCAAAGACAAAGAGAGAATCCTAAAAGCAGCAAGAGAGAAACAACTAATAACATACAAGGGAGCTCCAATAAGGCTATCATCAGATTTCTCAGCAGAAACACTACAAGCCAGAAGGGAATGGCAAAAAATATTCCAAGTAATGAAAAACAAAGGCCTACAACCAAGAATACTCTACCCAGCAAGGCTCTCATTCAAAATGGAAGGTGAAATAAGGAGTTTCCAAGATAAAAGAAGGCTAAAAGAATACATCTCCACCAAACCAGCATTGCAAGAGATGCTAAAGGGTCTGCTTTAAGAAGTTGAAGAAACAGAGACAGACAGAGAGGAACACGAGTACAAAGGGGAGAAATGACAATAAATAAGTACTGAAAGAAAGAAGGAACTTTTACCATTTGCAACAACATGGATGGAACTAGAGAGAATTATGCTTAGCGAAATAAGCCAGGCAACGAAAGAAAAATTCCTTATGCTATCACCTATTACGGGAACTAATGAACAACACAAACAAATGAGCAAAATTGAACCAGAGGTATGTAAACAAGGAATAAACTAACAGTAACAAAGGGGGAGATGGGAGGGAGAGAAGGGGGTAAGAAGAGGAAGGGTCTAGTCAAAGAACATGTATAAATGACCCATGGACATGGACAACTGGGTGGGGAATGAATGTGGGAGAAGTGGGGGCAGGGTGCAGGGAAGCAAGAGGGGGAAAAAAGTGGAACAACTGTAATGGAAAAACAACCAAAAATTTTTAGTGGGGGAAAAAATAAAAATATAAAGAATGGAAATGCAAGTTCAGTGAATGTTGGAGAGACAAGGATTTTCCTTCACACTGTATATTTTTCTCCCTATCTGATCCCTCCAGAGTTTGGCATTCTAAACAAGTAAGTAATGACATAGGTTTCTTTGCATAAAACTAATAAGACCAGTTGTTAATAGAGGTTTTTTTTGACTAAGACTTTGACTGGAATGTCATGCCTAAAGGAGACATGCTTGGGCTCTGGTTGTTACCAAAAAGCCCTGAGGAACTGGGATTGAGTTTCAAAGGTAATAAAAGTCCACGAGATAAAAGGCCTGGTACCTTGGATAGATGCACGGTCCATGGCAATCTTTCCAGGGAAGGAATGAAGGTTGTTTTCCTGAAAGATGGCTAGATAGGACCTTAAGGCACAATGAAAAACCAGAAGGACTTGGAAAAGACAGGTGTTTACAAGCAAGGCTGAATGCCAGGTATGTGGTTCTGCTTCTATGCCTTGAAGGGCAGACTGAAGGTCACCCTAAATGTTCCTTGCATAGGTTCAAGCAAAGCAGAACTAAAGATCATAAGTGATCATTTTCTGCTCTTGTTGTGTTTATGTAAATGAACAGGATAAATTAAAAATGGACTTAATGCAGTCCCTTTAATGACAAGGAGGGTAATCTTAGGGAGAAAAATCACAATTCAAGGAAAATCAAAAGACTCAGTGGTAGACTATAAAGTAGTGCAGCTAACCAGCTTTAAAGTTTTTTCATTTAAAATTTGTTTTCATTTGAAAGTTAAACTATGTAGCATTATCAAAGATGTTTAATTTACAGGCAAGAAGAATGTCAAATGCCTTGCAACTGGATGTCTTTCCGATAAGACAGTCCTACAGCTTTAGAGACTTGCATGTCGGTTATGTTACATAAATTAACATGTGTTTTCTGTTTTCAAAGGGCATAAGCCTACGATCTCATTACCTGAATGATTGTCTGTATGTATAGGCTTCACTTAATCCTGTCTGCATTGCTGCCTCCTGAGACTCAATGGTTTGGCTGAACTAAGCGGCTGGGTTGGTGAAGAATGGGGTGGTCTGTGGGCTTCACTTTAAAACTGGTTTCTCTTTTCTATCCTAATGGCTTGGACAGAAAGAGCCCAGAGGCCTGAGAGGGGGGAAACCTAAAATATTTCCCTCAGCCCAAACTAAGTATAATGGGCAAAAGGGTTTTGGACAGGTGAGATGTACCTGGCACACCTTCCTCCAAAGAAGCCCTTTTTTTCCTAATGTGGGACATTGAAAAATTAATACCTGTCTTTTGTCATCTAGTGGTTATGGATTGAATGATGTCCTTTAACCCTGTTGCCAAATCTGTTGCCTCCAGAGTACAACAGGGATGCCAGCCTGTTAAGTCAAGCATGCCATTGTCCAGGGACAGCCAACCAACCTGGAGTCTGCACAATCCTTCCCCATGTGGGAAGGCCACCCTCCCCTCCACACCCCCACTCTTATTAGGGATTTCTGGACCCAAGGGTAGGTAGGACGACGACCATGTCCAGCTTGAAGCAGCTAGAGGAGCTTGAGACCTTCACCCATTGTCCTTTATAAGATTATAAAGGGTCTTAAGTCTGAGAGGGATTGTTATTTTTTATTGTTAAAATAATTAATTAAAAAAAATATATGAAAGGGTGAGGCAGGAGAGCTTGTATGTATGACCCATGGGTGTGGACTTGGGGGAGGGATTGTTGGGGGAGGGGGGTGCTGGGTGGAGGGGAGCAAAGGGGAAAAAATTGGAACTATTGTAACAATACAATCAATAAAATATACTTAAAAAAAAAAAGAATGCCTATAAGATGGAATAAAACTTTATGGTACTCTAAGGGCTGAGGGCAGGCTCTCAGGGAAGAAAAGGCTGGAAGGGGTCCCCTCTGGAGGGCTGGTGTTCAGGCCTCAGTGGAAAAGGTGGGGCTGCACCCCCTGGATGGCAGGGGGGTCGTGGGGCTGCCCAGCCATGACTCTCCAGTCACTGGGTAAGCAGAGGCAATCCTCCGGGCCACAGTGGGGTACAGGCAGGTCAGCAGACAGTGGGGCCTGTGGACAAGCACAGGAGCCAGGGCATCGCTGCAGCAAGAGGCCCAAACTTTTAGTGTTGGGAAGGCCACCAGGCCCGGCCAGGGCCACGTGGCCTGGGCCCACGGCTGGAGCAGGTTTCCACCAGACGCCACCATGCCCACCCTTGTGACAGACAGAGCAGCTTCCAGGCCAGCAGGGGCCCTTCCTCCTGCAGTGCCCCTCTAGCGTCCTCTCCTGAGAAAGCTCACCATCACGCGGGCTTGGTGTTCAGAGCTGGTAGGGAGGGCGGGCTGGAGCTTGGGTCTCTCAGGAGCCGGTTTCTGACCCGAAGCTTCTTGGTTCGAGGGCCTGATCGGCACTGGGACAGAATTTTCTCTTTTAAGTTAAGATTAGGAGAGGAAGTCAAACCGGCATGTACAGGCCACGAATTTCCTATAATTTCCTATCACATTTAAATATTTATAAAACTACTAATAACTGAATAAAAAGAGAAAACAACGATCTCATAATTATTTATTATGCAACAATTAGTTCTGAGGCAAACTCCAATTCGAAACATATTACTGAGGATCCCATATTAGTTGGTTTTAGAAATGGCATAATCCAAATCTATTTTTCCAATACATTTCCTTCTGTAACCTTTAAGGAATTTTTCACCCCTGTCATTTGGCTCTTGAAGTGACATTTGTTACATTAGAAAAAAAATGTTAGGTACAGCTGTTAGGCCCAGGCCCAAAGTGATGATGTGCATATGTACACACACTGTAAAAATTGCAAATCAATTTCTTTTGAACACACATTTAGTTTAAATAACACAGTGTTTTAGAGTAATTTAAAACATACTTCAGAATGGTTTTAAAGATTTTTCTAATGTACTACGGAAAAAAGTTCCTGTCTCATTCCTTCAGCACTAAGAGCCACAAAAATGGTGTCCCAAGGTAGAGGCCAGCTTGTCCTCTTAAACAAGCTGAAGAGGTTTAGGGTCTGGTTAAAAATATCCTAAGAGAAATATCTGCAGAGAGAGAAGTGTCTACAGAGTGGCCACACCACACCACTTGGGGCTGGGCTGTGTTGTTACCATGGGGATGTCCACATGGCGATGGACCAGGGGCCTCAGAGGGTTTAACCACCCCTCTGGTCCATGGTGGGAGCGGGAGGACAGGCTGAGAGGGTGACAGCAGCCCTGAATGGCTGGAACCATGCTGCACTTGACCCTACTTGCTGGACTCTTTGGGAAACAAACAAGCATTTTTCTGGACAGCTTTTTCCATGGCAACAAATGAGTCACCTCATTAAACGGGTCCGGAAAATTCACTGTCTGTTGGTTTTGTGCTACAGTTAACACTATTCCAATGGGAAGGAAAACTTACCGATTTAAAACAAAATTCTCTGTCACCGAAGATGTTTTAACAAACTGGTAAGCTTACTGCTTATGACAATGTCAATATCATCTATCCGTTCAATTGCTTTTTTCCTTCTATTCTTCCTGTCACGTAAAATTTGGTTATCTAGTGTTTGCTACCCATCCATCATCTGTTTTGGACATCAGCTATCTATGCTGGCTGCAAAATATGTGTGTGTAGTCATGCATGAGACATGACTATGAAGGTCCATGTGGAATTGGGCTACATACTCACCCATATTCGCACATATAAAAATATACATCTGTAACTCTGTAACCCCTCACTTACATACCATCAGTATGTTCTTTTGTCCAAACAGCTTTTTACCTAATCTTGCCAATCAGATAAGCCTGGGAGTTAACTCCTCTCCCTTTTTTTAGAGAGAGGGGAAGGGAGGGAGAAAGAGGGAGAGAAACACCGATTCATGGCTGCCTCTCACGTGCCCCCAACTTGGGCACCTGGCCCACAACTCAGGCATGTGCCCTGACTGGGAGTTCAACCAGTGACCCTTTGATTCAGAGGCCGGTGCTCAATCCACTGAGTCACACCAGCCAGGGCAAGAGAGTTAACCCTTTTTAAAAACAAGTTTCCCAGCAGAAATTAATTTTTTTAAAAAGGTCTACTTTTAAAGTAGCAGAAATTCTGTTCTTGGAGTAGGTAAATATAGCAAATTATGGATTTAAATAAGTTTAATTTAACAGTTTCTTTCTTAACTCTTTAAAAATAATACAGATTTCTGGGTTATTTAATGGCTTCTCCGCTTTTCCAGTTCCAAGGGATGCAGAGGTCGCCATCTTGCATAACAGAGTAAAAATGCGAAACGCAGAGGTGCATCCCCTGTAGGTAGGGCAGCGACTGTTCCAGAAGCCTCTTACAACAGTCCACCATCTGGATACTAGACACGCTGGGCTCCTTATAAAACTTTTCCAGGGAAAATTTCTTCGTTGAAGCCTGTATCAATTCCTTTTCAATAACCTTTAACCTGTTATATCAAAAATAAAAATAATATTGCCACCAGCAAATAAAAGAACGTACAATGTCAATATATGCTCACAGCCCTGGAAATGGTGTCCACAAAAGGCAAGCTGTGTGCTTCTGGAAGACACACCCGTGGCTGTCATGCAGCACCTCTGATTTCTCCACACATCTCTGAAAGTGTTTCTTAAATCTCTGTAGCAGCAATGGGCTAAAAGTAATTACCACCCCATTAAAAAGCTCTCGCCCTGCCTCACCCAGTAGCTGTTAGCTCAGTGAGTACCGCACCTCGCGTCTGGCCCTCGGGCAGTACTGACTTCTGGAGATGCCCGGGTGAACAGCAGGCTCACAGCCACCAGGCACCTGCGCCCAGGCTCTCTTCCCGGCCCGCCCCGCCCTCCCCTTCGCTAAGGCCACCTTGTGTCTGTCCCATCAGGGGTTTGACCTGAGGCCTAGGAAGTGAGCAGCTCAAGGCAGGAAGAGCTCAGCCGGCCTCATGGGTGGACGGCGCTGGGGAGCCCCGGGCCGAAGGCGGGGAAGCCCGAGCTGCCGCTGCCCTGGCTTCCGAACGGGACTAATCGGGCACCGTGATGGTTAAAAATAGCCAAGCCTCCTCTTTTGCCCAATCTCCAGCTCCGACGCAGGAGCAGCGGATGTGCGGTAAGGTACCCGGAAGCTAGGAAATGGGAGGAAACAGAAGTGGTCGCTGTGGCTGGTCGGCAGTTACTCGTGCTGGTCGGTCGTTACTGAATCCCTTCCTGCCACAGACCCAGAGCACTTTCTCAAGTGCTGTTCCTTTTTCTGTGAGGTGACTCCTTCTAGACAGGGCTGCCAGAGGTTTGACACGGTGGACAGGGCTAGGGTCGCCAGGGCTTTCAGGATGTGTACTCTGTGCAGGACCGGGCGGAAGCACTCTCAGGTGCCAGCGACAGCAGGGGTGGCCAGCGTTTTCTGTACGTGGCCTTCCTCACTTGCTTTAAGAGATTCGAAGAGTCTGCCTAAGAAAGGGGAAGCCTTGCAGGATGGCTGGGTCGCTCAGTTTGGAGCGTCATCCTGGGCGCCAGAAAGTGGTTCTCCAACCACACAGCCCTCTACACCTCTCTGGGCAGGACCCCCGTTTTCCCACTGCTTCCAAGAGAAGCCTCTGGTCTCATCCTAGGGTTTCCTGGGCCACAACCTCCGTAATCAGTAGGGCCCGTCGGTCCTTCTGGGGTGTCGTCTCAGAGGGGCTTCGGGTCCCCAGGGGCAGCCCTTGCCGAGGTCTCTCCGGGGCTGTGCCCGGGTGCCTCTAATGTCTGTAGCAGACTAATTTTAAACACTTTTACAAAAACTGTTTTTTGCCTCTCCTTATAATTCTCTGGTTTATCACACTCACACCAAAAGGAAAAAGGAAACGGGAAGCTCTGTGCCTAGAGCGGGGCTGGTGGGCGCTCCCTCCCTTCTCTTCCGATGCTGAAAGCCGGGCTGGAATTTCCCTCCCGTGACACAAATTATGCCTATTTTCTAAAATCCTCACCCAAGGATATTTTATTCATTTTAGAGAGAGGAAGGGGGTAGGGAGAGAGAGCGAGGAACACCAGTGTGAGATAGAAACATCAATCGGCTGCCTCCTGCACGCACCCGGACCGGGCATCAAGCCCGCAACTTTCTGGTGCACAGGATGACGCTCCAAACTGAGCCACCTGGCCAGGGCTCCTGAGGTGCCTTTTATTTTAACAAGCCCTGCTTCTTAAATTGAAGTCCATGGTGTAGAAAAAGCCACAGCCAATCCCTGGCAGAACGAGGAACTATGGGACACCCACCCGCTAGTCCGTTGCCTAAGTGAAGTGCAGTGTTACTGTGTCACAGTTCTGAGTTCTGAAGACCTGCCTTTGTGAAGGTTACACTGAATGATAAGACCTCACAGAGGGCTGACAGCACTCACTCGTCTCTCCTCTTCAAGTTCTCTCTGGCCTGCTGGGCTCTGGTGAGAATAAACCACTGCAGGTTTGCTGGGTCGCAGAGGGTTGGGATGTTAAAGTGCCCGAGATCATGCAAGCTTGGAGCATATCGGTCACTGGAATGACACACATGAAAGGAAGGCCATCAATCCCCTCCACCCCCCACTCCACCCCAAAGAAAATATTGTATGAGGCTGATACGTGGAGAAGGAATCATCAAGGAAATCCACCCTAAAAGTATAGCCAAAATGACATGCAGTCCTGCTGTGCCCAAAGAGGCACTGTATCAGGATGACCACACCCTTCCAAGCCCTGTGACCTTCCCCATCTGTGAAAAGGGGCCTGGGACCCATTTCACGGTGAAGGGGTGAGAGTGAAAGGGAACACACTTCAGCTCCAAGCACAGTGCCCGGAAAACAATGTACGTAGTATATGCACAAAAAAACACTGGCTATTGATTTAACATTAGTGTAATCCTGTCAAGCTTTCCACAGGATTGACTCTGCCCTGTAGTGGCAATATATTTACAGAATGTTCTAGAGATTCAATCCTTTGGTTCTCTCTTGTTGGCTTCTCTAATGTGTAAAGAGTGCTGCTAACAGATGCAGTAACATTCTTTAATTCCTAAGAACCACGCACTGAAATACAAGCCATCGACTGACTCACGCAGCCCATCTATGTGAATAAATAAAAGTCATTCTTGTGTTAGGTATTTACCTGCTGAGAATCATTTGTAAACCACGCAGACTCCGAGGGTGAAAAGGTATTCTGTTTTTCAATAGTCGGTTATAGAACACATCAACAAGAGAGTAATATTCTTCCAGCGTCAATACTGGCTGTAATTCTTCGATATAAACAACCTGTATGCCACCTAGGAGGTAGCTAATTTGGTCTTCTAAAAGCATCAGCCTCCTCTGAAGGTCAAAGTAACTTGGTAGCCTTTCAAAAAGCTACAGGATTAAAAAAAGAGAAATATTTAGTTTTGCATTATAACTCAATTTTAGGTTTCCAAAAAATGGCATTGAGATATTTTAACAGGATAATTACCGGTATTTTCCTAGAAGGACAGTTCCAGTGAGCAATAAGCAAGAGATTGAATGTAATGCTGGAAACATTAATATTCAAAACAAACCACATTGGGATCTTAGGAATTTTTAGATAGGAATTGAAGACATTGCAGAAAAAAAAGAAATACGTTCCAAATAAAAATAAGTCCCATGTACTGACAGATATTTAGGAAGAATCTCAACTTAGTTTAGAAAGATTAAGTGGTATAATAAAGAAGGGCTTTAGAAATAAAATCTATGTATTTCAATTCTATTTCTTCAGAATTTACTTTAATCCACTTAAATTTAATGCAATAAACACTGCTCAGTACCTACCATGTACTTGAGCACTAAACTGGACTACAGGTTATAAGCTTGTCCCTGCTGGCCAGGGGCTCAGTCCGGGGACAAGGAAACAAAATAATGATCAGAATTCAGCAGGTGAGGTGCCTGGGCAGGGGGAACGGACACAGGAGGGTCAAGCAGAGGTTCCTAAGGAAGTCCGACGCGACCAATCGGGCAAGAGAAGTAGGACTCAGAAGGGGGCAGAAGGGAAGCAGAGAGCGCAGCTAGCCCGGCAGGGGCTGCCTCTCACACACCAGGGGTCTGGTGTGCCCGCCGGCAGGAGGCGCACCTGCAAGGGCACAGGCGGAGCTGCGGAGGCAGCTGGGCCGGGGCAGGGCCGGCTCCGTGTGCCACATTAAGGGCTTGGATTTTACACAGAAAGCTGTGGTCATGCCAACTCTCAGGGCAGTTGAAAGGCATTGAAAACCGCTACAGTACAAGCAACGACAGTATAAAATTCCTACACGTGACTTACAATGTACTTCTAACACTTGGCCAAACATAATTTTACTACTTTTTCAGTTTTCCTCTCAAGGGGTTATTTATAAGTGGCAACTACATTGTAAAAAACCTTTATTTGGCGATCACTCTAGATTTGTAGACCCTTCCCCCAGTTTCCCCCAAGGCAGCATCTTGGAGAACGAAAGTATCCTGCCACAACCCGGAAACCGGAGTGACACAAGCTACTAACCTTATCAGACGTGCTGTTTCATCTGCGCTTCTTTGTGCGTGTATTTAACAGTGTGCACGGGTGCACGCCCACGGGTAGGTTCGTGGGACATGACCGACCGCAGTCAGGATACCACGGGGTGGCTCCCCACCCCTCAGCCCCTGGCAACCACAACTCTGTTCTCTCTATAATTTTATGGTTTGGAGACTTTTAGTGCAGGTGACCCTTTGAGGCCGATGTTCTCAGCTCAGCGCCCCCCACCCCGCGCTGCGTGCATCGGCAGCACAGCCCTCCCCCCCAAACGCCCCCAGTGGAGCAGCGCTCGCGTGTGGCTATGCCACGCTTTGAATAACCACTTGGACACTGAGGGGCATCAGGGTCTCTTCCTAGTTTTTGGCTCCCATGAACGGTTGTGTACCGGTTTCTGTGTGGGCATAATTTTTCATTTCTATAGTATAAATGCCCAAGGGGCCCCCTGGGCAGTCCGTGTCGAAGGTTGGAGAAGCGGCCACGCTCTTTCCCAGGGGGCGCGCGCCATTTTACGCTCCTACCAGCCACGCGGGAGGGAGGCGTTTTCTGCGTCCTCGCAAGCATTTGGTGGCGTCATTATCTTTCTCGCTAGCCATGACAGGTGTGTAGTGACATCGCGTGCCTTTAATCTGCACTTCTCTGGGGTTCATCATGAGCATTGTCTTTGCATGTGCTTATTGTCATCTGTCTGTCCTCCTCTGTGACACGTCTGTTCATATCTTTTGCCCATTTTCTAGATGGATCCTTTTTTTTACTGTTGAGTTTTGAGACTTCTTTATATATTTAGATACGAAGACTTTGTCAGACTTGTGGTTTGCAAATATTGATTTGAACAGATACTTCACCAAAGCAGGTCTGTGGATGGCAAATAAGCTCATGAAAAGATGCTCACCATCATCCGTCATTAGTGAAATGCAAAGTAAACCTGCGGCGAGACAGTACCGCACACTTATTAGGATGGATTAAATGGAAAAGGTGACTGTAGCAAGTGCCAGCAGTTTCTTAAAAAGTTAAACTACCCAAATGTAGTCAGCCATTCCACTTTTAGGTATTTATCCAACAGTAAGGGAAATATATGCCCACAGGAACATTTGTAGATAATGTCCATAGAAGCTTTGTTTCTAATACCTAAAAACTGATATGACCTAATGTCTGTCAATAGGTGACTGGATAAACAAGCTGTGATATATCCATATGATGAAATACTACATGGCAATAAAAAAAAATGACTTTCCTGATACATGCAAACAGCATAGATGAATCTCAACATGGTCACGTTAAGTGAAAGAAATCAGACCACCCCGCCCCCCAAATTATGTATTCTGTGATTCTCATTATATAAAGCTCTAGACATACAAACTATCTAGAGTGATGGAAAGCACACCAGTGATTGGCTGGGAGGTGTTCTGGGAGGGAAGAGAGGGCTGGCCTAGGGTCTGAGCGTACTTCTGTGGGTGATGGATGGATACGTTCACTGTCTTGACTGTGGTAATGGTTTCATGGACATTCACATATGTCCGATCTCATTAAATCACACACACAATATACACACAGTTTGTTGTATGTCAATTATACCACAATAAATCTGTTAAAATCAAAACAAAACAACAGAATGCTTCAGAAAAGACTATAAAATTTCCAAATAAACACTGACTTAAAAATGCAGTCTTCTAGGTAGTATTTTAAGTACAGGATACTTAGCACCTGCTCTGAAAAGAAATGTAAGTATGATTAAAAATTTTTTTATTTCATTGACATAGTAGCATAGTTTGAAACAAAAGTATGTCAATGACAAATGAGTGGTTTCACATTTCAGCTCCTCCTTACCTTGGTCCAGTGATGGTGGACGTCCATTGTCCCCAGCATCACATGGCCCACTGCGCTCACCCCGGAACGGTCTGTGAATAGCACCGTACATCCTGATGATGGAACAAACTCTGTGGTTACTGTCCTGAGATGTCTCATTCTGTTAGCATTGAGCACATAATTACTTAAATTTAGTGTATAAGTTCAGGTTTAAATTCAGTAGAAGTGTAAAGGCTAATTTTATGTTGTTGATTTATTCAAAAGAACATTTAAAAATTCAGCTCTGATAAAAGTCACCTCTGGAAAGACTTTTAACACTTAGTTTTCCTCTACACTTTACAGATGTGTACAGCAGCTATTTTAAAAGAAGATGGAAATTATTTACCTTTTGCATTTTTAAGTGTTTCCAAGTTCTGCTGTGCTAAGCGGCCTAAACTATGCAGCTGGCTACAGCGATGGGCAATGCCCCAGCTCCGCTGCCACCTGGTCCAACAGAGAGTACACAGTGATTAACACCTGGCACCTCTGAACACGGAGGCATGTAGTCACCCCAAATGCTCAAGGACGCGCGTGCTTCCAGACCAGCACAGCTTTCAAGAAGCAACCAAATGAAAAATGAATTGTGTACTAGAGGGTAAAAATATTATTACTCATGCTTAGGCATCTAAAGATTTAAAACAAGCAAATAAGTTTCTATTTTAAAATAAGAGGGAGAAATGGGAAAGATTTTGAAAAGATTTTTTCTTTCTCCACCTTGCTCAATGGTGATTTTGTTTTCGATTTAAGTGCCAATTAGGAATTCCAGTTAGGTTTATCAGATCCTTTTTTCTTATTGTCCAGAAAGTGATTTTTACGACACCATGTAATCTGCTCATTTTATGCATGAACATTAGATCTGAGTGACAAAGTAGAACCTGACGTTCACGTGACGTCACAACGGTGCCGCTCTATAAGCACGAAGAGCACAGGTCTCCTGCGGCATGAGAACGCCCACCTTTGAATCTAATTCTGGAGTTCACTAGCTGTGACCTTGAACTAGTTGCTTGTAGCCTTCCTAAAGTTCCTCTTTCATACCTGTGAGCGCGGCCCTTTCCTACTGCCCCGGGAGTCTAATCAAAGGTGAATAAACGGGAAGGAGCGAGGCACTCCACACAGGCTCTTGAAAAGCTTAGGTTCCTCCTTCATCTGAACACTGAATCTGATGAACGCCATTTGTGACAAAATGAAATTGGTTTAAAATTTTTTTCCTTTAACTTACAATTGAAAAATGTAGATATAATTTTAATGAATAACATTGTGATAAAGCTACTAAGTGCTATTCTTATTAAGAAATGGTCTTCCATGTAGGCTCCTTAGAATTAGGAATGATGTCATTAGTCACAATGCTTCCATCTGTTGGTGACTTGGCTGATTTTCTGGTAAGTGGGGGAGCAGTCATGTTCATGGGCCTCAAATGCTTTGGTCTCAGGATGCTGCTGCATTCAGAACCCGCGAATACCAGGAAACCTTTGTTTATGGGGTTATACCCACCCACACTTACTATAGTAGGAATGAAAGCCGAGGAGTTCCTCTGCAGTATTGTAAAATAATGCTTATTTCTTTTTGTGTTTAAGAAATCCTTTCATTTTACTAATCCCAGTCTGCTTTGACAAATCTTTTTAAACTTATACTAGAAAAAGTTATTTTCATGTAAACAAAACCAAGAACAATATTCATTTTTTTCTCTCCTTTCCTCTTTTAAACTCGATACCAACCTTACATGATGAAGAAATTTTTTTTTTTTAATTTTATTTATTTACTTTTAGAGAGAGGGGAAAGGAGGGAGAAAGAGAGGGAGAGAAACATCAGTGTGGGAAAGATCCATGGATCAGCTGCCTTTCACGCCCCCAAGTGGGGAACCCAGCCTGTAACTCAGGCATGTGCCCCGACTGGGAACTGAACCTTCAACCTTTCGGTTTGCAGGCTGGCGCTCATCCACCAAGCCACACCAGCCAGGGCTGAAAAAGGATATTTTTATTACAAACTCATTATGTAAAAAAGTTCAACTAGCTAGCTACAGATATCTCAGTATCTAAATCTTACTTCACTATTTTAAACAATAAATTGAGAGTTTTCTTACATAGATGAACATCTAATTACCTTCATAAAAAGATAATTGAAGAATATTTAGTTGTCCAAGTAATTAAAGTAAAAGACGCAAATATTTAACTGCTGGAAAACCCTACGTCTAGGTAACGCATGTTCCCACTAGTCTGTAAACCAGGCTCGCTGTAGTTACCTGATATCTGAGAGCTGCAACTGATGAGACAGCTCCTCTTTTAAACGATCTAGTTCTTTTCTAAGTGGCAAACTGTTCTCCAGCTTTTTAACAGCACGTTTCCCGTTGTTATCTAACCAGGATCTAGAACGAAAAAAAGATACACACATTTTAATTGCAGTGCAGACGTGCCTACTATGAACAGACAAATGCATTACTTGGAAGCGGTCCCAATGGTAAACCTTTACCAAATTACACGTGAAAAATAGAGGAGGGGCGAGGCGAGTGTAGGTGGAAGTGGCTGAGATGCGGCCAGCGGGGCACTGGGTTGGGGGGAGGGAATGCAGGTGGGAAGGACATCAGGGTGGTAACCACACCAGCCTGTCAGAAGCAGGTGGTTCAGGGCACTTGGTGGTAAAAAGACTAGACTGGTGAGTCTGATGAAGGGAGCGACTTGGGTAGAGATGAGGGAATAAACACTGCGAGCTCTGGGTACTAACGAGCAAGATTAAAATAAAGAAAGCCATTGAGGTCTCCCCAGCTAGAGTCCATAAAGTAACCCCTGCGAGTGCCTTATCCGGACGCACTGCCCTTTCAGTGTGACCAGCACCACCGGATGGTACTTCTTTGGTGGCAACCCACGGTGAGGAATATTGTAAATGGTGACTGAGTACGCGCGTGGGCACACACACACACTTACTTATATATTGAAATATAACTGAAACGTGTATTCTGAAAAACAATATTTAAACTTACTGACAAAATGTATTTAAGAAATTTAAAAAAGGAACGAAGCAAAACAACTTTGCTGGTCCCAAGACAATAAATTGTGTTATGATCTTCAATTTGAAAAACACTGACTCAGCCTATAATCAACAGAAAAAGTAAATAAATGCATTATGAGTTAAATCATGACTATCCAGTTTTTAAACATTCTACAGAAAAAGTTCCAATGGTACAGTTGTCCAAGGCGGCCTTTTATGGACACCAAGACTGGTTCAGAACTTAGATACTGAAAGTGAAATATAATCATCTGACCAAAATTCAAATAGAAAAAATAGAAGTCTCATATTAACTGATATCTTAGTAGCTAACAGAATAGCTTTCAGTGATTTTTCTACACTTCAGTGGGAAAGACAGAACATTAGGGATTATTTTGTTTAGACAGAAATGGGGCTTCTTGGCTCCTTCCAAATTCAATTTTATATAATTAAAATATTTTTTGTTATATTATTTGATAATCAGAATATTTCCAAAATAAGGGAATACTAAAATTTATATAAAGAGTAGCATTTCTTAATGTTTTTTAGACTGGTAAATTCCTTTTATTATAGTACATAATTTAAAAAATTCCTTAGGTATTAAAATTTTCATTATATCCTTTTTTATATGGCATATAGTAAAATGATTTTGAAGTAAGATTAAGAACAATTTGCTGAGAAATTAAAAATTACACAGCATGTCCAAAAATCTAGATTGGAATGTAATTACCAGATGTATTGTGAAAATAGATTAAATGGAGCTTTTATGATCTGATAATTCTATTCTGTCTTTTAAAAAACCCAACTGATTCATTTTCAAATATTTTGTGTTTTATTTCACAATAGTAAGAGACTATTTCAGCTTGTATTTCTCAACAAAAACAAAATTATTTAAAGAATTAAAAGTCCACACTAAATAATACTGTTATATTTTCTCATATTATGTCCTGAAATATTAGAAATACCTTAACATGCTTTCAGGAATAAATTCTGATCAGGTGACTGCAATTTACAAATCACGTAAAGATCAATTTGATGTAAAGCTGATTTACTTTAATGCTACTTCTGAAATATATAATTCAGGACATGTTCCTTATGATTCCTCTTCTGTAATCTACATGTAAAATGAAGATGAATTAAACAATACAAGAATAAAAATAAAAGTTTAAACGGTACATGGCCAAAATGACCATGGTGGCTAACAAGTTTTGGCCCAGTTGCTGATAGTCTAAACCCCTGACTAGGCAGCACTCTTCAGCCTTATTTGGGATCCAGCTAGATAACAAGGGGAGGAATTCCTGAGTTAGCACAGACAATCCACAAAGCAAACGCTCTGCCAGTGGATAATTAAGGGTAATTTACCACGCTATAGGGAGCGAAGATCCCTGGTAAGCCACAGGCTCTTTAGATACAATCACAGGGCCAGACTATGTGGCTGGTCTTTACCGCCAAAAAAGACTGACTCAAAACCCATCAATGGTGACTTACAGGCAAATGATAGAGAAATGTTTATATATGGTTTTTATAATTAAAAATTTTATCAATCTGTTCCATCTGATATTAAATGTTGACTCCATGTATGTTTATTATGTATGGCTTATTACAGTAAAGATCTTACTATTGAAGTCTCCAAAGAAAATGAAAATGTTTAACATATGAAGAAGCTTATATTTTTAAAGTAGATGTAGATAATATTCTTTCTTTATATACTAGGGGTAACTCGAGGAGTAGAATTTCAAAAACTTAAAACAGTCTCCTGTATGTGTTTGGTATGAAAAGATAAAAATATTTAACACACTTGGAAGTATTCTGACAACTTTAAGAAACATGAAATGTCTTTTACATATGGTTACTGGGTTAACTGCACTGACAGGATTATTTTTCCTGAAAAAATTAGACTTTAATTTTAAACGTGAACTACAAATACTTAAGTACAAACTTGTACGTACGTTAGAGTTGTTTCCACTCTCGAGACTTGTTCGAGGTCTTCATCTGGGTCCTTGAATCCAGTAAAGGAGTAATATGACTTGTCCCATTTGATGGGCCTGTCAGGCACCCTTTTCGCCTCTTTGAGAGGCGGGGGATGCACTCTGCTGTTCGAGCTTTGGACGTGTTCAACTGATAAACTGCAGGAGTTGAGAATATATAATACTGTGCTTAGCAGATCTCTGGTGTGCAAAGTAAATTTGACTGCTCGAAATCCTAGAGAATATAATTCCCCCAAACAATGAAGACAGATGATTATTTGCTTTATTTAACTTTTTTTTCATATAAAATTCATAAAATCAAAACCCTTTAAAACATTCCATTACCAATTAAAATTCATCCGTCTGTCATGGAGCATTACTTCCCTTCTCCAGCTCTGTGCTGACACTATCCCTGCCTTCCTCAATCCCTCTTCCTGGCAGGTCCCTTTACGAGTTTGGCACCAGTGACTCAACCTACCCCAGCCCAAGAAGGGGATTCAGAGTATTTTCAATGCTGCCTATAAATTTGGTTTCTATGGTCTAAGAGATGGTAAAACTCTACTACGAGCAAGGGTCCACTAAAAGCAGTTTCTAAGAAGAAGGCGGAGGGAGGTGTAGGGGGGGCTGCCCCGTGACTGGTTCAGAAGAGGAGTCAGACAGCCTAGTCTCAGTGGTGACAGAAACCCATCGAGAGTTTTCTCCGTGATTGAAAGAGACTGTCCTCGTACTTGCCCACCCAACTAGCTCAGTAACTCAGCACTTTTGAGAAGTGACTTAAAATTCCCTAATTGTTTAATTGTGCCTCACAAACTGATTTTGATACTGGGCAGTCATTGAGTTAAGGTTAGTTACCTAACTTGCTAAATCATCAACA
The DNA here is from genome assembly GCF_987537825.1 of Furipterus horrens. Classification (NCBI taxonomy): domain Eukaryota; kingdom Metazoa; phylum Chordata; class Mammalia; order Chiroptera; family Furipteridae; genus Furipterus; species Furipterus horrens. The sequence goes on along the minus strand of NW_028327177.1, from coordinate 137,351,907 downwards.
GGAAATCCACTGTTTTTTCCCCCCTTTATTGGGTGTTATGCGTGGTGCTTAGTTAAATTACATAACTTTTCAACCAACTGCATCATCATTATCTCTCCTTCCAAATATGAACAAAGACTCAAGGAGGTTAGAAAGACTGCAGCAAGGGCTTAAGTCTAAGCTGACACCACCCCAAGTATTTTCTCCACTGCAACATGTTCTTTTTTCTTTTTTTTAGGAGTATTGCAAGTGGTTTTGAAAATTTTATCAATATTACAAAAGTATATCCTTATTGTGAAATTAGAGAGATATATAGTGAAAATACAAGTCTCCTGTTCACAGGCATACAACCTTGCACCTCTGCTAGACAGAACCCCTATTAACAGGGAGGTATGTGTGCTTTTGGACTTGTACTGTCTAATATGGCAGCTACTAACCATGGGTGGCGGTTTAAAATTACATAACATTTAACACGTTCCGTACCGGGGTATTTAAATGCTTTTTAATCTTCTGTTCCTACAGGTTTTAAGATTTAAATATGGTTATATGGCTAATATTAATGAAATGACTTCATGAAATTAACAATTAAGCTATTACTATCCTTAATTAATTAAAGAAAGCAGCCTGGCTGCTGTGGCTCAGTGGATTGAACATTGGCCTGCGAGTCAAGTGTCGCTGGTTCGATTCCGAGTCAGGGCACATGACTAGGTTGCATGTCAGGTCCCCAGTTGGGGGCGTGAGTGAGAGGCAACCACACACAGTGATGTTTCTCTCCCTCTCTTTCTCCTTTCCCCTCTCCCTACAAATAAACAAATTTTTTAAAAAAGCAAATGAAAAATTACTACTGAATGTCTAAATAACCTTATTTAATTACACGATCAAATGACGAGAATTCTCGCCACCCGAATGCAACGTGTTAATATTCAATTCCTTGATGACACTAGGCACATTTCAAATACTCAACAGCCACACGGGGCTAGCGCCTGTTATGTTTGTGCAGATACAGAGCATCTACATCATTGCCCCGCTCTAGACGTCTTCTATGTGCTTGTGTGTGTTACATATGATATATATGCATATGCATAGCATTCTTCAGTAGAGCTGTTCCTTTCCTTCACAATAGGGTTATGAGCTGACTTTTGTTTCTGAATACTAAAGATTAGAGTCTGTCTTAAATAAAACTCCAGATCAGATGGAGATGGAGAAACAGCCAAGGGAGGACCCTGTGATTCCTGATCTCCCGCATGCAACCACGAGAGAGTGACAGGTAGGAGAAGCCATGTGACCCATGTGACCAAATGCAGGTCTGAAGAGGCTGGGTGGGGTGCTGTCTCAAACATAAACACCGTTTTAGTGCTTTTCAGACCAAGCTCACACACACAGCATTTCACCTCTTTCATTTTCACAGTGAAGGACCGGAAGTTAAGGTCACACAGCTCGTCATCAGAAGAGCTAGAAATAGATTTTAGCTCTCAAAAGGCCTATCAAATTTTGACTTTCATTAATAGTTTGTTTTTAAGAATTATTGTGTATCCACCCCTGCTTTTTATCCTACCCAAAGACTTTTTTTTTTTTTTCATTGCTTTTTTAGAAAAAGGGGGGAGAGAGAGAAACATCAATGTGAGAGAGAAGCGTTGATTGGTTGCCTCCTACCTGCCCGGACAGGGAATTGAACCTGCAACCTCTCGGCTATGGGATGACACTCTAACCAACTGAGCCACACGGGTCAGGACTACTGTGTATTTTGTAATTGTTTTAGCATTAATTCCCAGAAAGCTCTTAGTAAATGTTTAAGTTGTTTTCAAGTTCATTCTAAAAATAGTAATTTCCTCAAGGATAACTGAAAGGCTATATACGTAGAGAAATAACAGAACCATATTTCCCCTTAGTTTTAAAGCAGTGACAGAGGACCAAACAGAAGGCTATATATTAGGAATGATTAGATTTAAAACATCTGGCTAAGTTCAAGACCCATGTTCTGTCTCCATGGCCCTGGGAAAGTCAGTGGACACTGCTGAATTACAACTGGGCAAACACTGCCTACCTCGCAGGGAATTTAGAGGATTAAGGAAGAGAATGTGAGCTGCACTTTACAAAAATATAAATTGTTACACAGTTTGACACTTAAACCAGCACTAAAATAGGAAGGGGACAAATAGGAATAGTTCAATTTTACAGACAAAAAGTTTAAACACAAAAAATGGCTTATTGAAATACATGTGGCTAGGAATAGGATCTAATTCTAGGAAAACAAATCAATTAAATGATATTATTTTTCTATGACCAAGGCTTCAACCCAAAGGTATTCTGGCAATGTCAGACTGAATGAACCTATTTAATAGGAAGCTTGCAAAGAACAAACTAGAAATAAGAAAACGTACCAAAAGTACTAAAGGTCTCCTGGCCATCAGAGAGATTTTGGTCTGTTTCTCTTACATAAAATGTGAGCTGAGTTGGTTTCAAAGACCTGAAGCCTGGTTTCTGGAGGTTTTCTAAGTAGACACTTAATCTCTGAAGAGAATTTTCATTGACTTCCTGGAAAATAATTATTAAGGTGCATTTACACACAAAATAGAACGAGGAAACAACATAAACTATGTCCTGACCTTTTTAACACATATTGTAGGTTTAACACATATTAAATGAATCAGTATTAAAAGGTGTTGGGATTTCACAGCATTGGTAGAGGAAGAAAAATGTTCACCTACTACTAGGTTTAATTTTTCCATACGTGTTGGATTTAAAAACTTGGCTAACCAACGTCTATCAGATATCACAATCAGAATATTTTCCTAAAGCAAAGAAGAAAACTGATTTGTTTTCAATTGCAAATAGAAAAATGTAATATAATAATGTTCTAATTTTCAAGAGTTTTAAATTCCTTTTCATGTTTGGTCAGGTGTCAATGTTCGTAATGAAGATAAAAGGAACCAATGAAAAAAATTCCAAAGCATTTACTTTTGTAATATATTATCTAATGTTAAAAAATATTGGCCTTCGTAGCTAAGTTGATCCTGAGTTATTTTCCATGTCAGGCTGCGTTCCTGAGCTCACACTGAATGAGCTGCAGGGACGTGGATCGGCAGGATGCGCAGGAGGGACAACCGTCAGGGCATTGAAAGACCCTTCTGGGTCATCCTTGGAAAAGGACTGATCATGGGAAGAGAGGCGTTCAATATTCCTTTACACCTTCAACTTTACTCAAAAACAAACAAACAAAAAAAACTGGTACAGAAAACACAATTAATAATACTCTTAAGAGTCTATAGCTTTATTACCTGCATAAAGTACGTCAGACTTCATTAAAAAAAATGCATTTTCCATTGGTAGTATCTACATTTAAAATCGGGTCAAAGTACTGATTATACGTCACCATGACAGAACTGCAAATTTATAGAACCCACAGCATTCTACTGTGGCCAAGGTAAATAAACCAAACAGAAGCGCAGACTAAAGGTTAAAATAGTAAATGTTTACCCTTTCTCGGGGGTGCTGGCCAAAGAAATCTGGATGCACCGCAAAATAGAACGGCCTCAAAGCATTGACTGCCTCAGCTCCCGAGAAAGCTCTCGCATAGGAAAACTGGCGTGGAAATACCTTCTCCAGACATAACCTTTCAAAGAGATGGGGACTGATTAATCATTGGGGCCCTGGTGTAAAAGCAAATCCCCAACGTAGAAAGTGACGGCCACACTGAAATTACTATGCACGGAAAATGTCACAAAAACAAGAAAGCAACGAAAATTCAAAACTTTGTGCTTTTCTGGTATCTGCCAAGTTGTAATGAGCAAGGAGTGCCATATAGTTTCTAAAAACAGTATATATAAATTCCTCTGATACAATATGAGAAGTAATATTAAATAATAATAATAATACAATTTCCCCTCAAAAACCCACTTGGAAATGTTAACTGGTTTTGCAGCAAATGATGACAATTTTCTATGCCATTTTTTTCTTCAGATTAAAAAACCTTTAATATCCAATAGTGTCATTTTTTTATAAGTGAAAATATTTTGAGAATTATGATATAATGCTTAAAAAGAAGATACAGACCTCTCTCCGTTCATTTCCTCATTACTGGTGCGCTGATATTATTCTAGTTGGATAACCTGACATTTCAGTTTTAAAATTTGGCATAACTCACCTGAGATTGTTTTGTTTTAAGTCCAGTTTTAAATCTAAATGAAATCATTTGCAATTTTAAGTAAGCACTTCCCTGACACCTATTTTTGCATGTTAAAATTTACCTCCTCCATTCTATAACCGACTTCATAAAGAAGTCTCTAAATATTGGACACATTTGTGTCTCATATGCTATGTGTTCTGAGTCTTTTAAAAAGTTTTCTATTTTTAAAACGGTAGGACTATAGAATGATTTCTGCAGGTTTTTTCCAACAGTCTAGACGCCGCCGACACATTTTCAGATTCCCTTCGGTCTGGTCTGGTTTTACATGTATCTGGTCCGTTCCTAAGGTCAACGTATAGGCTGTGCGTTGGGGGTTATAACTGGGGTTTGAGCAGCAGAGGAAACGGTGAGCCGGGTGTGACGTCCTCGAACGAGGCAGTTAACGTAAACGTGAGCGCCGCCGCCATCCATTCCCGTCCAAGCGTCCGTCCCGTGTCCAAACGCCAGACAGCCCGCAGCCCCGTAGCTGTCCTGCTGGCGGCCCGAAGTTTACACGTCTGCAGAACGCAGCAGCGGGCACTGCTCGCCCGGCAAGCTCAGCCTGGATGCCGGAGGCAGAGGGGCAGGCAGCTCGGTCCGCGATCATTCCTGTCACTGCGGCCCCACCTTTCTCCACGTCGCCAAAGCCCAAAGCCTCAGATTCCCTGCCGCGCGCACGAGCCGGCCGTCCCCCGTTTCCAGTTGGTCTCCTTCCTTCTCACTTGGCAGTGCCCCTTGGAGTCATTCCTTCTTCCCGCTGTCCTGCTACCAGCGGTCAGCACAGAACCGGGCTGCACGGCTTCATCATCGGTCTGCTTTTCCCTAACGGACCGTATGTTGGCTGATTTTCCGGGAGTCCCACTGTCACTGTGTTCCCCCCTAAAGCACCACTTACGGTCTTCCACCGCCTGCAGAATCAAGCCACTCTTCGTCTCGTCAGTACGTCCTCTATAACCATTTCCAGTCTGTCTCTCAAACACGGTCTCCAGCCACCCCTTAGAGACACCCCCAGTCCCAGCGCCCGACTGTCAGCCTCCTTCTCCCCTGCCTTCAGCTTGCCGGCTGAGCTGATACCTCCTCCCTGCCCCTCACTGCCACCGAGCCAAACTGTATGCCCGCTCTGTGCCAGGAGGCAATGTGCCCGTTTTCCCCAGAACCTTCCCTTTTAAATCCTCATTATAAATAGCCGTTCCCTCTTGTAAACTCAAAAAGCAAACAAACAAAAGCTAGTTGGAACATAATACTATAATATGTAAATGATATATTTTCACTTGTTCTTCTTTCCTTCCTCCTACCCACCCTCAACTATCACTGTATTCTTGAAGGCGGTAAATATGTTTTATGTATGTGTTGTCATTTGCTGTGTTAGTTTTGATCTGCTAAAAACCGAGGCCAGACAGGATTAGATAGGCAAGACAACTACTGGGAAGGGAAGAAAGAGGTAGGGAGTACTTTCAGACCACGATCCAGGTCTGACACTTGTAGAAGGAGAGCGGGAAGGAGGGCGTGTTGGGTAGGAAGTCTTGGGGTGCAGCACAATGCCAAGAAGGGCTCAGCCATGCCAAGGGGGAGTCCTTGAGCCAAAGTCACCCGCTGGAGGAGTCCTGTGTCTTGCTGGAAAGATTCCGACTTAGGATTTATATTATACACACATAAAAAGCGAATACAGCAGCCAAATGACCTTAGTATTCAATTTAAAGGCCAGGAGTGGTTTTCCAAATGACAGCAGTAGGCTTGAGGGCAGTAAGATAAAAATTGCGCCGAGGACAGACTCCATCTTTTTCCGTCCTACGCTGCTCGCACTGCACTACCCTGAACAATGGCATTCTTTTTACCTTCTGCTCTGGATAGACTCTTGCAGGCCCTGACTGTTCATATGAATTTTCTTTTTCTTTTCTTGTCCTCTACAATATAACTTTAGAATTTGGAAAATAACAATAAGTTAAAATTAGCCAAATGTAGAACAGATCCCCCCTCCCCCCATACTAACTATAGATTGGATCAAGAGGCTTACTTACCTCCTCACAGGTCTCAGGTAGCAAAACATTTCTGAATATATATGTACGTCGCCTTCCACGCATCCATCAATTGCTGAAAAGATAAGCAGGTATCAGTAATGAACAGGTGAAAAACTACCATTTACATCAGCACTCACCCAAACGAAATACTTAGCTGTAAATCTAACAAAATATGTACAAGGTCTCTATGAGAAGATCTATAAAACTCTGATAAAAGGAGTCAAAAAAGAACTAAGCGGGGAGAAAGTCCATGTTCATGGATAGAAGAGTCAGTGTTGCCATGATGTCAGTTCTTTCCAACCTGATCTACAGAGTCAATGCAATTCCAGTCAAAAGCCCAGCAATGACAAGCTCATTCTAAAGTTTATATGGAAAAGCAAATGACACAGAACAGCCAACTCAATACTGAGGAAGAACACGTGGTGGGACTGACACTGCCCAACGTCAAGACTTACTGTAAAGCTACAGGAATCAGATAGCATGGTACTGGTGAAAGAACCGATAAACTACTTCATTAAAGTTAAAGACTTGTGCTCTCTGAAAAACAACGTGGAGCATGAGGAGACAAGGCACAGACTGGGAGAGAAATATGTGCTAAAGACATACATATCTGGAAGACTGTTACACAAAATACACACGACCTTTAAAAAATCAAAACCAGACTTAGTTGAGACAGCAAAGGTACAAGGCTCAGAGCTTGCAAAGAAGAGACTAGAAGGACATACATATGCAATCTATAACTAGCTATCTCTAGTTAGCTATTGGTAGGATATTAAGTGCTTTAATTTTCTTATTTCTTAGTTTATTAACAATGGCCATGTGACATGTGTCCTTAAAAAAAAAACAATGGCTTTAGCATACAAATTAAATGAAGAAAATGATGATAACAGAAATGAGCATTGTTCATTCAGTATTTAAGACAGGTCCCTAGACCTGGGAAACCTGTCTGTCCAAAGACACTCCTGGACGGTGGTCCCAATCTAGCTCAAGAACAGCTCTCCACACTCACACATAATGACAAAGATACTGATAAAGATACTAATACGTGAGATAAAACTGTAGATAAGAAATGAGGACTAATGCTTGGGAGGCATATATATGATCATCTAAAAATATGAACAGGAAGTAGGTTAAACAATATGCAGCAAAGCTCCAACCAACATCTGTTATTCAGCATAAAAGGATCCTAGAAGCAGCCTTGCAAAGCAGAATTACTAAACAATGCAAAGCACCTAGGCCTACGACCGCAACAATGCACCCCGTTCTGATTGTTCCCTCCAGCGGAGCCCTACAAGTTCATAAAATCAGAACGCCTCCATCTGACGAACTATGCAGGTGATCCAAGTGACATGCTCTGCTCATTTGCAAACGCAAGACATCAACACAAACAAACCACTGAAAATAAACGGTTTTGAAATCAGAAAGTTAAAGCATAATACAGACAATAAAACATTTTGACCTCAATTTAGAAAAGACTAGCTGCTTCAAATTTGATGCATCCAGAATTTCACAGGAGGCCGACAAGTCACTATTCGGGAATTTACAAATGTACACATTTATGAGTAAGAACTGATAGAAGCAGCAGCTGATTTAGCCAGGAAAACAGCTTGAAGGGTTTGTTTAAAGAGTTCAGAATTAATCTCCAAAGAATGACCTACGGCAAAATTGCAAAAATTGGAGACTATATCCTTAATGGCTTTCAAACATGGAATGGAACCCAAAGTCTGTTTGGAGAGAATTGTTTAGCATGTTTTGGAAGTGTTTCCATCAAAAATAATCAAAGAAGAACCCTGGCCAGGTGGCTCAGTTTGCTGGAGCCGTAAAAAATGTTGTGGGTTTAAATTCCCAGTCAGGGCACATACCTAGGTTGTGGGTTCAGTCCTTCGTTGGGGACTGTACAGGAGGCAATCGATGTTTTTCTCTCTCTAAAATATCCTCGGGTGAGGATTAAAAAAATAACAATCAAAGCAGAAAAAAAAAAGTTCCTGTACTTAAAGTACTGGTCTTCAGTTGTCCAGAAAAATTATTCATTCACCGTTCACTTTGTAATCATAGGGTATAACTAAACAACTACTGGGCAATGACTAATAAAGGACATTAAAACTTGGAAACGTGACAACAGATTCTCACAACGAAAATAAAATGTTTTCAAATACAAGTATGAACATTAAATCATTGTCTCTAGATTTATAAAAAGAAAAACTTAAAATAAAAGCTGTTATGGGTTAAGAGTGAGGTGTGTCTAGCCTGCTTTCTCTGTGAGTAGGCTATTTATTAAAATGGTTCACGCTGCAGTAGCTTAAGAAGCTTAAGAGAATTGGGATCTAGGCCTGTGCTGGATAATAAGGTAGCTACTTGCTACATATGGCTACTGAGCACCTGAACTGAAGTGTCTTAAGTTAAAGTACACATTAGATTTTAAAGATTTAGTACAAAAAATGCAAAGTATTTCATTAATACTTTTTTATGTTGAAATAACTTAGTAAAATTAATTTCACTTGTTTTTGTTTTAAAAGCAAAACACAACCTGGTTTGAATTGTCTTTTGCAATTTACTAACAGAAAAGTTAAAACGACATCCGTGGCTCATGTTGAATTTCTACTGGACTGTGCCGATCTAAGTCCACGCCGGGCAAAAGCGCTTAAAGCTAACATGCTGCTGCCAGAGAAGGCAGTGTGCCTGGCAGTGAGGGGAGGGAGGCTGGAAGGTCTGAGATCTGTACGCAAACCTTGACTCTAGCACTGACTGGCTGAGCGAGCAAGGGCAAGTTAGCTCACCTTCCCGAGTCAACTAGTAAATAATACGGGTGGTCCAAGATCAGTCTGTTCCTCTACAAAGAAGCTTCCGTGACGTGAATTAGATTATGTGCAGTTGGTAAACCAGGAAAGACGTTATATCATGTGCAGTTTTCCCTCCAGCATGTTAATGGTTTGGAATGATCACCGGGGGGCTTTCTACAATTAAGAACACTTTAGCTACATGGAAAGACTTAAGGAGAAAAACCTGAAAATCCCCTAGTAGTTCCTTCCTTTGGTTCAAGAAACAGATGGTTAGTGGCTTCAGGTATCTCTGCATTTTCCATGACATCAAGCAATCTGGGAAGCTGCTGATACAGATGAAAAAGCTAGTTTTGAGTGGTGTGAATTTTTTTTCCATAGTGCCTACTTTAGTGTATTGTTTTGCAGAATGTCAGGATTTCTAAATATCACAGTGTATGTTATCACAGTGAAAACACTATGTACTATTGCTCCAAACTGTTCTTCAATTTCAACTTTAAAACATTTCATTAAGTGAGAGAATATATTGAGCTAACAATCTGAGTCTGCTAGGCAGTAATTTTAGCCAGAAACTATCTTTGTTGTAGAAAATGTTTGTACAGTTAGTGAAAACTTTAAGGAATTTTGTCTTTATTTAATTAAAAAAGGAAAAATTACCATTCTAATACTAGCAATAAGGATTAACAAATTTAACATAAGTGAAACAATAGTAAATATATGCATCATTGGCCTTTAGCTGATATTCACTAGACTGAAGTTATCTTCATTGTGTGTTTAGGAAAAAATGTTGAAAGACACCTGTAAAATGCTGGAAATATTCATTAAAGATTTTCTAAAAGGTGAAATGTAATCCAGAACATTGTAATTATGTTTTAACTCTCTGAATATGGAATCCTGCATCACATAATTGTAAGTGTTTTTAGGAGTACATTATGTGTGAAGGTAGGGGACAGATATAGGATTTTTGTGAAACTTAAGTAAAATTATATATAATTAGCAACATCTGGCAAATAAAAATTCATAAAAGTGGCAACTATTATTAGTATATAATTCCCTTCTAATAAAGTCTTACATGTTGCTAGAACATGCAGTAAAATACATTTTGACTGGAAAATTCAGAATTATCAAAATAAGGGATCAATGTCCAAAAATCTTAAAACATACAGTGTGAGGCTACTAAAAGTTTTGCTTGAATCAGTTCTTTGTTTCCTGTATGGTGTACCCTCTTCTTGAGATTTAAAAAAAAAATCTAAGTGGCAGTAAGGTTAGAGCCCGGCTGCTTGCTTTTCCTGTGGCGCAGACCTGGGGTCGTCCTCATCTTTGCAAGACCAAAAAGCCAATTTTATCACTTCCGCCAGAAGTAACAGGTCCCCGGAAAACAAAGCATAAGGGATCTGACTGAGAAGTACAATGTCAACTTCTTAATTTACTATGAGGAATGTAACTGCTAAGAAGACTAGAAGATTCAGATCAGCGGTTCTTTCCCTTACTGGACTAGCCACACAGAAAATCAAATTACTATCAGCAGATTGAATATACGCTGCTTCAGAGGAGAGCTGGGGGCTCTCCTTTGCTAGTGAGAAGCACTTTGAAAGTCGAGGGCACCCAGGCCAATCGCAGGGCTCTTGTCTTCAGACAAATTCTTACATGGGTGGTTCTTGTATGTACCCTATGGGGCTCACTATCCTTCCACTGGGAAAAGCCTCAAGCACGCTGCAAAATAACTACAAAGCTCACACCGTCTTACCAGACTCAAAAGGCAGTCTGGGTACCCAATTCATCAACAGGCATTTACCAAGCACTTATGATGTCAGGTTCTGTGCAAAGTATTGGGAACAGAAAAACATTAAGGCAATGTCACCTCTCCCAAAACTGTACTACAGCCCTAGGAGAGAGGGTGGGAGTGGAAAAACAGACACAAGCAGATAAAAGAATGCAGCAAATGAAATATCAGCCACGTGCAGAGTATTATGGGAAACTCTCAAGAGCTACACCTGGAATTCGGGGCTGTGGAAGGTCTTTTCCAAGGAGATGGTGTCCTCCTCTCTGAATGAGGGCGGAAGATAGGAAAGGGCACAACCCATTTAGAAACCAACGTAAATGACTGCTATAATCCACTTAATAGTGGTATTAGCTTCTATTTCATAAAATGAAAAATTCTTATTTTAACCTCAGTTCTGTGCTGTGAAGTAAGGCATTAAATATTCTGTTCACGTTCAAGTAAAATTTCGTAGAGATCCCTAAGTTGGTGGGAAAAGTCCAATTTGGATAGTCTAAGAAAAATTTTCATTTTGCTTAAATCATTTTTGATACAGAAACAGTAACGTGTTTGCCAAACAGAGGTCCTCCGATTGATCTTTGGCCATTTGGCACTTTTATTTGACGGTAGTTTATTTCGACAAAGTTCATATCCTCAGGCTAGTCTCATTTAAGCTGTGATTTCATTAGTAACTACCTTACTCGGTTTTTAAAAGGAGTTTTTTCCATCAAGGAGGGACAAAAACGGGCATTTTTCATTGCTTTTCAGCTGAATGCTTCTCTGGGAACGGGAAAAAAAAGGCAAAGAAAAAGCAAAAGTAATAAGTCCTATTAGATAAATTAATGAATTGTGGCAAAAGCCAAGTATCTAGATTCTTTAGCTCCCGTTTCTAATCTTTTGCTATGATATTTGAATCATCACAATTTCCTAGGCTAAGTCAAAGACTTCGGGTAAGTAGCCCAGTCGGAAGCAATGAGGCCCAAATAAAACGTCTTTGGTTTCTCATTTCAAAACAAGTGAAAACAGAAGCGGTGCGGACACTCCGGCCCCCGGCAATGCCTCAGTTCCAGTGAGCCCGCCGAGCTAAGGTGACTGCGCGCTGCCCACCGCGACCCCCCTTTCTGCCCTGAGTAGCCCGAAGGAACAACTGGAGCCCCTCCCCTCCTGCTCCTTACAGTTCCGGCAAGTGTCCGCCAGGCGGGCTTCCTCCGAACTGTCTCACCTCCGACCTGTGTCACCTCCCACCCGGTACCAGTGAGATGTGCGGGGGCGCGCGCGGCCGCGCCGGGCGCATGCGCACCGGGGCGCCGGTCCGGCCCACGAGCGCGCGCCGCAGGGCCTGGCTCCCGCCTGCCCTCGCCCACTAGACCACAGCCCTGATAGGCTCCTGCCCTCCGTGCGCTCTGAGCCCGCACCCCTAAAATCTCAGCTGGGCGCGCCCTGCTCCACCCGGGTGCCCGACCCGGCGTGTCCCAGGAGGTGAGACGCGGCGAGGGACGGGGCCGCACGGCGCGCCCTCATTGGCTGACGCGTGCCAGGCCTTCTAGCCTGGAGCGCCTGCGCGCAGCCCGACACTCGGGGTGCAAGCTTCGGCGGTACTCGATCCTGCGCTGACGTCAGCGCCCAGGTGACCGCCCCGCCTTCCCCGCCGCCTTCAACTCCCTCGGCCTGTCCTCCTTACCGCCCGGCCGCAGGGAGCTGCTCGCGCCCGCGGAGAGCTTTAGGACGCATGAGCGAGCGCTCCGCATAGGAAGGACTGGGCCGGGGGGAGTCGGAAATGATTGGGCGGCAGGTGGCGGGGCCTGGCCCAGGGGTCGGTGGAGCGACTGAGCACGCGCTGCAGGGCGGGCGGGCGCGCTACAGGGCGCGCGCATGCGTCCCCTCCCCCCCAGAGCCCCCACCTTCCCAACCGTCAACCCCGGCACCCGGAGAAGGGGCAAGGCTGCCTCCGCAGATCCGCCCGCGGAGCTTTCGGAGCTGACGCTTTGGGATGATGCCAGTCCCAAATGTTGCTAATTTTTTAAAATTTCTCTTCTCCGGTTTGCATTTCCTTTTCATTTTGGCTCTTTCAATATCTGGCTATTTTCATACCTTAAGCACCCTCCTCCGCCTCCAGCTTGGTTTCTTACTATTAGCTGTAGTTCGCTCCTATGACTTTGATTCCCCCTAGAAACGGCCACAGGTGAAATCAGGCAAATAACAATAACCTATATGTTCCCTTTCCTACGTGTTCGCATTGTTGACTGAGGGGGGAAAAAAGCCTCCGTTTGTTCAAACCCTAAAGACTCTTGACTTCTCATTAGAAATAACCTGGTCACTTGTGATCTATTCCACCCAATCTCCTTTTTCTAAAAGCTTAATTTATCCGCTCTCGCGTCTTCATCCTTTCAAACGCTCCTTGGCTGTCGGCATCTAAACTGTCTCATACTTCTCTAATTCCTTTGTTTGGGTTTCCGTTACCTCCTATAGAAAAGAATTTATAATTGCCCATTTACCATTCTTCACTTGTCCTCAAAGGCACCTCAAACTGATGGTAGTAATACCCAAACTTACTTTATTTCCTAGGGGCCACATTTAAATAATGGCAGTTACAGTCACCAGTTTGTTCTTGCATCTCCCGTCTCGCATTCCTAATAGTATTTATTCGTGCCACATTTCATCATGGCAAGTCGTTTTGCTAAGTGCTAGGATTTAACTTGAAGCTGCGTGAGGTTACAGACTTATTCCAGTGATGCTGCCATTACCACATTTTGGGAACGCCTTTAAGAAGTACTTTCAGCCCCTGTAGTCACGACTTACTTTTTTATTACCTTAGTCAGATTTTTTTTTTCTCCAAAAAAATTTAAATTATGGTTTAAAGTATTAAATCTAAAGTATCAAATTAAGGATTGAGGGTGACCACTTTAGAGAATGACTGTGGTACAGATTCTAAAGATGACTTCAGAAAAGTAGTTTTTAACTTTCTAAGGTGGTTTGGAAGGGACAATCCTTGTTTGGAAATTTAAGTTCTGGTGTATTTGTTTAAAATGCTGTTTTCTTTAGTCATTACCCAGTGTATTTTCAAAATACGTATAGTATTCTAAGGTACATTAAAGGAAAACTATTCACAGGGTAATTTAAACTTTTTGGGTATAGGCCCTTGTCAGGTAGCTGAGTTGCTAGAGCAACAGCCGGATAACGCCAAGATTGTGGGTTCCATCCCTGGTCAGGGAACATCCAAGAATGAAACAATGGATGTATCAATAAGTGGGACAAGTTCATGTCCCCCACCCTCTGCCTCCTCTTCCTTCCTCTCTCTCTAAATCTAAAAAAAAATTGGTCTAATTCAGAAGGACTCTGGCATTGCAGTGTTTGGATCATTTTTCAGTATTACTTTACTATTGTATGTTACAGATATGGAATAGGCTTTAGAAATTGGATTGAGTGTACACTCAACCTACTTCATACCCCTAACAGTTTTTCTGAATGATCCAGTTACCTGCTAGCACATTTCCTCTTTTTTGTCTCCCTCTTATTAAATACTGCACCATACCCAGTGTGTGGTTTTTCAGTGTTTGAATTTCAGAATAAATAGGGGTTTACCATACTTCGGTTTACTTAGAAAGAAAAAAAGTGACTTGAAAAATCACTTCAGTGCGGAAAAACCATAATAAATTGTATACATCAATCAAAATTTTTAGTGTTTGAAAACTAGTAATTTACTGTAAATGAAGGGCAAAAGCTGACTAGACTGAAAACCAACTTTATTTTTATTGCCTTTTATTTTCAACAATGATTACTTGAACTTAAAAAACAGTCTATTAACTAATGGTTACTGAAAAGCCAAACCTTTCCAGCCCACTTCATGTTCTCTTTCAGCCACTTCAGGGCAGAACAATGTTCCAAACTATACACCTGTTCCTTATTAATGTTGACCGTCATGTGCTTAACAAAGAGCTTTGGGTCTGATAAACGAGCAGCTGTCATTAATCTTTCCACTGCAGCTTGATAATCATCCTTGCTCCGATATTTGTTTTCTTCACATCTACAAAGTAAAGACCTCACAAAGTCAGAAAGTCTAAAAAGAAGTGATATAATTTCTTCAAAAGATATCTACATTTATTAGTACTAGTTATGACAGACTTTTTACTATATTCTCCTACCAGTGGCTTTCAGACTTCTTGCCCATGACACAATAAGTTATTTGGTATTGTGACCAGTATACACCCTCATACATAAAAACTGAAAAAGTTTCAGAAAGCAAGACGTACCCTATGACAACGTACTCTATTTATTGTCTCATTTTTAATAAAATGGTTGCAACCCCCTAAATTGATTTCACCAAATGGACTATAACCTGCCATTAAAAAAACATTGATCTAGAACACTGATAACAGCCTCAATCTTTGTATATTCAAAGTTAATGATCACATAGTTTTTCATTATAATGCATAAAAGGATATTGAATTTAATCAAGTTTGGAGTTACATGTTTTACCTTGGTATTGGCTATTTTGAATTGTAAACATATACTATGTAGCTAACATTTGGTAACAGAAATTGTAGCTATATTCCTATACTAAATTTTTGATTATTTTTCTTCAGTCCTGATTTAACGTCTTCACAAAGTGCTGGAATTTACTTTTCTAATAACTTTTCTAATAGTCTCCGAATTTCATAAAATTTATACCTAGTGGCTGCTTTCTGTAGGGAGTAGGGAGTGGAAAGTGTTTAAAATAGGGATGTGGCTGTTATATTAAGCGTCACTTTTTCTTTTGTGTTCAGCGCACCCTGATCTTGGCGTCAATGGGGTCCAGCGGCAAGGGCCAAGAATGAGCCCACCTGCATGAACCGCACAGTGTGGTCCGGAGGGGTGGGAGTGGAACAGCAGCTAGTGGTCGCAGGGAGGAGAGACTGGTCAGGTGCCTTCTAGGACCTTCTGGCTTAGAAACTGGTGCCTAGAATCTGGTAGATTGGACATGTGCCAACTATGTACAGTTTTTCACTCTAAAAATGAATAAAATTCTCTTTCATAGAGGTTATTGTAACAAGATATTAAAAATCTTTATTGAATGCTAGTCATTTGTTCGGTTTTAAGTCTCAACAGGCCACATTCTTTCTCAATTTAACTGTTACTGAAGTTTGCAAATATACACTGCAGTATTATATAAACATATTTAAGCATATATATACATATGTAAATATATAAAACATTTACAACCTAGGGCAGGTATAGGGAGTCATGACTTGCTTTCAGGATGCAATTAAGTTATCAACCAACCTTTTCAATACTATCTGCAGCGTCTGTGTAGAAGTACCAGGACTCTGAATACTACTAGCATTAGATACCAGGAAGATTTCCATAGTTAAAAGCATTTCAATCTCAGATAAATAAGAAGGAATCCGTAGAAGTTTTCGATATAAATTTCCTTCTAATGGTGGATAGCAACCCAGTGAAAGAGCACCTGAAAATCAAATAGATCAAACTTTACTAAAACTCTTTAATAGGTGAAAACCTAGACTTCCAAAATATGCATAGATGATAATTACTTATAGTGCAGAATAATTCTCCACATTAGATTTATTACACAAATTATATAGTAGAGAGGATATCCTGGTAATTTAAAATTCTTTGTAAAATGTTTTTGAAACCTTAATTATGAATTGAGAAGTCTGTTTAAAAACTATGAAAAGTGACTTTTGAGTCTCATCATGACAATCATTTATTTGAAACCATAGTCAATGGAACATAATTTCAGAATAACTAAAAAACCAGAATAGCTACTTGGGTTTTGTTTTAATGGGAAATAGCCTAATAGCAACTATATGTATTTATAATTATTGCCTATCTTGAATTATGAACCTAAAATGTAGAAAACATAAATTACAACTAGCTTTTATTTTTTATCAATTATAGTATTTTTTATTTATTGACTTACAAAGAGAAACATTGATATTTTTTTCTTTTTTTTTAGTGGTGGTGCGTGGTGGTGGTGGGGTGGGTGGTGGTGAGAAACACTGATTTTGTTGTTCCACTTATTCATGCATTCATTGGTTGATTCTTGTATGTGTCCTGACTGGGGACCGAACCCACAATTCTGGCATATTGGGACGATGCTCTCACCAACTGAACTACCCAACCAGGGCTCTTATTATAGTATTAAAAAAACAAATTCAGATGAGTTATTTTATTTTTTAAAAGATTTTTTTTATTTTTAGAGAGGGGACGGGAGGGAGAAAGAGAGGGAGAGAAACATCAATGTGTGGTTGCCTCTCACACGCCCCCAACTAGGGACCTGGCCTACAACCCAGGCCTGTGTCCTGACTGGGAATACGAGCCTTTGGTCTGCAGGCCGGTGTTCAAATCCACCAAGCCACACCAGCCCGGACTACACGTATTATAGTACGTTTGAGGACACTTATTTATAGCGCTTTTACAGTGAAGTTTTTAGAGAGTCAAAAGTTATCCCCAGATTTTTTTACTATGTGTGTGGGGTTGGCACCTCTAACGCCCATATTGTTCAAGGATCAACTGTAGTCTATGAAATAAATATTTGACACTGAGCTAAACACTACATAAAAAAATGAATAAAATACATTTTTATCCTGGAGGTGCTCAGTGTGTTGTAGCTATACTCATCAATTCATGTTCCGTAAATTTTACCTATATGAAAAGAGATTTAACTTTCAAACTGGTTAGGTGCTCACTACAGGGACACAGACACATAGAGAAGTCCTCTTAAGCCCAAGGACAACCAAAATGTATACAGGCAATATTAACTATGTTGTTATCTTTTACTGAAAGCCATTTAAATCTGTGTGTATAATTTGTTTAAAATGTTTTGTTAAGTTTAAGAAATCTTTCCACTGTGGATGATGGCTAATCTTGGAGGATCTACTGTGTGCCAGGTACCTGTGCTAAAGACATAGGCTTTATCTAATTTTAACCTGGCAATTTACTACCTTTGAGATAAGGTATGTACAAAAACCTCCCATATTACAGATGAAGGGCTTTGGGTAACGCACTCTGGCCTTCTGACTCCAGATTTTGGAATTCTAACCACTGGGTAGTCGAGCTCCCTTGGTCACTTCCAGGACTAACAAACTATCCACTCATTAGCTTTCAAAACTTTATTTTTAAATTAATTAAGTAGAGAGAGAGGGGAAAGGAAGGAAAAAGAGAGGGAGAGTAACATCGATTGGTTGCCTCTCTTAAACGCTCTGACCAGGGACCAAATTGGCGACCTTCCGCTTTGTGGGATGCTGCCCAACCAACTGAGCCACACTAGTCAGGGCCCCAAACTTTTTTTTTATTGTAACCTACTATAAGAAATACATTTTACATAATGACCCAGTATACATACATATATGAATACATGTGGCTGAAATGAAAATTTTATCAAATAATACTTAACCTTCCTGCTTGTATTCATACTAATATATATTTTCTTTCCCATTTCATTGGGGAAACAAGTTACCCCCTGCTCAACTGATCACAGCTGTTAGTGTTAAAAATATTTCCAAGTTCAGAGAAGTTTTTTGTGCAAATAAGGGTGGCTGGGACATTTGACACATGTGGCACAGTGACAAATGTTAGGCATTCAGATGTTTGTTATACACATGACAATGAGAGAAATGGAAGTATACGACAAATTACTGCAGGAAGGCAGAAGAGAATTGCTTTCTAGATCTAGATTCGACACTGAATTACTTTCTAATTGATATACCTGCGAGGTGGCTGGGACTAGAGAAAGCATTAGTTTTCCAGGTTTATTGATGAGAGAGAACCAGCTATAGATAGATTAACAAAGTTTATTACTAGGAGCCATGTGAAAACTGTTATGAATCATGTTCATTGTAATGACAGCCTCTGTGCTTCCTATGTGGTCTGCTATAAAGTATTCTAAGTTTTAAAAATTAGGGATAGAGCAGGGATCAATCAAATACATAAATATTTCTTCAATGTCAGTCCCCAGTTGTTTTACTCCTATGTATTTTTAAGATATGCCTAATTGGTTCAAATCCTGCCACTTATTTCCTTTGAGTACCGTGCAGTGGACATACTGATAATGTGCAGGAAATAAAGATACAGTAACTGGAAATAAGAGAAATAAGTTTCAAAACAGCACATATGGTTTAGATCACTATCTTTGAATGTGTTATCAACTCCCCTTTGTACATACTTGAAGCTGTAAATATTATGCCAAGATTCAGGGCTAGAAAATCAAGGTCAAAATCAATATACCAAATTAGAAAATTTTAAATGTAACTTACTTTTGTAGTGGGCTCTGGCTTTTAGCCATAAGCAACTCCTTCCTAAAGAAGTAATTAATCTTCTAAGAAAGGGAAAATCAATAGGGATGCTCTTTGAAATCATGAATTCTGCTACGGAGGATGAAATACCAAGACTGTTGCTTTCTATACAGGCATCTAGGAGCTCATTAAAAAGAGGGCTATACTGTGAGACCTCCACAGTTTCTGAAAAGAAAAACATAATTGACACAATGAAATGGATCTACCTTGGCCTCTCAAACCTCTCGCACCACTTTCCTTTTCCCTCTGCTCCCCTTGGCCCTTCAGGAGCCACAGCCATGGAAATGCAGTCGATCATCTTACATGTTCTCTAAGTAACAAACAGAAAGCGTTCAACAGCAGCAGAGAGTGAAGAGCAGGAAAGGAAGCCCGAGGATGATTTCAGAAGCTGCATGAACACCTCTGCCTATGACCCCACATGTGACCACACTGCCGTGTCTCAGACGGATGACTGCATTCTACCTGCTGGTCACACCTCAGACGTGTATTTCCCACAACTAAGATCATCCCCTTATAAATACTGACTATCAAATGAAAGAACTCATTATTGGGTATTTCTATTCCTTTCTATTCTTCTCTTAGAAGAAAGTGAAGTCACACTGGGGACTCCCAAGTCTTTTGTTCCCTATATTCAGTCAGTTCAATCCATTACCTAGACTCTAGGCACTTAATCACTTTAGGGTCTTTTTAGTGGTCCTGGCCGTTATCAGGAGATTAATCTCCTTACCTTTTAGTCTCTTAATAAACATTACCACCAGAAGAAATTTCCCAACTTTGATTGATAGAGCAGTGAGGAGAGGCCCCCAGGTTAATGTTTCCATTAGATGTTAACCAGTCACTGTGAACCCACCACCCAAACCCTCTGCTTTTTTCCCTTAACATGGACCCCAGCTTCCCGTCCACGCATGACCTGAGCTTTAGCATTCAAGACCACTGCATGCCATTGCCCACACTCGTATTCTTTCTTTGAACTTGTCATCCACTTAATTTCCTCTACTTATTCCATGTTTACCTGTGTTATAAAGGGAAACCAAGTTCTATATTTAATAAGAGAAAAAGTATTCTACATCATTCCAATGCAATGAATTCTTTTCAGATATAAAGCTTGCTGGGGGCACTTAATGTATTGTTCGCTGATGCTTGACTGAGGTAGGGAAAGGGAAATGATGAAAAGGTTTCTATTAGGAACTGCTGACAAATAACCCAAGGACAAGCATCTCTGCTTTATTATTATTTTTTTACGTCATCAGGAAAGCATATTCAATTTGCAGAAAACACATTTTACAGAAAACAACTTCATTAAAAATATATGCAAGAATATAAACTTCAACCAAATCAGGTGGAACACTGTATCTTATTAATAAATACCAGATGGACAAGAAATAATTGAGCTAGGCTTTTAAAAATCATACCTTGAGAATTTTGAAAACCTGGTAGATTCTGTAAAACTTCAAAAGTCTGTCTGTAAAGGCTCTTGGCTAAGATCTCATGTGCAATTGTACAGAGCAGATTATGTCGATTGAGTACATCCAGTCTATCACAAGGCCATAGTGGTGTATTGATTATCCATTCTGACTCTTTCAAAAAGAAAAAAGTACTAATACTTTACACTCTGAAAATTACATTTAGTATGGTCACAACTCGTGTTTTTAAATATCTTTTGGAAAGTGACAAAACTTAAATATATGTACTCAGAAAAGGTAACCATGGCTCAAATTTATTAGAAACTTACACAGTGATGATTGTGATAGCTTATTATTTTTGAAGTTTTATTTTTCTTAGTATATTAGTTATTGATCCAGAAGTTAATGTTTAGCTCTGGCTCCTTGAAGATTGGCCGCCATCATGAACGACATGGTAACTATCAGACCAGTAAGTTCTTGGCCAACAGACTACCTCAGCGAAAACAAATGGTTATTGATATCCTTCACCCTGGGAAGGAAATGGTACCCAAGACAGAAATTCGGGAAAAACTAGCCAAAATATATGAGTACATCAGATGTCATCTTTGTATTTGGATTCAGAACCCATTTTGGGGGTGGCAAAACAACTGGCTTTGGCATGAGTTATGATTCCTTGGATTATGCAAAGAAAAATGAACCGAAACATAGTCTTGCACGACATGGCCTGCATGACAAGAAGACCTCAAGAAAACAGAGAAAGAAACATGAGAACAGGATGGAGAAAGTCAGGGGACTGCGAAGGCCTGTGTTGTGCTGCGCAGTCAGCTGGAGGTGGGACAGCGTTAGAAGCAAAGATTCTCAGTGCCTCTCTGTGGTGGCTGTGCAATGGTTAATAAACGGGGGGAGTGACTTGAGGAAGTATGGTTTGGGGACACCTGTGAGATGTGAGAAGTCACCATGTGAGTGCGCTGTAGGTCAGTGGTCTTCAAAGTGAGGTCCCCAGACCAGCAGGGTCATCAGCCATATCTGAGAACTTGTGAGAAATGCAAATTCTCAGGAGCTAACCCAGACTTAATGAAACTGAAAATCTTGGGGTGGTGCAGGGTATCCTGGTGCTCAAGTTTGAAAACAAGACCAGAATCACCATTTTGCTCAGCAGTTGACCAGCTTAGTCTGGGTCATTTGATTTGCGCTTCTGCTGTAGTTGCAATGTCACAGAGTCCATTTAAAGGAAAGACTATGTAAACAATGGTGTAACACTTAAAAATATGAGCTTTGTAAATGGAAAGACCTAAACTGGAATTCTTGCTCACACTATTTGCGGTGTGGTTTTCTCTGAATCTTAGTGTCCTCTTTGTGGGATACGGATCACCTAGCTCATGAGGTTGGCACTGATTCAATGAAGTGACACAGCAATGCCCTTAGCACAAAGCTTGCTTGCTATGTAACAAATGTTCACATTACTAAATCAATAATGAAAATAAATATTACAATTTGAAAACGAACCAAGAATATAAACTGGTAATTCCTAAAAGAATAAGAACAAATGAAAAAAAGTTATATTTTCTAATAAGTAATTAAATGCAAAGTAAAGCAGTGAGCATCGTTTTTGCCCTATAAACTAGCAGAGATAAAGAATAATATTCAAAGTTAGCAAGGGTGTTTCATAACATGCACCTTCTCACACTAGTAAGAAGACTGTAATCAGTACACCCTTTCTAAAGGTGTATTTTGTTTCTATTCACAGAGATAGGACCTGGAATGGATTATACTGAATAGCCAGATTAGGGTTTGCATAAACTGGACTGCACCAGCCTGTCTGACGACTGACAACCAGAATATTAGGCACTAACACCTGGACTGTTTATACGCACCTGTGATCTCTAAAAGGACAATGTCTATATGGCATACACACCTATGTAATATTTCTCTGGGATTTTTCTCATAAAGAGAGGCTTTCTGATAAACTCAAAGTAAGCTGCTGCAAATCTGAATGAGAATAAGGGCAAATTCGCCAACATTTACCAAAAAACTTTAACTAAACTGCCCTTATCTATTAATGCAGCAATTCTATTGGAATTTATCCTATGGACATAATAAATATTTCTATAAAAGGATGTTTATCACAGACATTTGAAAATAAGCTGGTTTAAGAAAAACAGATTCATGGATATATCTATGGATTTATATTTATAGATACATATTTTATTTATTTATTCCTAAGATAGAAAACCATGCAGCCCAATAAGTGATGATGCAGGAGAATATTCCTTTTCATAGAAGGATGTCCACAGAAAGACTGTTTCCTGAAAAAAAATGCAAGGTACAAAAAGAGTACCATAAAAGTGGATAATAATCATTTCTGGGTGACTGAATATGGAGTTTTTATCATCAGTTTTGCTTATCCACCTTTTCCTATTTCTCGATAATGAATATGTATTACTTATATTAAGGCAATAAAGTTATTTTAAAATTTAAGGGCAGTTTCTCAATAAAAGGCAGCTAACTTTTCACAAAATTTATATTCTAGAGAGTTTTCAGCCTCCAAATGATGATTATAGAATTATGAGTTTAAGGCTTTTTTGTGTGTTGGTAAAGGGAAGAAGGCGGGGTAAGAACTTGTTGTTCGTTTACCAGGATATACACTACCAGTGCTAAGAGTTTTAAGCGTCAAAGTGAAAAGTCAAAACAACAGATTTCCTTAATCATAAAGTCTGTCACCCACTAAAACAAACACGAGTATTGTATGTAACCCCTTCTTTAAAAAGTATAGTAGGCAATAAATGCACCTTTTTAAAAGGAAAAAATATAGGGAAAAGCCTTTTATAAAAGGTTAACCTGCCTCTCATCCCTGTCCCCAAGCACTAAATTTCTTTCAGAAGCAACCACTACTACTTATTTCCTACAAATATTCTAAGGGTATATAAGCACATATGTATGTATCCATTTTATTTTATTTTTACACAAATAATAGCATACTATATGTACTGTTCTGCACATTCATTTTTGCACTTGGCAATGGATCCTGGAAATCATTCCAAATAAATATCTATAGATCTGCCTCATTCCACTCTAGCACATAGCTAATCACACAGTTTAATTAACTGGTATGCTGTTAATGAACACCTGATTATCTTGAATCCTCTGTTGTTATCATTGGTGATGGTAAAAAAATATAACAGGTAACGAACCACACATACCCTTGTATAGAGATATAAATATGTTTGTAGGAGAAATTCCAAGCCATGGAGTTAACAGATTAAGTGAAATATACATTTTCAGTTTTGACAGATATTTTGCCAAAAAGCCCCTAAAGACAATGTATGTGAAGGCCTGTTTCTCTATACCCTCACAAAAAACAAATCACCGAACTCTGATCTTTGCTATTCTGACAGATGTTTTGTTATTTTAATGTATACTTCTCTTATGAGTATTACTCTCTCTGCAAGTGATGTTCAACCATTTGTATTTCCTGTGTTGAGAATGGCCTTTTCACTGCAGAACCCTTTCAAGAACAAAAAAGGTTCTGGGGAGAACTTAGTTAATACTTCGATGGGCCCTTCTTTTGAAGAAATACAATTTTACTTATGAAAGTTACTTTCAATTGGAACACTCACTGCAAAAGAGAATCCTGTGCTTAGAACTTACAGAAAATTTAAAGATAATCTCAAAATTAAAACATCAAAATTGTAAAAAATTTAAATCTCCTCAGACCATTCCACATGCCTCCCACAAACTTCCCCTCATTCTCTGGTTTGAGAACGACTAGTTGTGCCAGAAAGTGTCAGGTGGAAGTTTCCTATCACAGAAGGACCCGAGGCCTGTCTTATCAACTATTTCAATCTTTCCATTTCTTGCCACATCACTTCTTTCTAACAGAGCTTGTGAGTCTGGGCTTGCATTTTATTAATTTCTATTTTTGTATCTTGGTTACTCTTTCCCACTTAGCAAACCTCACTGTTGGGTTTGTTAAGCTGAAGAAAGCCTCTTCCAACAAGCTTTTGGTTATGATGCCTCCCCACAACACCTGTACCCCACACACTCTTGCACTGAACAAACACCAACATGAATGTGTACGTGTGCCCATGTGTTTATGTGTTGGTGTAAAGGTTATCTATTTGCTTCACTTGTGCATATATTCCATCTTCCCACCTAAACTCTGGAGATTCTTGAGGTTTCTTCATTCTTATCCCATTCTATCAAATAAGATCTGCCTGATGGTCCAAGCAGCCAGGCTCACCGTCAGACACCATGCCGTGCTGCCACTGTGTTCTCGGTCTTCTTATCTACTTCATACCAAACAAACCTTAACTGTATTGCTGGCTTCATTTCATTTTAACTTCTACTGAGTGCACTGACTTTCTAGGGAAAGTAAGCTTTACTTGCCTTTTTTGGAAGTCATGTTCGCCTGTACACGCGAAGATAGAATGGATGCAGACTGCAGTCAGAATTTCCCTGTCGCAGGTCACAGCTGAAGCCTGGGCTCTAAACCTGGACTATATGGGTTTGAATCTGGCCTCCATTCCTTACTTGCTACATCATTCGGGGCAAGTTGCTTAATGTCTCTGATAACATTTTTTTTTTTAATCCATAAAATGGGGATTGTAATAATTTCAAACTCATAAGGTTTCCATGAAGATCAATTGAAATAATCCAGGTAAAAAATTGAGTATGGTGCCTATGCCAAAGTAAGAACTAGCTTTTCAACAAAGGTTCATACAATTTCTTTTTTAAAGCAAGGTTAACTTTCTCCTTTTCTACAACAACTACCTTTCCTATCCATACGACCACTATGGTTTAGACCAAATTATCCCCCAAAATTCAATGTCACATTAAGGCAGTGATTTGCAATGGATGGGCTGCAAGAATTTTAAAAATATGCAGTACCTGAGTATTTAGTCAAGACTCACCGACCTCTTTTCCCTTAGATTTTCAAATAAAAAAATGACAACACCCAACACAAAAATAGCCTTCCAGTGTGAATGAATCAAAATTACACATATTTTTGGTAAGATTGGCAAAAATATATTTTTCGGTGTGCAACAGTTTAATAATTAATTTATATGTGCCATGAAATGGAAAAGGTTAAGAATCACAAACTTGAGGTAATTTATTACACAGACAAGAATTTATAACAAATTATTTTAAGCTTGCATATATCAGAACTTACCTCTTAATACCCAAATGGCACCATCTAGGCTTCCGCATTTTAGAAAAATTTCTACTGCAATATTCACAATTTGGCATCTTGGTGCTAACTTCTCAGGCCCTGTAAGTCCTTTTAAACTTGTGAAATCTATTTTTAATTCATACAGTTTATCTATGACCTTCCTTCCCTGGAGTAAAAATAAAGAGCACTAATTGAGTATCAAATCATTTAGAGTATCAAAGATACAAAGTCACACTGATAATTACAGAGACACCAATCACCCATTTTGAATCATCATTCTAGATGGACAGTTACCCCCTGCCCCCAACTGGGCCCCCCCTCAGCAGTTTCTCCTGTCATGTGTTTTATACATGTGCTCACCCTAAATATTTCATTTGGTAAAAGGATTTCATGCCTTGGTGTGGAAAATTATTGGTTGCAAGTTTTTGTAGTTTTTCTGTTGACTACCCTGAGATCCAGGAGTGAGAAAGCAAAAATGAATTTAAATAAAGAATGATAGTGAAAAAACGGGTAAGATTGTTAGCTAAAAACTGTTTCTTTGATTCAACAGATTATTTCACACCCTCTACATAAAGACTGTTTCTAGTTTGGATTTCAGAAATTGAACATATATTATTATTTTGTATCAGGGGTCAGCAAACTTTTTCTATGAACAGATAATCAATACTCTAGGCTTTGCAGGTCACATTTGGTTAGTTGTACATTCTTTTTTGGTGGTTGTTTTTAATTTCTAACTCTTCAAAAATATAAAAAACACTCTTAGTTCTTGGGATGTACAAAAACAGGCTGTGGGTCAGATTTGGCCCTTAGTTTGCAGACCCTTGTTTTATATTATATTTTATTCTATTTTGAGTCAGATGCATATTATGACTATATAAATAGTATATTTTTCAAGAGTTCCTTTAGTTTAATTGCAATGGTTTTACTTTTATGTTAAAAAGGAATAGGTTTCATTAAAAACACTAAGATAAAATATTATAAAGATAGCAATTTTAAAAAATCTTCACCTGAGGACATGTGTTCATTGCTTTAGAGAGAGAGGAGGGAAGTGAGAGAAACATCAATGTGAGACAGAAGCATCGATTGGTTGCTTCCTGTACCTGCCAGACTGGGGATCATATGTGCCCAGATGGGGAGTGGGGATCGAGGATTGAACCTGCAACCTAGGTATGTGCCCTGACTGGGGACTGAACCCACAGTCTTTTGGTCATAGGCAACACTCCAATCAAGACACACCAGCCAAGACAATAGTGAACATTTTTAATTAAAATACAAATACAAATTTACTAGCCTCTTAAGAAATAATAATAACTTAATAAAATTAAAATATACTCTAAAAATTTGAGAAATTCAATCTGTGTTTTTAAAAAGGATCTTCTTGTTAGGTATCCCTTAATTTCTCAAGCATTGAATGAATAATCAAGATGTTAATGTTCTGACCAACTTTAAGTTAGATTGTGAGGCCAGGGACAAGGTACACTGTGCCCATTCCAGGCCTACCACATAAAAAGTACTAAAAAAAGTACTGAACTAATACTTTCTATACCCAGCCAAAGCAAAAATTTTATGATGTACCTTGGGCCATTGCAACAGCTTGTGATAGAAGTACATAGCACTGATTCCAATTCTTCCCAGCAAAGTTTTATCTACTTCACTATTTTGTGGATCTTTGCTAACTGGAACACAAAGCAGGCATATGGAAGAAAGTTACAGTCACTTAAAATGATGAAAAAGGCAAGTTAATATGGAATCATTGATACTGCCACAAACACCAGGTGTCGGCAAACTACAGTCCACAGGCCAAATATGGCCCATGGCCTGTTTTTAGATATAACCTGTGAACGCAGATTTAAAATAATTTTTTAATAGGGTTGTTTGAAAAGGAAGAAAAACAAAACTATGTGACACAGATCATATGTGATGTGTGTAAAGCCTTAAGTACCTGGTTCTTTACGGAAAAAGTTTGCCGACCCCTGATAAAAGAATATAGCAGTGAAGAGCTCATGTCAAAAAAGGGTCTCAAAAATATACAAAGTTTAGTAACTTGTAATAGTGAATATTGTAACAACTTTAATGATTTAAAAATTCAGGTGCTCCAATATAATTTGCTAGCAACAGTTTTACCAATTTGAATAAAAAGAAAAATAAGAAACATGAAACATTTGATATTAAAATACCAATACCTGACCTCATATCATTAACCTAACTTATAAATAACTGGAAACATTTATAAACAGAAGAAGTATCTGAAACCTGAAATATTAACTAATCCTCAACATGGAAAATATTAAGAGCTTTACAGTCCTGTTAAGAACAGTGTATCACCCTAACACGTAAGACACAGACTAGAACACTGTCATTTTACCTGTTTCAGCAAATTCACAAAATGGAACACCTGATCTTTCTTCTTTATAGTCTTTTGTTAGTGTTTCAGCAATACAAGTACAAAATCTCTGGAAATCTGCAAATTTTTCACAGTCTATTTTCACCCTATGGTATAAATTTCCCAATTTGGTCCAGTCACCTTTTTCTTTATAATGCTATCAGAATTATTAAAAACAAAACAGAAAAAAGAAAGAAAGTTGTCATTTATGCAAATATATTATGTAGTAGGCATATGCAGTCATTAGATAAACAGAAATTAACGTGACCTAATCTCTGCAAATCTTATTAACAAGTGTTATATCAATAACATGCTATTGTACAATTTGCTTTTCTGACTACAGCAGAGCAGCAAGTTCTAGATGGCAATGTACATTTATTTTTATCTAGTTCCTAATGTACTTACTGATGTCACCCCCAAACCTGAACTAGACAGTTGAGACAAGATTTTATGGTATTTCTTCTACAAAAGGGGCTACGAAGTAAATTTCAGTAAACTTACTATTATTTTCTATTATAAACTAAGGAATAGTTTTTCACGTCAACCAACAAAACTTGTTTCAAGGATATAAATACTAATTAAGATTAGACCAGCAAGTACTAGATGAGTACAAAATGATCTTAAATTAAAAAGAAAAATCATCCTGGAAGTCCTGCATTTCTTTACTCTAAACGATGGGTGAGTGCACTGTCATTTCACACACTGTCGCTGTCCATGTATCATGACAAGTAAGCCGACTGTCTTGTGTACTGAGTCTGCCCAGTGACAAGAATTAAAGGCTATGCTTTAGGTTATTACACCTTAACCTAAGTTAATTTTGACACTAATTATTTCCAGAATTATCTTTAGGAGAGTCCACAATTCTAGAAATTATGTTTGTATTTCACAGTACTAAAAAAAAAAATTAAACTTCTTTTCCTTGATCATTTTTTCTCTGTATAACAACCCCATTTCTAAAACTTTTCCTAAAATGTGCTTAATGTTCAATGTTTCTGAGCAAAGATCCCAGCAAGTTATTTAAAAATTAAGTGCGATACCTCTATTTCGTTCAAGGCTGAATCTAAATCACAGGTCCAGTTTTTTTTAAATTGCCTCATTTGTAACCTTTAACAATAGGAAAACTGTTAATTAATTCAGCACCCACAAAGTCATTATTGTTCCTAATTCTTTTATTTTACAGTTTACACCTAAGAGACTGGAGGAAAAAGAATGCATTAATATACTATAAAAATTCTTTAGAGTTAAAAAAATGTTAACTTCTTAGGTACTTACCTCACATTATTTCCTCCCCAAACAAGGCAACAAGGAGAAGAAAGCAGATCCCACACAAAACCACAGATTTAGCCTAACTTGAAGACAGAGAAAGCCAAACTTGATCTCTAGTTCCCACTCCACCCTCACTGCTCCAATAAGCAAAGTCAGACCAAAACAAAAACAAAGCAAAAAAAAAACCTGTGGAGGAGAACCACAAAGGGAAACTACCAGAGGAACTGAACAATGATTTTTTAAAAATATCACTAAAAAGACTATGTCCACACTAAGTTTGAAAATGCTAAGAAAGAGAAAAGAAGGAAAAAAAAGGGGGTGGGGGGGGGTCTGGGTAGGTAGGACACAGACCCACACAGAAGGAACTAAAGATTTATATAATTTAAAGAAGGTAATCTGAAATGCATCGCTTCTGGGAGAGACTAAAAGACAAAAATGAAAAGGAGAAGCACCCTTTGGAAACTGAAAAGAGGAAAAAAGGAAAAGAAAAAGGTATTACAGCCAACTGTGGGGTCAATTTGGTAATTAGTCCCAATGTTCTTTTTTTACAGATCATTAAAAAGGAAGAAGCACTTCCTAATTCCTTTCGTAAAGCAAGTATAACATTGATACCTAAAGTAGACAGACAGGACAAAAAAACTATAGAACAATATCATTCATAATGGTGATGTTAAAATATTGATAAACTATTAACAAGCAGACCAGTTTTGTAAGATGGAAGAGTTATGGGGATAAATGTGGTGATTAATTGCAGAACAATGTGAATGTATTTAATACCACTGAACTGTACACTTAAAAATGGTTAAGATGGCTTTATCAACATTCTATTAGCAATATGAGCCAATGCAATCAGACAAATCACTGAGAGACATAATCATAGTAAAGAAGTAAAATTATCTCTATTTATGCATATAACAGTATACCTGGAAAACCCCACAGATTCAAGGATGAAATTAACTCAAACAATAAAAACTTCAGAAGTAGCAGAACATAAGACTTAAAAACCAGATTCAATACCCCTTAAATATACAAAAACTAAAGAAAGAAATAAGAGTACATAATGGTACAGGAAACCTCATTTACAATAGCAACATAGATTAAATACTTATATGGAAAAATTTCTAAAACACTCCTGAAAGACACCAAAGTAAATGTGAACAAATACAAAAAGACGTTTCCTGTTCTTTAGGACAACTCAACATTATAAAGATGTTAGTTCTTACTAAATTAATTCATAAATTTAATGCAATTCCAATAAACATAACAAGCTACTACAATGGGGTTAGAAGTTGATACTCAAGTTCATGTGGTAAAACATAAATGCAGCAATAGCAAGAAAAACACTGAAAAGAAAAACTTTGCCGGGGATTATTCCTTTTAATATTAAAACACACTCCTAAAGCCTCTCTAATGGAAATAGTACGGTACTTGTGCAGGAAAAGACAATTAGTCCAGTGGAGGAGAACACAGAAACAGACTCAAGTCCAGACGAAATTTAGTATATGATAAAGGAAGCATCTTCAATCACTGGAGGTAACGATGAACTTTTTAATAAAAGGTGCTGAATAAAAGTAGACAACCACTGGGAAAAAAAGATAAAATTAGATCCATATTTCACACCAAACAGATCAGGAACCTCACTGTAAACATGAAACCGGACCATAAAGAAAACATGGGTGAATTCCTTTAAAACCTTGGTATAGGGAAATTTAGAGTCAAAATCCAGCTGCAATAAAAAATAACTGAAGCAATCAAAAAAAGATTGATACATTAGGTTGAATAAAAATAAAATGTTTTCAGGCAAAAATACTATAAACTAATTCAAAAGACAACTGACAAACTGGTAAGGTATGTTTATAATATATACAAAGGCCTAACACTCATAATTTACTAAGAACTCATAAAACTTAAGAAACAAAGAACCAAAAATCATTGTCCGTTAATTGTTGCAATTAGAACATTTACATTTAAAGTAATTATTGATAAGTTAGGGCTTAGGTCTAACATTTTATTATCTGTTTTCTGTTTCCTTTGTTTCTCCTTGCTTATCTCCCTTTGGGGTTACCGGAATATTTTTAGAATTCCATTTTAATTATCTATAGTATTTAGAGTATCTCTTTTTGTATAGTGTTTTAGTGGTTGTTCTAGTGCACTTACCTTTGATGCAGCAATCCCAGTTCTAGAAATGTACCCTGGAAATACACCTCCAACAATACAAAAATACATATACCCAAGGTTATTCAATACAACATTGTCTTTACTGCAACATACTGGAGGGAGCTGAAATACCCATGATTTATAGTACATCCACACAATGACTTCACATTAATTTTAAAAACGATGACTCTCTCTATGAATTGATTTAGATTGATTTCCAAGATATACTGTTTGAGAGAAAAAAGCAAAGTTGAAAAGAATACTTCTGCATGCTATACTTTATGTAAGAAAGAAGTACATAGAAAAAAACATTGGGTTGGCTAAAAATTTCATTTAGTTTTTTCCGTACAATGTGTCTAGTGGCACTTAGTTATCTTTAACTTCATTCAAAACAATTTTGTTAGATTGTACTGTGACAGCTGTCACAACAGTGTGCATTTAAAAAAAAAAACTTATCAAAATTGGTGAATTTTTGTGCAGCCATTTTAATACTGAAGATGGAAGAAAATACGCAACATTTTCAGTGCATTCTGCTTCATTATGTCAAGAAAGGTAAAAAGGCAACTGAAACACAAGACTCGTGCAGGGTATGGAGAAGGTGCTGTGACTGGTCAAACATGTCAAAAGTGGTCTACAAAGTTTCTTGGTACTATTGACATTTTGGCCAAGTAATTCTTTTCTGTGGGGCTGTCTGATGCATTGGAAGATGTTCAGCAGCCCCCTGGCCTCTGCCCACTAGAAGCCAATAGTGGGAGGTAGGGTGGTATACTCAAAGTATCCAAATCAAGCACGTTATTGGTGAAAATGAAAAACGTGTCCTTCATTTTACGGAAAAAACGAAATGAACTTCTTGGTCAACCCAATATATACTTATCTGGTCATTATAAGAAGGATTAATCAGAAACAAAAGACTGGTTGCTTCTAATGCATACATAGAAAAGGAGTAGAGAGGAGGGAATGAAAATGGGGAGTAGGGCTAAGGAGGACCAATTCTTCTCATTACATACTTCTTAGCATAGCTTTGTAAGCAATAGACAGTAATGTTTCATATACCTCCCTAAATAAATCATTAAAACCAACTAGGATGTGGAAGAACTCAAAATACAGTACAAACAGTAACAAATAAACCTAAATGCTCTACACATAACCACAATGAATGAGAGTGGGAGAAAAAGAACTACTTTATTAACTTAGGAAATAGTATTTTGGCTGAATACTGTGAGGTTAAAGGAAAAAACAGCTTTTACTAATACTGTTCTCCAGATAGTAAACATTTTTTCCCCACAGGGTATGGGTTAGCAGTTCTGAAACTGCTTTATGTGGATAGGAAGACTGAATAAATGAGTAAACATACTGTAGATAATGAGAGCGAGGTTTCCTACTGTCAGAGAAAAAGTTATAAATAAAAAATGTGAAGACTAAATGTACCTGTGGTGTTGGATTAGAATCAAGCTATCAGTATGAACTAGTGTTTTTAAAATATGCATATAAGTAGAGAAATATCTTATGTATGTATGTGTTTTATATATATTTCCCCTACATATAATTTTATTTACATATTTTCATATGCACACAGCTGTTTCCTAGCCTTGCGCACTGACAAGACCTGGCTGCAATGACACTCCAGCCGCAATGAGCATATTCGGACCTTGGTTTTTAAATACCATTCCCCAGTAAAAGGAACAAGAGCTCCCTGCAGAAGTGGTCGTTGCCGATGCTGGGGCAGGGAAAACAGAAGATGAGACTTGAACAACTCTGTTGCTCCGAAACCATACGGACGTGGTAGGAAACTGAAGAGAACATGATGAAAGGACACAGAAAGGCTCAGAGCGGGTACCCAGAGGTTTGGACCTGTGAACAGCGGTAAGTGCTCTCCTTCACCCTTTGTAAGTCCCCATGTGTATATACAGCCTTCATTATAACAATTTTTCTTACCTGGGTTTCATTTTTAGAACTGCACTTATTTCTTGGTTGGAAGCCTGTACTTGGTATAAAAGCTTAACAATATAGTCAAAGTGTTCTGGATCAAGCACCATGCCAGCTTTAACAAGCTGCAGAAGAGAAAAAACCATTTTTTCTTTAGTCTTGCAGTAGTCATTCTTATAAAAATATGGAAGAGTTGAAAACCAATGTGTGTGAAATAACTAAGAGACTGAAGGAAGAAGTGAAACAGACAAGTAGAATTAAAACTCCTTAAAAAAGTTAAACCAAATTTTCTTCAAATATTTGAGAACCACAATAAGACACCCTACTTTAAGAATTTAAAGCAATAAAAATAATTTGAACATGAAACTTGCATATTTTTCCTGTTCTCCAAGTTATCTACAATTTTGTCACTTTACCTCCTGTTTGGTACTCATTCCGTCTTTAGTATAGCAGTGATGTACACTTTATCCCTGATTGTAAACTTCCCGAGGAGTACCAAACTGAGGTTTTCTACAGCTACTAGAGGTGATCAGTAATTTCTGATTCAAAAAGTTTCCAGGCAAGTAAGCCTGTTAAGTTTTGTCATATGGAACTAGAAGTATTCACTGAAATATCTGCCCATCTGCTGGAGTAGTTCCAATGCTGCTTCCTAAAGAAAACGAGGGGTTTTCCTGCTATTAGGCTGATTGTGAAATGGATGGCTGGGTAGTATGAAATAATAAGAAGTATTCAACAAAAGTAAAAATTTTAATAGTTTTTAGAGAGCCATAATTTTTTTGTTTCTGCCAAATATAAAATTAATTCCTCGCCACCATTTCCTATTTACTTTCTTTGTTTTGGTCAAGATTTTCTCTTTATATATTTATTTTTGTTAGAAATGACCTCAAACCATTTGTAAGAGGAGAGTTTCCTATAATCATCCTTACAGTGCAGATATGAGGACAGTTCATGAATCAGAAAGAAGCCCTCTGGAGTGCCTGGAATTATTTATTTAAGGGGAAGGCCTGTCAGTCACTAGAGTCTGTTTATAAACTCCATTTCAGGAGAAAACAAACAT
Source organism: Furipterus horrens (assembly GCF_987537825.1). NCBI lineage: Eukaryota > Metazoa > Chordata > Mammalia > Chiroptera > Furipteridae > Furipterus > Furipterus horrens. Next base: position 137,317,556 of record NW_028327177.1, on the reverse strand, counting down.
TTCTGAAAATAGAATTCTTTGGCATTAAGAATGTGAATGAAAGGTAGTTTAAGAGTATAAGTGGAAATCATTATTTTCTTGAAAATAATTTCTAAATCATTTTCTTTCCATTGATTATTCACTATCAGAGAATAAAAGAGATAAAATAAAGTCATACCTTGCAAAGAATATCAATTAAAGCAGGTACAGCATTCCTTAATTTCATAGTTGCCACACACTCAAATATTTCTAGTAATATTTTCACAGGAGGCTGGATAAATTAAAAAAAAAATTACATTTTCATGTTTTCTTTCAGTACGCTTTAAGTATTTCAAATTTGTTTATGCTGAAAAACACATGTGTTCTCTAGGAAGTATTCAACAAACATGGAAATTTAACTGCTAAAATATGAAAACAAGAACTGTAATAGAGGAATTAACTTAAAATATTAAAAATTCTATATTTTCAGGTTACTTACCAGCATTTTAACCATTATGCTGAGGTTCACTACCTGAAATACTTCTTTCAATAAACAATGCTTGAGTAAAGAATTCAGAAGGTCATTTATCACTTGTAAATCAAAGTGTATACCAGGAGGAAACTTCCTGTAGTACTCCATAAACACGTTGACTGAAAATGAAAAATATATAAAGATATTTACTACTTTTAAGATTCATCTTTTCTAAATTGGACAATTTTTCTCTATTTAAAGACTGAGCAGTGGAAATTCATTTTCTTAAAAGGTACATTTCTAGTATCAGAAATATTTGATGAAAATAATTTAAAGCAAAAGTTAATGACAATGACATCTGAAGTAAACCAGGCATGTTAGGAACAAGACTGGAAGCTAACTCATGTGCTCTACACAAAAAATAGGTCCAAACTGCCTCCTACATCATGGTCTCAATATGAACTCCCAAGAAGCCCCCTTCCCTTCAGGAAGTGGCCTCGCTATGTATGAGAAACTGTATAATTTGGGGATAGATGCAGACTTATTTTGACATATTCCCCTCTTGTTTTAACTCCACCAACATAAGGAGAGAGATATATCTCCTTATATATCCTTTACTACTTAAGTAAAAATTACTTCAGGTTTTATTTTTGTGTTAATTATTTCTGTCCAAAATACTTATTACTCTCTGGATTACTTGGTGGTGCTTGGGAAAGTCAGTAGCTACTGATAAAATTCAATAGCATAATAGAAAAATTAACGTTGATGCAAAAATAACTTTTAACAACTTTAACAACACGTTATAATAATATTCAGCTTTGTTCCAAAGTTTCTTTATATACTACAATCTTTTTCCTGAGCACATACAGAAAAATTCTTGTGGCTATTCACTTTGCAGTATCTATATAGTTGCCTATATAAGAAGCAGATCCCATGATGACACGGGAAATTCAGTGTCTGCTACTATAACTTATTAATAAAAGTGAAACTGTAGATGTTTTAAAAAGAAGGTACAGTTGCAAATAATTTATGTTAGCTAGTGTTGTAGTCTACTAAGTGACATGCATCCCTCCTTCTTTTAGTCATTAAGTACTTTTAAAATTTAAGTTAAAATATTAATATAAGTTTAAGTTATTAAAATATTAATATAATCTCTCCTTTTAAAACAATCTCCTCTGGTTAAACTATTGGGTGAAAAAGGAATGAATATTTTAACAGTTTTTGATATGCACTGCTACATCCCTTTTCTTTCCCCAAATTTTTTATTGTGGTAAAATGTACATAAAATTTACTACCATAATTATTTTTAAGTGTTACAGTTCAGTGGTATTAAATAATTCATAGTATTGTCCATACATCTCCATAACTCTATTCATCTTGTAAAACTGAAACCATACCCAGTGAACAGAACTCCCTTTTCCCTTTCTCCCCAGCAACCACTATTTTGATTTGACTAGCCTAAGTACCATACATAAGTGGAATCATACAGTGTATTTTCTTGTTGACTGGCTTTTTTCATTTAGCATGTCTTCAAGGTTCATCATGTTGTAGCACAGATCAGAATTTCCTTCCTTTTCAAGGCTGAGTAATATTCTGTTGTCTGTATATACTACATTTCCTTATCCATTCTTCTGTCAATGGACATGGGTTGATTCACATTTTAGTTGTGCATAATGCTGCTATGATTACGGGTGTACAAATATCTTTCAAGATGCTGCTATCTTGATGTGGTCCCATTTATTTATTTTTTCTTTCATTTCCCTTTCCTGGGAAGTTATATCTAATCAAATATGGGTACAAAAACAATGTCCCAGATTTTGCTGCCTATGTTTTCTTTCTTCTATGATTTTTATGGTTTGGGGTCTAACATTTAAGTCTTTGATCCATTTTGAATTTATTCTTGTGTGTGGTATAAGAAGGTGGTCTAGTTTCATTTTTCTGCATGTATCTGTCCAATTTTCCCAACACCATTTATTAAATTAACTATCTTTTATCCATTATATGTGCTTGCTTTCTCTGTAGAATATTAATTGACTATACAGGTGTGGGTTTATTTCTGGGCTTGCTATTCTGTTCCATTGATCTATATGCCTGTTTTTATGCCAGTACCATGCTGTTTTGATTACTATGGCCTTAGTATAGTTTGATATTAGGTAGTGTGATTCCTCCAACTTTTTCTTTCTCAGCATTGCTGTTGCTATGTGGGGCCTTTTGTGGTTCCATATAAATTTTTGAAATATTTGTTCTAGTTCTGTGAAATACATAATTGGAATCTCGATAGGAATTGCATTGAATATTGGCTCACTGCCTTCTGCCCTTCAAAGTTTCCGATGAGAAACCAGCTTATAATCTTACTGAGGAGCCCTTGAGTGTGATGATTTGCTTGTTTTTCAAGATTCTCTGTCTTTGTCTTTTGCAAGTTTGATTATAATTTGTCTCAGTGAGGGTCTCTTTGAGTTCATCTTACTTGGAGTTTGTTGAGCTTCTTGGATATTTATATTCATGACTTTCATCAAATTTGGTACATTTTCAGCTGTTATTTGTTCAAATATTGTCTCTGCCCCTTTCTCCTTTATATATATAAAATCTGTTTAATGGCGTCCCACAGAACCCTCAAGCTGTGATCACTTTTTTTTCACTGTTTCTTCTTTCTGTTCTTCAGACTAAGGTAATTTCCATAGTCTTATCTTTTGTTGATATTTCCGTTTGGTTCATACATTGTTTTCTTGAATTTCTCCACATCTTCCTTAGTTCTTTAAGCATCTTTAAGACAGTTGTTTTGAAGTCATTGTCTAATTTATCTGTTATTAGATTTTTTAGAGGGATAATTCCTATTGACTTATGTTTTCCTTTGAATGGACCATACTTTTTCTGTTTATTTGTATGCTTGTGACGTTTTGTAGAAGTGGCAATTTGAATTTACTATTGTGGTACCTATAGCGCTCAGATTTTCTTCCTTCCTCAGGGTTTGCTGTTTTGTTTTTTATTATTGTTTTTAAACTTAAAAAAAAATTTAAATATATATTACTTTATTTTTGTTCAGTTAGAGTTGTCCCAATTCCTCCCCCGTCACCGTTGCTCTCCACTGCCCTGCCCCCCTGCTCGCAGTTTATCCCCACCCCGTTGTCCATGTCCATGGGTCCTTTATATTTGTTCCTTGACTAGGCCCTTCTCCTTCTTTTCCCCATTTCCCCCCTCTTCCCTCCCCTCTGGTTGCTGTCAGTTTGTCATGGAAATAAAGATTTTTTCATTATTGCAGGCTGTATCTGTGGGAGAATTGGCCTGAAGTGGAAACTTAAGGTTTTCTCAGGTCTTTTCTGAGCCTTTCCCTGGGCATGTGTGGTCACTTAAAAATTTTCCCCGTATATGCAATTGTTTTGAATGTCCCAATCTTAAATGCCTGGCTCCCAAAGGTGAAAAAGAGAAAAAGGAAGGGGAAGGGAAGAAAGGTATTAGTTCTTTAAATTCTCTGGAAGTCACTTTAGCAGGTGGGTGAAACATTTGTTTTTCATACTTAAAAGTACTACACTACTTTCAAACTATAAAACACAATAGCACATTGTTTGAAACACATTAGTGAATTTACAGTAATCATTCCATTGTCTCATACCTGCACGCTGTAGCAAACACAGATCGTTGATACTTATATATTTCTTAAACACATCCATGCAAACCTGCAAAAGTTGCAAAAAATGTAAAACTACCTTTTTATTTTTCGTAGAAGTTACACAAAGTTCAATTCTATCTTTATGCTTATTCCAGTTTTTTAAAGTGAACTCAAAGCAAAGGAATAAAGAAGCTGATGTTAATTTGAAATGTATACTGAATTTATTACAAAAACCCTAATTAGAGAGTCTCTGTCAAAGAAAGAGTCAAGGAAAGAAAGTCAAAATTACAAGCAATTGTAATCCTTGAACATTATAATAAAAACACCTTATTTAAGTCATTAAAAAAATAACCATTTACTGACTCAAGGAAAAACACACTCACCAGTGGATTAGAACAGAGCACCTAGAAACAGACCTACTCATATATAATCGTCTGATTTATGACACGGGACACTGCAGTGCATTGGGAAAAAATGGTCTTCTTAGTAATGATGTTAGATAATCTGGTGATCCACATGGGAAAAAAATATGTATCTTGACTTCACATCATATATAAAAATCAATTCTGCATGGCTTAAGAGTTTTAAATTCAAAAGATAAAACAATAAAACTTTTAAAGGAAAAACAAATATCTTGATGATCTGGGCAAAGATTTTTTTAATAGGATGCAAAAAGTTAACACCATAAAAGAAGAAAAAATGACAAAATTGAGCAAAAACATTAAGAAATTCTATTAAAACACACTTTTAAGAAAGAAAAAAGGTAACCTGCAAAGTAGTAAAAGGTATGTGGAATATAATGAATATATCCAAGAAGGAACTTATATCCAGAATATGTAAAGAATTCTTAAAATGGATAAAAAAAGACAATTCCACGGAATATAGGCAAAATATTTAGAATTTCCAAAAAGGGGATAACCACATGTCCAATAAAGATTTATTAATTAAAATAAATTTTTTTAAAATCCTCACCCAAGGACATTTTTTTCATTGCTTTTAGAGAGAGAGAGAGAGAGAGAGAGAGAGAGAGAGAGAGAGAGAGGGGAAGGGAAAGAGAAATATTGATGCAAGAGAGAAGAATTGATTGGCTGTCTCCAGTACATGCCCAGACCGGGGATCAAATGCACCCAGACCAGGGACAAAACCCGCAACCCTTTGGTTACAGGATGACGCTCCAACCAGCTGAACCACGTTATCCAGGGCCAATAAATATTTTGAAAGCTGCTCAGCTTCACGAACCATCACTCCCCACCCACCAGAATGGCTACAATGAAAAGGTCAATAATACCAGAGCTGAGGAGGATATGAAGCAACCACAACTCTAAGAAATTGCTGGTGACAGTATCATCTGGTAAACCACTGTAGAAACATGTGGCATTATCTACTAGAGTTGAATCTATACAGACCCTATGACCCAGCAATTCCAGTTTTAAATATAACCCATCATAATACGTACATGCGTTCACCAAAGGCAGATAGAACACTGACAGCATTACTATTGTAGTTACCAAATTTAGAAACTACCCAAATGGCAATCAAATGTATATTTACCAACAGATGTATTTTGATATACTCACAATGGAACTTCAATACTATATAGGAATGAGCAAGAAAAGTTCAAAATCAGGCAAAGCTCATCTATTAGGAGTCAATGAAAATCTAAATTAAAACATATGACATAGATGGTTATTGAAACATTCTCTACTTCAAAGACTTTACATACTTTACCTTTTCATCCCCTTGCTCAGGCACGTGAGCAAACTTGCACTGTAATCGCTCACAGCCACGTAAAGTATTAAAATGAAATTTGCAATATCCACGGGGTATCATCAACCCAAGGGGCTTCTGAAACACCTAGAATAGAGGAAAAATTCCCTTTCTGTGTTAAATGTAAAACACTATACTCAAGTGAGAAAGCATTTGAAGCAATCAGAAACACATACCCAAAACAGTATCAAGATAAATTGCTTGCTGACTTGATTAAAAAAAAACAAACTTCAATTTACATTAAAAAAAAATGAGAAATCAATTAAAATGCGTTGTCTGAATTTTTGCAGTTTACTTTAGTGAAAAATATTCTGTCAAAGTTATTATTTACTGTGCACCTTTAAAAAAAGCTTATATATTCCCTCTTCCTTCTTGTGTACCTGTGCCTTTTTTGCTTTCGCAAAAAGTTAATTCTATTATAATATGCATATTTCAAATGCATTTATTGGAACCAAAATTTTAGCTTTTCGGATTAATAGAAGGCGAACAACAGAATCAAAGCTTTTTACAACAAATTTTTCCTATAAATTGCTCTACATCATGATTCTCTTTCATCACAGGGAATATTCATCCTGTATTTTCTGTTTTGGATATTGAACCCCTCTTCTGCTTATAACTTCTAATGTTATTTGTGAGTACCCTCTGAATCACTATGCATTCTCTTCCTTTTGCCGTCAATCCCAATTCAAAATCTATATCATGCCCGGAAATGCTTAAAAAATGATCGGGAAATACAACCAGAAAGTCCCAAAGTATGTGCTTTATAAGATTATTATTTTTTAAAATGAGGTCTTACCCTTACAATCTTTTCTCTCTCAAATATTTCACAGGTTTCAGGATTCTGCAACTTTAGGACACTATGTTTTCCTGGAAACCTGAAATCTAAAAATGATCGAGAATGACATTCCACACAACTTCTTTCATACAAATGACCACTACTATGCGCTTTAAAGTTTCACTTTGGACTATTCACGCTCAGTTCACGGACTGTGATGCCATGGGGTGTTCCTGGGAAATACAGAATAATTTACATATTAGGTGCTCCTTAGGTATTTTTAATATTACCTGCTGAAGATACTGTCTTAAGAGCCTTACAGAGCAGCACTGAACACTGCATTCAAATGACTGTCTCTAAGTTAAACAGATAAGTATTACTCATAATAAACTCTCCCAAGGGAAGATACTGACACAAGCCCAGGTGCTTCGGCTGAACTGTGCCCCTTTAAATTCATACGTTCAAGCCCTAACCACTAATGTGACTTTCTTTTGTAATAGGGCTTTTTATAGAGGTATTAAGGTTTAATAGGATCAAAAGGGCGAGGCCCTGATCTGACTGAATGAGTGTCTTTATAAGAAAAGACAACAGAGAGCTAGCTTTCTTCTGTCTACACACATGCACCAAAGCAAAGGCACTGTGAGGACTGAGCAAGAGGCAAGCAAATATAAGCCAGGAAGAGAGCCAGAAACCAAACCCTGCTAGAGCCTCGATCTTGGGCTTCTAACCTTCAAAATCATGTGAAATTTCTGTTGTCTAAGCCACCCACACTGTGGTATTTTATTATTGCAGTCTGAGCTGATGAATATACCGGGCATCATATCTCTTCATGATGGTCTTTTAAAATAGAATTAGGATGTTAAAAACTTTCTTCTAAAGATAAAACACATTTTTAAAATTTCAAATTATTTCATTTTTACTTTGGCAGGATCAGATATAATTTGGAGCAAGCTAAAGTTTTTGCTGCATAGCTTTGCAGTAATTTTCATTATGAAACACATATGGATTTTCAGGATAAAACATGTGCGCATCGTGGCTTTGTCGCTACAGTACATAACATCAAGTGGCATGAGGTCAGTAGCGGGAAGGTAATGAAGAGTTAGGTGTGAGCTACACAGATTTTATTGTTTCTAAATTCATTCCCCAATCTAGCTAATTTTTATCAAAGCATTATAAATTATCAAAAGAACTGACACAAATTCTAAAATACATTCTAAATACTCAACTAAAATATGAAATTTTAGGTATAACTATTTTACTTGTATTACCATTATCACATAAATACAGATACTTCAGAAATTATTCTATCAAAAGAACTAAGATACAAAAATCTTTTAATTTTAACATATTCTATGCTTATTTTGATATTTTTTACTTTTTTGTTTTTGGTAGAAAAATCTCCTAGTTCCTACCTATATTATCAAAAGCCAACAGAATTTTATTTTATTTTTAAAAAGATTTTATTTATTTTCAGAGAGAGGGGAAGGGAGGGAGAAAGAGGGAGAGAAACATCGATTGGTTGCCTCTTGTACACCCCCAACTAGGACCCGGCCCACAACCCAGGCATGTGTCCTTATCGGAAATCGAACCAGCAAGCCTTCAGTTTGCAGATCGGCACTCAATCCACTGAGCATACCACCCAGGGCGAGAGTTTTATTAAGAAAATAGTACCATTTATCCACGGCTTCAGTAATGTGTCTTCTTGATAAGCACGAAGATTCACATGTGGTAGCGATGAGCACAGAGGTTTTGGGCCCATTGATGCTAATTGCCATTCACCAACCATGACCTCTGCATTTTTAGAAACTCTGCTGTGTGAGCAGAAAAACCAGAGTCAGAATTTAACTTTATTTCAAAAACATCAAAGTGATGATAACTAAATTAAGTGGAAACACGACTAACGCTATGCATATACTATAGATTATGCTGTACACTATTATCACACTATGATTATTCAGTATTTTTAACAGGATGCTTCTGCCTTCTTAACTAGAAAGTCAAAGCTTGTTAAATGACTGAGATAAGGGCAGGAATGAAGCGGTGGGGTTAAAACTAGAGCAAAATATTTTTGCTCATGCCAGACAAAAGGTCTGAAGAAGAACTGGCCTAGCATTCCAATCCAGAAAAGATCATTCAATTACTCTACTGATAGTGCAATAAAATAATTATAAATTATTCTCCAGGACAAGTATATATAATAAATTTATACATGTACTTGAGAGCTTCCTTTGGAAAGAAGGTGAAAAATGTATTGTTCTTGACTGTTGATTTAAACAGCTTTGACTATATTGGGACATCATTGATATACGCAATCAATATAATGTCCTTCCAAATAAAATAAAAGCAGTAACATAAAGAAATAGGAATTATGACATTTTATAGACGGTAAAGATTCTCTGGTAAAATTCTTTTATTTTTGGTTGGATGACTGAAGCCCAGGGTGATGGAGTGACTTGTCCAGTGTCACATTTCTGGTCATTACGGTAGAGCCAAAGTGATGATAAAACTTTAGGCTGCAATGACACTTTTTAGTTTAGCAAAATGCTTTCAATAGAAAAAAAAAGTTAACCCTGTCACTTTCTTTAAGATCTGATCTCCGAATGGTCATGAACCATACTGGGCTAGTGTGTCAATCTAATTCTTATCTAGGCTTTTCCTTAATGCAATGGTTCCCATACTTCAACATGTATCTAGGTCAGCTAGTGGTTTTGATGATACACAGGTTCATGGGCCCTGACGCCAGAGTTTAGGATTCAGTAGGTTGGGGGTGAGATCCAATAATTTGCATTTCTGACACGTTCCCACATGCTGCTGCTGCTCCAAGGATCACACTTTGCAAACCAGTGGCTTAACATAAAAGACTTGAATGTATTCATCACTTGATCTGAGTGTGCTTTGTCTAACGGCAAACTGGGGGTGGAAGATGGATCAGATGGTCTCCAAGATGTCCTCCAACTCTAAATTTGGTATTTGTATATGTTCTAGTAAGTATCCTATAACTCTCAGTACTAACCATGGCAGTCACGTAAAACACCTGGAAACTGCAATGTTCATCTGCTTTCTGTCCCTCTTACCTTCATCAAAGTCATATACACACTCTTTATTCTTTTATTTTATCATTATTCCTTATGCTTTCCTCAAAAAGATTTTAAGGGCTCAAGAACCTTAGTGACAGCTTTAAGGTACTGTACAATATCCCTGATATCTAGGTATAACTGACATTAATTAAGGCTTATGGCATAGTAGTCCAAGCATATACAGTAGAGAATGAAAAACACACTCAAGATACAAATTATACGAATGACTGTTTTAAAGTTATATAATTAAAAATTATGTTACAGACCTTTTGCAAACTTCATGCATATTTTCTTTTTCTTCTTTAGGAATCACTTTGTCTGAAAATTTACACTGTGAAGATATGGTCAAAAAGTACAAGTGAAAAAAATCTGTACAGTATTCCCTGACTTATCACAGGTATTACGTTCTAGACGCCACCTCCCCCACCCCAAGATAGGTGAAAATCCATGAAGTAGGAACGTTACATTTACTTTAGTATTTATATATATTTTAAGGCTTTATAAACCCTTCCCACACACTTACAAACAGTTCCCAGTCCCTTATTAAACTTTCCCACTCCCTTATTAACCTTTTCCATACGTATAAACACTACTTATGTTCTTAAACATATTCTACACTCTTAAACCTATGTAACTTTAACATACATATAAAGTACCGCAAAATCCCATGATATAACAAAAAATCTGCAATAAATAATTAAATATAATATTTTTTAATAATCCCGCAATACAGTGAGGCCGCGATAAGTGAACTGTGATATAGAGGGACTACTGTATTCCATATTAAGTTATGCAGCTTACCAGATTTATTAGAATGTTTTAGGTGCTAATTAAACAAATGGCTTATAGCCAACCTGGAAAACAATTCTACTCCACATTATTTAAAATACTGAATACTGACTTAAGAATTTTCACTGTTACTTAAGAGAAAAACTAATATAAATCAATGTATTTCTCAGCTTTTGATTTTGCTTTTAATTGTACAAGCCAACATTTCAATTTATTACAAACAATTAAAGTCATGCTTCTTTTCATTAAGAAAAACACTTTGAACAATTTTTACTTTTAGGTGGTACTTATGAACATACATTTATTTTTCATTAGAAGTATTTATATGTATTTAGGTCTTAATTCAGCTTCTGGTCAGATGGAGGCATCTTTGCTGAGGGTCACATTGAGCTGCAAGCAGCTTCAGGGGTATCTTTGGGGATTAGCGATGTGGTAGAAGACATCAAGACCAAAATCAAGAACTACCAGGCTGCCCCTTTTGAAAGCTGCTTCCCCAGCCAGAACCAGACCAGGAGCTGTCGGCAGAACGACCTGGACTTCCACTGCTTTGAGAAGGCAATGACTGCTGAAGGGGGGTGATGTATCCGTGTGCGAATGGTACTGGTCGGTATACAAGTCCCTTTGCCCTGCATCCTGGGCGTCGGCCTGAGATGACCGTTGGGCAGAAGGCACGTTTCCTGGGAAGATGTAACTGGCTGCACCCCACCTGTCCTCCTCCATTCTTCTCCCACGGAGGTGAAGGGGGACCTGAGTACCTTCCACTCTGGGATCCTGAATCATGGCTTAACTAATAATAAATACTTGTTGGGAAAGTGTAAGACTGTATGTGTAGAAGAGCTAGATGACGGGGCAAGAAGCTGGGTAGAAGACAGTGCCTGGACTAGTAAGAGGAGATTCAGCGTGAATATTTTTTGTTTTGTTTTAAATTTTTATCTTATCAAAATTTGACCACCTCCTCTATGACAGGCAATAGAGTGCATGAGTACACAAAATAGCCTCCAGCCCCTGTCTGTGCTAAAATTTATTTGTGCTTTCCCTTAATTATCTGTATACTTTCTAAAACCTTTTCCTAGGTAATTTTTGAGCCACATGAAAACAGTGTAATACAAACACATAAAATATAAAAAAGAAGTATTTATATGTATTAAAACAATACTACACTTAAAATATTTCACAATTAGTGTTTTGGGAATTGTGATTTTCTAATTACTGTAAGAAAGTTATAAATGCTCAAATATTAATCTTTTGATAAAACAGGTACCAAGAAAATAGCCTCCCAAATCACCCATTACTTGAGCAGAAATAACCACTTATAATATCTTACTTACATCTTTCTAAAGTCTTTAAATTTTATTATTTCTTACTGAAACTTTTAATAGTTTTATTGAGAAATAATTGACATACATCATTGTATAAGTTTACGGCATACAGCATCATGGTCTGAATTAGATACCAGAGTTGGCAGAAGTAGGCCTACAGTTGTATGAGAAACACAGTTTATTCTTGTATTATTTATTATTTTATTATTTTCCATATGAACAACTGTAAAACTACTTTTGCCAAACCCTGTATATTGTGCAATGATTATAATACATTCAACTAATATCCATCTTCTGATATAGAAACAATAAAAAGAAAGGAGAAAAAAGGTTTCTCCTTGTGATGAGCATTCTTAGGATTTATTCCCCAACAACTAGTCTTTTTTAAGGTACATAATCATATTTTACAATGGTGCTATACTGTATATGCTACCAGAACCCTTAGAAAAAAAACCATAAAAGTCATCTGAGAAATATAAAACATTAACAAACAGAAAGACATACCATATTCCTGGATGAGAATACTACATGTAAAGATGTTAATTCCTCTCAAATTAATTTACACATTTAAACAACTACAATGGGAGCTTAAAGTACTCTTAGAATATAAGAACAGCCAGAAATGTTTTAGATTTATAATACATCTTAAAATGATAATTTGACCAAATAAAAATAAACAGCTTCTTCAAGGTGAAAAGCTCCTAAACCAAGTCAAAACACTAATGAAAAACAGAAAAAATTATGGCCACATAAGACAAAGAACAATATGTTTAATATATAAAGAGTTCCTATCAATAAAAAAAAAAATCACAATCCCAGAAGAAAAATGGCAAAGGACATAAAGTTCACAGAAAAAAACCATAAATGGCTTTTGAACATACTAAAAGATACTTAGACACATAAGAGAAAAAGAAATAAAACTAAAACTCAGTTGTAAATATAGAAAGACAAACAAAAGAGAAAAATTTAATACTGTGTTGGCGAGTGTGTAGGGAGAAAACTGGCATTCTCATTCAGTGGTGTTGGAAGTATAAATCGAAGCAAACTACTGACAATCCTACTTCTAAAAATTAATCCCAAAATTCCTGCACTTATGTAAAACACCATATTGTAGTAATATTTAAATTGCAAAAAATGGGAACAAACCAGTGTCCATCATGATATAGTGGGACTCACTGAATAAAGTATATTCACACAGTGGATAATTATACTATTATAAAAATAAGGCATCATTACGTACATTGAAAAGAAATAATCTTTACTATATATTAAGTTTCAAAAAGCAAGATAAAGAATGGTATACTACTCTTTGTATAAAATTAAAAAGAATACACAATAGGTCCACTCTGAGAAATAGCAGAGTATCTCTCACTGGGCTAATCCTACTGAAGGTAACAACTATAAACCCTGAATAAAATATTTTAAAAATCTGTCTGAAAACACTGAAAAGGCAGGAAAACAGGCAGAATCTGGAGGGAAGTCTACACTTGGAAATAGGAACTGGCACTGGGTAAATGTTGTTTTTATGTCTTTATTTCTGAAGCAGGCCCTAGCTGGAACTACTTGGGAAGTACAAAAGTTTGCCCTACTGACATAAAGAACCAGAACACAGAGTTAGAGCAAAGTCAGAAACTGGGAAGTGAAGCTGAGAATTCTGGAAAGGAGATAGGAAACCCTAAAATCTGTTTACAAACTTAGTCCAAATCTCTAGCTAACCCCTGAACTATACGTATTTGAGGGAGGCTCTGAACAGCCCAGCTAAAAGAACTGAGCAAAGATTCTTTAGCTGCCTGCTACCACAGGGGAGTAATCTGGAGGGTGAGTGCATGCACCCAAGTTAAAACCTAAGCATGCAATTATCATACAGTCCAGCAACTGCAGACCTGGGCATCTATCCCAAAGTAATTAAAAATTAGGTTCACACAAAAACTCATACACAAATGTTTATCAGTTTTATTTGTAATAGCCCCAAACTGGAAACAGCTCGGATAGCCTTTAAAGAGTGTATAGCTAAATCAACTGTGGTAAGCCATATCATGGACTCTTATTAAGCAATAACAATGAACTATTTTTTTTTTTTACTTTACTTTATTTATCTGTTTTAAGAGAGAGGGGAAAGGAAAAAGAGACGAAGAGAAACATCAATGTGCAGTTGCCTCTCACGCACCCTAACTGGGGACCTGGCGTGCAACCTAGTCATGTGCGCTGACCGGGAATTGAACCAGTGACACTTGGTTTGCACTGAGCCACAGCAGCCAGGAAAAATGAACAAACTATTGATGCATACAACAAACGTAGTGAATATCCAGAGGATTACACTGGGTGAAAAAAAAACCCATCTAAAGAGGTTCTATACTGTATGATTCCATTTATAAAATATTTTTGAAATGACAAAATTACAGAAATGGAGAACGAATTAGTGGTTGTCAAAAATAGCAAAATACCAAAATTACAGAGATGGAAAACATGTTAATGGTAGGGATGTAAGGGGTAGTAAGGGAGGTGTAACTAAGGGATAACATATGGGAGATCTTTGCAATGATGAAATAATTATCTTGATTGCAGTGGTAGCTATAAAAAATCTGCACACTTAATAAAATACACAGAACTATATACACACACACTCACTGCACTATCAAATTCTTGTTTTTGGTATTTTACTTTAAGATGTAATCATGGGAAAACTATGTGAAGGGTAGAGAGATCCTCTCTGTATTACTTTTGCAACTTCCTGTGAATCTATAATTATTTCAAAATGAAAAGTTAAAAATATAAAGTACACTAGCATTTTAACTATCTAGGGCTCAAAACTAGAATCATTAAGAAATTGCTACCACGGTAAACCTAAAAATTGTTACATATGAATTCAGACTACAACTGATACACAGAAAAAAGGAAAAACAAAGTCTCTGGAAAAGACTATATGAGTGTATATATATGTTTGTATATATGTATGTATTCATATGTACTTATATACATAAATAAAATATATACAAGGAGGGACACCCCAAAATGGAATTTATTTATAAAACAACTGTATATTTATTCTTACATGTTTAAACTTCAGTTACCTTCAAAGTACTCTCCATTTGATGCAACACATCTATCAAGGCTTTTTCCCAGTGCTCAAAACAGTTTTTGAACTTTGATTTTGATGCATTTTAGTGCTTCTGCCATTTTTTGTTTCACCTCTTCCACACTGGCAAAACATTTCCCTTTGAGGGCTTTTTTCACCCCAGGAAACAAACAAAGAAACAGTCGCCTGGGATGAGACTGGGTGAACAGGAGGGTGGGGCACAGGGGTCAGGCCGTTTTTTGGTCAAAAATGGCCACTCAGTGGGGTATCGGCAAGTGCATTCTTAAATCACCCATCATGAAATGGACAAACGCTTTGAGTCTTCAAAAAAAATTTCACTGAGGCTGAATGAAGCCTCTCACAACAACGCCAGATGGTACATTGATACAGATGGGTTCCTAGAACACACAGTCAGCGGGGGAAGCCTGTACTACAAGAGGCCTGCACTTCAGAACATAATTCCTATTATTTTGGGGTTCTTCCTCGTATACATATGTAAGTATAAAACTAGTAAGAAAGCATTTCTAAAAATACACAGAAAACCATATATAAAGGCAGAAAAGTGGTAAGTCAGTCCTATGTCCTATAAATCAACCTATTTATACTCTAAAGTTCCCAAAACCGCATTACTGAGCTTATGCAAAACATTAAGCAATATATCCCACGGCCAGAATAATATGATTCTTTTAGTCAATAAAAAGCAGTTACACTTGTCATCTGATGACACTGTTATGATGAATTTCTGTATTATTGTACTACTGTTTAGATAAAAAAGAAAATGCCAAAGATCCCCTAGTACCTTTTCATCCAAGTCTGAAGTTTTGATGTGTTCACTGAAGTCTCCCAGTTTTTCATTTTGAGAGGTCTTATTAATAACTTCTCGTAAGGAAGTGTTTGCATCTTTAAAATCATGTTTTATCTCATTTGCTGAAAAGAAATAATATCCAACTGTACAAACTACAAACGACAAAATAACCAAGTCATTCAAAGATTATTCTAAAAATGAGTTAGAATTGAGAGTCTTTTAAAAAAGTCCAATGTGAAAAAATATGAAGTAGAGTTTTCATCAAATTAACAATTATTCCTCTTTATTAAATAACTCTATTATATGGTATAAAAAGAACAGGCAGTAAAACAAAATTGAGACATATCAAGATAAATTTAAGAATCTTTCTTAATCACATCTATTTTTAGTATATTTTTAAAACTTGGAAGTCAAAGTAAAATTAACTTTCAAATTCAATTATTTCCTCTAAAGACCTAGGTATTTAAACCTATAACTTAGAGGTTAATTATAAAAATTTTTAAAAAGAACTCAGATTTAATTTCAAAATAAGACTAGAAAAGTTGCTAAAGTCAATTATTTATATTTTGTAGATAATGTCTAACAAAGTTTATTAAATGATCAAAAAAAATTTTTCAAAATCTAATCTGCCAACCAGGCAATTAAAAGTGAAAAAAATTGACAAATTATAAAACATATGTTTAACAGACTAAAATGAAAAGCTTCATATCTTAATGAATTTATTTTGATTAGGCCCGAATGAAGGTATGAACAGATACTTTGATATTGTATATTCTGAAAATGTGAAATTTTACCTGCTGGCAAGGAAGCACAAATCTCTGACTTTGTCGATCCAGGATCCAGAACAAGGATTACTCTATTATAAAGCAAACAGAGCTTTAACATAGTCTATGCAGAACTATCTACTTCTCTAAACATGATATAATACTGCTTTAGCAGCTGGTGAACATCAGGCTCAGGTCCTCCAAGGACAGAGAACTATACAGGGACTCAGAACCCAGTACAAGCAAGTAGATTCCTAATTTGGTTCTTTAATTCCATGTGCTTCAGTTGTTAGCGATGCTGCCATTCAAACTTTGTCACTCAGAGAGAATCTGATGACTTATACCAAGCATTAAAATTTTTTTTCAAGTATTGCACCAATACAAGCTCATGTTCAACTTCTACTCTCAAGTATGTGCATGTATGTCTTATTGCCAATGTGAAAGAAAGGTGGTTTGAGAACAGTTTTGAGGTTATTTTTTATTTTGTTTTATTTTTGTGGTCTCTGAAGACAACGTGTGGTCCTAAGGTTAAAGCTATGAAGATCAGAGTTAGACCAACCCGGGTTTAGATATTGTTCTACCACTTTCTGTTAACTGTGGCAAAATTATTTCACTTCTTTGAGTCTAATCATATCTGTAAAATGAGAATACCACCTACTCACGAGGTTACTGTGAGGATTAAATGAGATAAAATGTTCTTAAAGCCAATAGCACAGGCTCAGCAAATGAAAACCACATCTATAGGAGCCACTCAAAAACAAATGGCCAAATACTATTCCATTTTTGAAAATTTACATCAAAATATGTAAAAGTACATAGAATAAAACATAACAGACACCCATAATCTCACCATTTATTCATTTAATAAATGGGTTTTATTAAACCTATCCTAAATAGCCAAGAAAAAGAAAAACTGAACATTTTATATGCACCATTCTTCAAGGTCTTCGGAAAACACGAAATATTTTTCCCTCAATGTATGTTCTTTCCTAACTCATACCTCTTCAGACTCATATCTGTCTATTTGAACATTTCATTTCATTATTTCAAAGGTCTCTCCAACTCAACATGTCTAAATTTGACCCCATGACTGGCACCCTTTCCCCAATCCTGTCCCTTTGCACCAGAGAATTGTAATACCCCTTTTTGAAATAAAAGAAACCAGGTTATCATCCCTAACTCCTATCTCTGGCCTCACCCTATGTAATTAATCAATCTATACTTCCTAAAGCTCCCAAATCCACTCCCACTTCTGTTTGAAATCATCATGTCCTTTTGATTTAAACATTACAATAGCTCCCTGCCAATTTTGTCTCCAAAACAGAGCTATGAGTTTTAAAATGTAAATCTAACCAGATTCTCTCACCACTTAAAAGTCCTTCAGTGAGTCCCTATATCTCTTAGGATAAAGTTCAAACTCGCCACGAATTCTAGTTTATCTAGGATGGTCTGTTTATGCCTGTTATCCTAGTACATTAATTATTAATACCTCCTCATTTCCATCTCAAAAGTTTTTCAATTCAGAAGATACATTCTATGGTCATTCTATTTGTAAAACCCTCCATGGCTGAGATTTCTGCACATTCTGTAGCTTCATTGCTTGTTACTTCTGTTTTTCAGTTGTGACCTGCTCTTCCCTGTCGGTCTTCATTACAGGCTACTCCTTCTATGACAAAATTCTACTCACTTTTCTTCACCTATTAGCACAGTTCTACCTATCATTTAGTGTTCATCTTAAATGACACTTTGACCAGGACACCTTTAGTATCTTGCACTTGTATCATATTTTATTATAGTTGCTTAGTTATTTGCCTCCCTTGATAGACTAAAAGCGCTGTGAGAACAAGGCCCATGTACGTCTAGTTGCTTTCCATATACTCAGTATTTACCATCCTCCTGGCTAGACATGAGGGAGACCCAAATGAAGATGCCTCACTTCTCTAGGAACTTCCAGTATAGTGGGCGGCTCACATGCAAGCAGACAAAATATACTGAGATACATGCCAAGAGAACTATTGGAACAAGTTTGCAGAAAAACATCTCAGATGTGATTTGAAGGATAACTTAATGAAGAGAAAAGGACTTCTAGATAAAGAAACATATGCAAAAGGATACATGACATATTGTGGAAACAGCAAGGAGGAAAAATGTAAACTAAGAAAGTTATACTCAATTTGCTCTTAGACAAGAGTCATTCTATGTAGCCAAGATCCTAGGGAACGCAGCAATCATGAACCATTCTTGAAAAAAAAAAAAATTGCTCTGAAATCTAGCCAACTAAGAAATGAATTAAAATAGTCATGATTAAAGGACAGTAAAAAGGACTGGTGGCAAGGATTAAATCAATTTAAATACAGAACTAAGAGTAAGTGTCTTTGGAAACTCAGATTATTGAAGATAATGTAATTGGCACAAGGTTTACCAATATGAAACAAAATACTTTAACAAAAATGTGGGGGGCAAGACTGGGAGAAAAACTGAATGTGTATTGCATGTTTATTTTTTCATATCAGGAAAGCAAATGCTGCTGTCTGAAGTTAGAACATAATTTTTAAAAGTCGTAACAAAACTCAAACTTATAAACTTTTTATTAACTTGAGAGAGCCTTTTAGGAACTAACTTCTTGTGGTAAAAAAGTATATTGAGCTCTGGCTGGTGTGGCTCAGCGGATTTGAGTGCCAGCCTGTGAACCAGGTCCCCAGTTGGGGGTGCACGAGAGGGAAACACACACATCGATGTTTCTCTCCCTCTCTTTCTTTCTCCTTTTTCTTCTCTCTAAAAATAAATAAGTAAAATCTTTTTAAAAAAGACTAAACTCTCAGAAAAAAAAGAGAAGTGTATTGATTCAGGAATTCCTTTAGTTTCATTTCAATCTCCCCTCCACCCAGTTAAGTGTAAATAAAATTAAATGCTATTACTAAAAAATAGCACGATCCAATTGTTCTAAAATTATATTCAGGTATATGCCTAGACAGATGTTTGGAATGGTGCACACAAATTGTTAGCAATTAATTTGGGGTGGTGGAATTCTGTCCCTTTTACAATTTAATGTAATGAACATGTATCATTTTTACAAAATCAGCCATTATTCTAAAACAACAAGAGAATAAAAAACAAACTACCTGCCCAATTCATGACATTTCTGTATCTTTGACTACAGCTCATTGTTGACATCTTGTTAGCTAACAGAAATGTTTGCTCTTGAATGCAGGATTTACTCTAATTTCCCTTTGTATTCCTCAAAGGAAACATGGTATATAAGAGTTAAAATAATCTTCAAGACCGTTTATTGAGCCGTTACTATTCACCCGTGCCATATTAAAAAAAAGTTCCCATTCATTCTTTTATTTAATCCTCACAGTCCTGAAGCAAGTAGCTTCCCTTTTTACAGATAAGGTAAAATAATCTGCCTAAAAGATCACATATCTATTAAAAGGCGAAAGATTTATACGATCTGAAGAGAAACCAGAGTATAAAAAGATCATATAGCTGTAAAGTGGCAAAGAAAAGATTCAAAAACCTAGGTTAGACTACAATGGTCAAGCTCTTAATCACTCATTTTCATTTTTCCATTTTCAAAATGGGCAGATTATCATCCTACTTCCTTACATCATTAAAAATAATGAATAGATAAAGCTCCTAGACCTCCATTTGACACATAGAAAGTACTCTATGTGGTGATAAATTACAAATTCTTGTAACACTAAGAACATCAAGAAGAATATGGTATCATAAAAATAACTAAACTTTATGAATACCAGAGAAATTTAAGTCATGTACCACTGAACTTCGTGGAAAGTGTTTCATATTTCCTTTTGAGTCTGTTGACAGAACATTACAATACTCAACTATTGTAATATACAAATATAACGTAGAGCTTGAAGAATTATATAAATTTAGTAAAATATAACATATTATAAAAGAATATTTGGGCCAACTCAGAGTAGCTCAAGACTACTACCTGCCTCCATTTAAAGTTGTACCAGGCAAACCTGCCCTCATCAGGGACTAAATAATCATTTAAAACCATGACTTTAAATTTTATTCTCTTTTCTGAAAATTAGTTTAACTTCCAATTCTACTTTCAAGTTCGAATTACTTCAAATAAACTTTTCCAAGACTTTTGCAAGACTTCTCTGTTCCCTCAAAAGTAAATTTTTTATCTAACAAAGAAGTCACAGAAAATGGGTTAAAATACACAGCACTATTCTTAATAAGTAACTTGGCTGAAATAAAAGTATATCTGCATATTGACAATAATTAAAGAACACATGAAAATAAATTTGACTTTGAAGGAAGCAATCTCTGTAATTTAAAAAGCCATTTACTAAATCACCATTTTAATTTTTGACAGTTAATCTGCTCCATTATAATTTCTAACACATATGTAACTTTTATTTAAACTATAAGTTTTAGCATAATGAAATTTCCCAGCAATAGTATGTTATGTTATATTTAATAAGTGGGTTAAAAACATAATGGAGCTTCAATGATCACTAAATAAATTAGTGACACCTAAGAGCAGAAAGTACTTTTGAAACCCCCTCAAGTACCAAGAGGCATACTTGAACATGCATACCTTAAGTTATCTCTTAGTTCTTTTTTTTCAGGAAGTTCCACGGGCTTGGAGTCTGTTGATTGGTGCTCTTCAGCAAGACTGGGCTCCTGGCTTATCAGGGGGACCTCTGAAGTAAACGAGAGCTCACCTTCATTGGAGACTCCAAAGAGGTCTGGGTCATCTTGAATTACATCAATTAAGAGGACATCATCTTCATATGCTTTAAGGATATCTGGAATAACTTTAATATCTGAAAAGTTCTTAGTTGTTTTTCCACCACTAACTTCAGAGGAAACTTGTTTGAATGTTTCTTGTTCATTAGAGCAGAAGGCAGGACTTTTCTCTATACACCCAGGATCACAAAAAAACGTATTATTTTCAACTGTGAGAGAAACAGCTTTCTTATTAGAAACAATATTGCCTGGTTCAGAGATGTGGTTAGAAGGTTTATTATTATTACCTTGCTTTAAGAAACTTGAAGAAAAATTACAGGAATTTTTATTGCAATATGAGTCAGAACTACCTTGCACTGGAGTGACACTATTTTGTATGTTCAAAGATTGAGGTCCTGAAGTTATTGTAGAGATGTTCTCTTTACTCCTATTCTGTCTTATCTCTGCCCCAGATAATTTGTCAAGAATCTCCAAGGGACTACTACATCCGTTTCTCTCCGATGACTTGGCATTTATTTCTGTTCCTTTTTCTGTTTTATTCTTAAGTAAAGGAATTTTAAAATTAGTCAGCCGTCCTGTGTTCAATATTTTAACCAAGTCTGGAACCACAGGTGTCGGCTTAGCAATACATGGTTTTCGGTGAATAGTTCTGCCTGTAGAGTTATTTGCTTTCTGGCCATGATGGGAAGCCACTGTCAAACTAACTTTTGTTAAAGTTTCTCTATCCTTTTTTTTACTTCCTATTAAGTTTTGAGTCACATTATTTAACTGGGTATCTTCAGTTGTATTAGAAACTACCTCTGACCCACTTCTGCTCTGTTCCTCGGACTTCATCTTTTTATCATCTTTGATTATAGGTTCCTTTATAACCTTTAAAGTAGGTTCTATAGTAGAGACTACTTCAGAGACTGAAGACAACCAATTTAAATTAGAATCCAATTTTTCTTCACTTGAAGAGTCACTGTTTGTTTCTTTCATGACATTTTGTAATAATCTGGAGTCAGTTAAGTGAATTTGATTTGTTCGGTGTTTAAGAAAATCATCTTGCCTAAAACTTTCCCCAGACCCAGGAAGAGAGTAATTTGATTTTGGCTTGGAAGTCTTTTTCCAACACTCAGCAGATACTCTAGCACATGAATAACAAGGCCAAGTTCTTTTACCCGTCATTGGAATTGTTCTGTGGCAGCTGAACTCTGATTCTTCAGCTTCATTTCTTAAGTCCTCCCATGATCTCTTTTCAATAGAATGGCAATCACTAGGTGATTTCACTGTTGAACTTTTCACTGACTTAAAATATTCTTCTGGCTCCATGCTTACACATCCTAAGAGCTCGAAAACATTCTTTGTTTCTTCTTTCAAATGTGGCTCAAGGGTTTTCTGAAACACAGTATTTACATGATGCTCAGGACTTTTGTTTTTTCCTTCAGTTTCTGGGAGATTTGATAAATGATCCATTGGAGAGAATGTATCATGGTTTACTTCTCTCAAAATTTTTAAAGTTTCTGCTTCTCTACCTTCAGCACCCATTTGGTTTTCTTGTAACAGCAACTCAGACTTGTTACACACATTAGAGAAGTTCATCTTGATAACCATTTCACCTCCTTTTTCAAACATCTTCATTCTTTTCCTGGGTTTTCTCCTGACATTGCTCTCCTCTACTGAGTATTCATTTTTTTCACTTTGAAGGTAGAGAAGCAAGCCATTACTTTTACTTTGGTATAAATCAGTTTCTTCAAGGAATAATTTGTTTACTCCCATTAGGTTTTCTTCAGTTTTTGAAAGCTGAGGAATATTATTTGCGTCACTCTTATGCGAAAGACTCCTAGGGGTTTCTTTCTTTAACTCCGAGAAATCTTCTGGTACATGAACACATCCAGCATCAGGTTTACATGTAAAGTTATTTTCCTCATTACAATCCTTGACATGGGGGTAACAACTGTAATCATGTAATTTTAAAATGGAATTATTTTCTGCTTCAGGTGACAAGCTGTTACAAGAATATTTCCATGTATTCTTGTACAGTTCATCTTGGCATTCAACCTTTGTATTTTGTGTAGCCTGATTTTCAGTTATTCTGAAAGGTGGACTTTCTAAGTTTTTGAGTTTTTTAATTCGAGTTCTTCTTTTAATACCATCTACCAAAACTTCCTTACCCAAAGACTGCAAGACAGCTGCACTTCGAAATTCACCGCACTCCACTGTCTGAAAAGATTCCGAACTGGTTAAAGATTCCTTTCTTACCAGGTCAGTCCCTGGCTGTGGATCATCACTTGAGCCTCCAGTAACTTTTCTTTTTTCCTTGACTGATCAAAAACAACAAAACATACCAGAAAAGAGTTTATGTTGAGGAGGAAAAAGCAATGCCACTTAAAATTTAAAAACATTATGCCATTCATTTTTATTTCCCTGAAACTTCCCTCATTTCTGTTAAGAAACTGCACACGAACATGTATAAATTCTAAGCCAGTTTAATAACCTGAATAAGCCTCTAGCATCATGGTCATTTCACATGAGCCCAAACGGATTACTAATAGGAATCCCTTTTACGGGAATCCCGACCAGGAGCTCCTAACGGGGCAACCGCCTGTTTTTACCTCTCTCTGGGTCATCACTAAAGCCCACGCTGTCCGAAGTTCAGCACTAATGGTAAAACAAAGATGGAGGGCGCGGAGGTGCAAAGGCACCCAGGGGTGCTTTCTTTCTGTCTTCCCGATTGCAAGGGGAGCTCCCCCTCCTTCTCTGCTTCTAAGCCGTCCTGATCCCGCAGGTGCAAAGGCCCTCCCCGCCTACTTGCACTGCCACACCCCACCTCGCTGCGGCCTTCCCAGCCCCGGACACCTCACCTGACGTGTCACTTTCCACTGCCTCTCCCTCTGACGCTCGGGACACCATTCTCCTCTTTTGTCTGCTCTCCTCACGGCCCCCGGCTTCAGGGCCGCAGACTCCCGCCTCGCCTGGCTCTGGCCGCCGCCCTCGCTTCCTCAGGCCTCGCGCACCGCCTTCATGCCCAGAGGACGTCGTGGGGACTGAGGGCCGTGGCCGCCGCATCCGCCCCCTGCCCTCCGCCCGGCCGGCTGAGGAGCCCACCGCCCGCGCGAGGGCTGCTCTCGCCGTCCGGGCACGGACGCCCTTCTGCATGCTCCGCATCATCCACCGCCTAGGGCCGACCGGAAGCGGAAGTGGGCAGCCGGGCCGGGGTGGGGCAACGGTGGGGGGCACAACGTGCGGAAGAGCCGTCAGTGTCCTCTTGGGCTTCATTTCAGCAGGTGCTGCCTGAGGTCCCTGAGGCGCCTTCAGCTTGGCCTGAACGTTTCGGGGCCTTTCGGGGCCTTTCGGGGCTCTTATCCCACTGCTGCCCCGTGTGCCTGGCCGCTCACGAACACCACCGCCAGCCAGTGGCTCCCAGCCCCACCCTGAGCCTCCGGCGGTCCCGTTCCCTCTGCCCTTCCGGGGTGTTCCCTCGGCTGTTCCGTAGGCACCGCAGTGCCCGGATGTGCAAAACGCGGCCTCTCTCCTCACAGCTCGCTCCTCGTGAGCTGAGGGGGCACCGCCATCCCCCAGCGGGCTGAGCCGGGAGCCGACAAACGCTCAGAGACAACGCGCCTCACCACCTCATCCCCTCACCCACGTCATCTCTGATGCCACTTTCCGTGTTCGTCGGCCACGGCGTTGGCGCCGGCCCTCAGACTGACGGACGGACGGCATCAGCCTCCCGACGCGTGTGCATCCCTCCATCTTTGTGCTGGTTGGGCCTCGCTCCCAGCCGCTGCCGGGCCGTGCCCCGTGGGAGGCGGTATCCTGGCGTTTCCCGGTGGGACCACAACAACCCCCTTTGCTCGAAGACTAAAAGCTAACCAAGTGCAGACCCTTCCGTGTGCTATCTCCCGCTCTGTGGTGCGGTTCCTGAGCGTTGGCCATGTTTTGTCTCACTGCCCTTGTAGGGGGAACGCTGGGCTTCCGCGGATAACGATGCGGTAGGAGTCGCCCTTTTGCACGAACTGATTCTGATCCTGCGGGGCCTGTTTTACAACGTTTTTACAATGACGTGAGCGGTCGGTGGTAGCAGTGCAAAACGGCGACCTATCGCCGTGCAAATTCGGCCCCGTAGAGTTTCAGCTGACTTCCCGCGCCCCCGCATGGGGAGAAGCCAGCTCGCAGCCATCTGCACGTGCATTTCAAGGTTCCTGAGTCGTTCACGCGCCCGTTCTTTGGACTTCCCCTCTGAGCTGGTGGCTCTAAAGTCTGCCTGATGACAGACATAAAATCTGTAACACACGCCCATTTTTACGTCTATAGGAGAGTCATGATTTTATCTTTTTTTTTGGGGGGGGGGGAGAAAACTACCTTGGAACACTACACACACCCTTCCCTTAAACCGCACAGGGTGACTGCTGGAGTGCCCCCGATTTCATATGCTCTGTCGCGCCTTTGCCCCTTCACAGGCTAGTCTTGGAAACTCTTCCCTGCCTTTCTCCTCCGCTTTCTCCTGCCTTCTTGTGTGTCTCCCTCGGGGCACATAGCTTCTGGTAGTCTTTGCATTTCGTGTGTTTAAAGAGGAGCTTGTGGATTTTGAACACAACGTATGTTATGCATTCGCGTGATGCAGGCAGAATGATGCAGCTTGGACGAGCAGTTTAAGCGAGCTTTTGTAAAATAAAACAGCAGGTGCAAAGGATCTAGAAACCGTCTCTGTTTCTTTCTGCTTGTAAGTAGCCACAGGAAAAGGGAAACAAGTTTAAGAATAGGAGAATTTAGAAAAAAAGGTATTTTAAGGATGTCAGGCTACATATTCATTCCAAGTTCACTCTGAGCCTGTTTCCTCAACAGTAAAATGAAATGAGTATCTCCTGAAGGAAACCAGAGTATGTTCTCCCATGATATGCCTCTTTAACATAAAGATTATTTTAAGCTAAAAGCTTTTTCTGGCTGATCCTAAGTTGGAAGCGGAGACAAAAAATTAGGTAAGTTGTTGGTTCTTAATCAAGTCCCGGTCCTTTGGGGCTGATGGTTACAGAAGTTATTGGTAAGCTTCCTGGATTGTTACTAGATAGCAGTCTGACTTCTCTCACATCTGATTTATAGCAGGCTGGCTTCCTGGGCCATTTACTGTAGATAAAGGGGTTAGTTTCCTGGACAGGTTGCTTCAGGTTGTGGGTCAGAGTTCTATTTTCATACTAGCGTCTGCCTATAGTCTGTTTGCATATTTAGTCTCTCACTTCTTTTCTCCTGTCTCAGAGAATGAGCCTCTCTTCCCCTGTTTTTCCAAGGCTGATCCGTACACTGGTGATCTGAACATCATACAGCCCCACTTGCCAAACTCTCATACCTTTCTTCCTTTTACCTGCCAAATGCCTCTGAGTCTACCTACCCATACTCTTGCTCCTTAGTTCCTTGGAAATTGGTTTCCTTCCCAGATACTGAAATGAAACTTCAATATCAAATGAGATTACAGGTTTATAAAGCTGACAACACAAACATTATAAAATCTATAAAAGTAATGTAACATTATTATATTTATAATTTCTCATTATATATATTATTATGCTATTATTATGTTTATACTTCCAAACTATCAGTTATGAACAAGTTATAATTGACCATGCTCAAGGGAAGACGAGATTCTTTATTCTCTCTAGAAAAATATTACAAAGCTACTTATTGTCAAACGAAGAGGTAATCAAGTATGTATCCCCTGAAGTTACAAGTTATAATAATATAATATAGCACAATAATATATGATATATAATGTGACATGTAATATTATGTTCCAGGCTTATCTCATACATTTCCTATCCTGCCCCTGGGATCATCCATTTGGCCAAGAAGGCTTGGTTTCTTTTAATAGGAAATAATATTTCAAGACCATAGTCTGAGTGCTATGGGTCCTTATGCTGACAGGTTCATCATTGTTTCTAGGCCTCTTCAGCAGACAGAGTTAGGAAGGTAAATAAAAATACTTCAAATTCATACTAACACTTCTATTTCAAATTCATGTCTGCAGGATTCCCACTTCTTTCATCTTATCTCTGTGATTTCTTTTCTCCCATATAGATAATCCTGGTTCTCAAGGATACAGGGGATGATAGATTAGAATATCTCAGAATTACATATTTGCCCTCCCATGTCACACACACTAAACCCTCCGAGCTACAAAATCAATGCTGCTACCACCACCAAAATGATTACTGAAGACAGCTTACTTTTCCATATGCTCTCTCCATTCTCTCTGACTTTAATGATTTGCTGTATATATGTGAATATTGGCAGAGCAAGAAGCTATTCCAGCAGGTACTTTAATAGCCCAGCAACTTGCAGCTTACTAAGCTCCCCAGCTGTGACCCGTGTACAATGAGGCCTGAGTATCACATACTTAACCCATGCTTCCAAGTGCTGTTTGGGCAGTAGTTTCACCCCATGGCACATTAGACTCCGGGAAATGACCCTATACTTCCTGAAAAGCACAGACAGCCACTCCAGTTTTCTTAAGAACCCACCTACATATTCTTTGTAACCGTGAAAGTGTTGATTGCTTATTAGAAACAGTGCACTGTTGCTCAAACGAAGCCTCCCTTGTGTGGAGCAGCTGAGTGGAATTATGGGTTCCCCTCCTTCTCAGGTGTTCCCGAGCAAGAAATTTAGTTAGAGGCTGTGAAAGCTCTCGCTGAGCCGGCAGCCTCTGCCTTCATGGGTCATAGGGCAACCCAGCCTATGCCTAGAGTCCTTTTTAAAACCTGCTGCCTCGGAAGCTGTGATCAGAGCTTTATGACCTTCAGAAGGTAAGCCCAGGCTAAGCAAACAGGTGTGTAGAAAAAGCTGAGTGCCCAAGAGTGGAGGAGAGCTAAGGTCAGCTGTGGGTCTCCCTGTCTCCATAGAAATGAACTCTGCATTTAATCTGCTCTGTGAATGCAGAGTCCAGCCACTGCCTTAACCATCCAAACTTTGCTCTAAAGAATCATGGGGTCCTATGCAGTTATGAGGGGAAAGAGCAGGGTTCTAAGCCAACTATTGTTTCTGTGACATGTTTGAAAAGCCTCTCCTTAGGTCATCGGTAATTTGCAATTGCCTCAGTGGAGTAACTTTTAGTTCCAAGCTATTCTTTTGTATTTTAGCTTTATGGCTTTTCTAAAATTACTAAGAAGTTGAATTTTAGCTTTGTTTTGAAGTCCTAAACAGGGGGAACTCTGCATCTAAAATTAGAATCATCCCTAGAAGGGCACAGGGCCTGGGGTTATTTAAATCATGCTGCCTGTCCAGTACAATGGCCATTGAAAGGAGCTTGGGCCATTAGTATATTTCATGGGTCGCGAGGCTTTGGTTAGAAACAGAAGTTTGGAATTGAATTGTAATGATCAGAAAAAAGAAGAGAAGTGCAGTATCCTGTGGGGCTCTTGGGAACCTTGTTGCCCTATGCAAGGGAACAGGCCAGTCTGCAATGGTAGCACCTGAATCACCATGGCAACACCACCCAGTCATTTTAATTTTGGTCATGGCTATGAAGAGGCCAGATGGTTGCTATTTTAGTTGACAGTAAACTCCTGGGTTTCTGTTTTCAACTCAGCTCAGGTGTTGGATTTTAATTCTGTTTCAAGGCTGTAATGTATTTGGAGACAAGCCAAGACTGAGACCTGTCAAATGAGAACATTACTAAATAAAAAAAGGTAGTGCTTCTTTGGGCACCTGCTCTGGTTTGTTAGCGCTGGCTTCAAGTCACCTCTTACTGGCCACCAAGCCGATGCCATTAATGCAGCCTCTCAAAGCATCCAAACCAAAATGATACAGTGCCTAGTCTAAGTCCTGCCTCACGACTCCACCTGCACATCAAGACCTCACTGGCTGTTTCTCTTTCCCTTCTATGGGAGGCCACTGCTACTCTAAAGACAATTTTCAGTGAGAGAACCCCATTGACGTTAAACCTGGAGATGTCCTTGTACTTCCTCCCTAGTATTTGGGTTGGCTTATGAGACTGTATCCAACCTCAGAAGAGGTGGGTGGGAATGAAACAGCCAGAGAACTTGGTTTTTCCCGTGTTTGCTTCAGATGTGTATCAAAAGTCTTTAATGCCAAATTCTATTTTTGATAAAGGGAATTATGTTTTTAGTATAGTTTTTCAGCTACAGTTAATTCCTTTACTGTGACTCCTCTCCCTTCAGATGGCCAAACACATTGACAGCAGAAAGCAAGTCATACATTCTCATAACTCACACTGAGTTAACTGAGTGCCTTCTGTAAGGTACTGGGTTGGCTAAAAAGTTCATTTAGGTTTTTTCCATATAATGGGTCTAGTAGTGCTTAATTGTCTTTAACTTCATTTGAAATAGTTTTGTTAGGCTGTATTGTGATGGCTGTCATATCAGCATGCATTTTAAAAAACTTACCAGAATTAGTAAATTTTTGTGCAGCCATTGTAATATTGAAGACGGAAGAATGTATGCAACATTTTCGGCATATTATGTTTTACTATTTCAAGAAAGGTAAAAACACAACTGAAACACAAAAAATATTTGTACAGTGTATGGAGAAGTTGCTGTGATTGATTGAACATGTCAAAAGTGGTTTGTGAAGTTTCTCGTTACTATTGATATTTTGGCCAAATAATTCTTTGCTGTAGGGCTGTCTTATGCATTGGAAGATCTTTAGCAGCACCCCTTGTCTCTACCCATTAGAAGCCAATAGCGAAAGATAGCTGACATACTCAAAATATCCAAATCAATAAAGTTATTGGTGAAAATGAAAAATATGTCTATCATTTTACAGAAAAAACTAAATGGACTTTTTGGCCAACCCAGTAGCAACTCAGTGTTGGTTAAAAATGAAATGCAGGTCCTCTGGCATTTGAAAGTCTTCAGATAATTCCAGATATGCTTGTGAGAGGCCCCTAATCAACGATGAGTACTACAGCAAATATGTAGACCATGTATGATCTGTACTGAAGGGAAACTAAGTTAGACCTAAGGTACCAGGTGCTGGAGGTGCTGGAGAAATTGAGCTGAAAAGGACTTTCTGATAACCTGGTTTAGCTTACCACTCTTGGGCTTTCACAAATTAATAAGAATACTCTTTACAGACTCTACAACTGAAGTTCAGCTGTTAGACTTTCCCATAACTATTAATGGTAGGGTGGTATCGGGGGATCTGGTCTGATAATGATTACATTCTCCATGCCATCTCAACCACTTGCCTGTGACAGAGATGGCTGTGGTGAGTTCATGGAATGGTTCAGCTTATTTACTGGGTTGGCCAAAAAGTCCATTTAGTTTTTTTCTATAAACTAAAAAACATATTTTTTATTTTCACCAATAACTTTATTGATTTGGATATTTTGAGTATGCCAGCTATCTCCCACTATTTACTTGTAGTGGGTAGAGGTCAGGGGTGCTGCTAAACATCTTCCAATTATTTGGCCAAAATGTCAATGGTACCAAGAAAGCTTGCAAATCACTTTTGACACATTTGATCCATCACAGCATCTTCTCCATATACTGCACAAATCTTTTTTTGCCTTTCAGTTGCATTTTTACCTTTCTTGAAATAATAAAGCATAATATGCTGAAAATGTTGCGTATATTCTTCCATCTTCAGTATTAAAATGGTTGCACAAAAATTCACCAGTTTTGATAAGTTTTAAAAAAATGCACGCTGATATGACAGCCATCACAATACAATTTAACAAAAGTATTTTGAATGAAGTTAAGACAACTAAGCACCACTAGAGCCATTGTACAGAAAAAAACAAAGAATGTTTTGGCCAACTCAATACTTCACACCTTCCTTCAGGAGATTGCTAGCTTGGACTGAGGAAACAGACCTCTTTCGATTTTATTTCCAATTCTTAGTGTGTGTACTCTTTGCTATTTTAACAATCAGATGTTTCATGTATAGATACAGCTGGTAGGGACCCAACTGGCCGGGTTATTTCTCCAAATAGTCTCCTCTTTCAGAGGTAGTCACTTCCTTCTGGCCACTCTCCAGCCGTGGCTCCATCTATCTCTTGTCTCCACCTGGCACAGGTTCAGAACACCCTAAAAGAGGACTCCTTCATGATCCCAAAGGCTGTGTTGGTTCAGGAGCCCCACTTGGCTTGCCCTTCCATGATGATTAAAATATCATTGCTTTTGGCAGAAAGCATTCGACCACGTTCTTGGCGTTGGTCCCCAAGAGCAGTTGGCACACTTAAAGCTAGAGCTTTGAGTGGCACCTCTATGGGGAGCTGCAATCTACCTCCATCACCTTTTAATTATAACCTTATGAATTATGCATCCATGAAGATGGCAGGCACTATGTGTGAGATGTATGATTTTTCTCCATCTAATTTTCTGTAACATAGAACTGCTAATGACTGGGTCCCCACCCTTCCTTTTACTGGACTGATTTTTTTGGTATTTGTTTCTAGATGTCTGAAGGCTATTTTGAATATCAGGAGTAATAAGACTATCTGAGGCAATTTGTGGAAGGGGGCTCTTCGTTTAGTACTTTCTGCCGGGACCGTGCTAGACTAGACACATTTTCTTTAATTACTACAACCCTGTCTGAAGTGTCTTCTCAATTAAGGCTCAAAGACGTTTAAATCACCTAGAGTCACATATTCCTTTCATTGCATCCCTTTGGGAACAGTGTTTTTCTAAGTAATATATTTATGTTTTTGTCTATGAGTAGTTATTGTATTTCTAAAACCAATTATGGGAAAATTTTGGGTTATTACTGTAGCACATAAAATGGAAACCAAAATTTCCATTTATGTCCTTTTTCTTCACTTGGGAGGTATACTGTTGGGTTACTGGTTTTAAAGTTGAGTTTACTAGAGATCCATCCACCTAAGAGCTAAACTTAAAATCCTGGGTTGTGGTTATATTGGTCCTGCAATGGAATTTTAGAGGCTGTAAGTTCCATTAAGGTCAAGATTGACCTTAAGTTCAGTGAGCTTTGAGTTTTGTCACCTGGTCAAAACTAGAATCTTCTGTGTAGGGCATGGGAGACACTAGAATTTGCAGCAAATTGTCCAGTTGCTGATCCAATTCATTATGTACTAGTTGGCTCCTTTACTCAAGCATATACTGAGCTTTTACAGGGTGGGGCCAAAGTAGGTTTACAGTTGTTCATATGGAAAATGATAATAAATAATAATACGAGAATAAACTGTGATTCGTGTACTCACAACTGTAAACCTACTTTGGCCCCACCCTGTATTTTGTGGCAGAGCCTGAAATTATGAAATTCAGACTCCCTTGCCCCTAAGAATCTCATAGCCTTGTGGGAGATAGATTTGTAAGCAAGCACACCCCAGCAGTAGGTTGTGTATTCAACTCCCCTCTTCCTTCACTCTTTTTCCCTTCCCCTCTCTTTCCTCTTCTGCCAGCAATAGCACCCACACCACTTTTTTGGTACCCAGCAAACCTCCAGGATACAGAAATTTGCTGTGTGGAAGTAGTCATGTACTGCTGGCTCCTGTGTCCTAGAGGAAACCTTCAGTGAAGTTTGGCCACTGATGCCAGAGAGTAGAAAGTGACATTCTTTCTTCCTGTCCAGTGGGCAGGCTGTTGAGAATCACAACTAGCCAGCAATCCAGTCACCTTATCAACTGTTGGTCTGTGACTTCCTTAAATCTCATCATATGTCTTAGAAAATGCGAATAATTTTTTGGAGACTCCAAAAGGTATTTGGGGAATTTATCAGTGACTGAAATTTTATGTCAAAAATGTCAGATTGTTCCTATATGCTTCAGATTTTCGGATTTTCTCAATGTTTTTAGATCAAAATACAAATCACCTCTTCAGCAAATAGTGTGTAGGTATTTATTTTCTGCACTCTGCTGACCACCTAGGCACTCAATTTCTCCAATACGAGGTGCTAATCTAAGAAAATAGGTTAGAATAAGCATCCTTGTATCTCATCTCCCGTCTCTGTTCTTCAGTTCTATAATCCTTGGAGAGCAACCCTGGGGCCAAGGTGGGATGGCCAAGGTGGGATGGCCAAGGCCTCATTTTTCTAGATTAAAAAAATACATTTTTTCACTATCTTTAGGAAATGATGGTGCTCCCCCGTCCCCCACTGCCCCATAAGTTCTTACTGAGGCCCTTTATTTAAGATTTTGTTTAGTCATCTAGAGCTAAATCGATAGGAGTTAAGCAGGTAGCAAGTGTGGCTTGCCTTAAAAATAGTAGGTGATTCCTGTCAAACCCAGATCCATAATGTGGGCTGTTGGTCTCCTAAGAAAGATCAACCCTAGAGAAGTGAGAAGCAAGAGTGGACTCTGAACTTACAGAACAATTGAGAACCCCTGGGAGAGGTGGCCCTAGCTGTCACATGTGAGGTGGCTGAGGATGGTTGTGAGAAGAAATCCTTTTGGTTCTCTTCATGTTTTTTAGATTGCCTGGGCGCAGTCACTGCCTGCTCCTTCCCTGTTGGAACTGGGAACAGCCACTCAGTCCCCAGAGAAGGCAGCAAACGGACAAAAATCCCTGCTTGTGTGAGGAGTTGAAGTGAAGGGAGGGATGACCAGCCACCCAGGGTCAGTCCTGCATCTGCTCCTCCACCTCTTCCCCAAGACCATGTCTTTCAACAAATTTAAAGGTGAGAACTGTCTGGTGGAGCTCAAGGTGGTTCTGTGGTCCCTGGGGATCCTCCCTTGCCCATCCTTTAGGCTCACGAGGACCAGAGGAGAACCTGACTCTTAGCCCACTCCAGAACCTCTTACAGGCAGGGTGGCAGACACCTTCCAGGAAGTAGCCCATAGCCTCCATGATGAGACACTGGAGGAGCACCATTAGCTAAAAGACCAGAAAGTGAAGAACACAAACCCTCTGAAACAGAACTATTGGAACAGATGATCGAGGACCTGCAATAGGGAGGATCAATGAACTGGATGTAACAAACGGTGTTAGCAGCATGAGGCAGGAGTGAGAACTCAAAGACCCAAGCGGAAACATGAGAAAAAGTACAGCTGAAGAGCACATCTATAGAATAAACAGCAGTGGATGTAACCGAAGGAGGAATTGATGAAAGCGCAGACAGAAGGAACAAAGTATAAAGAGATCATGAAAGAGAACATCAGCTACGAAGGATGGCTTTGAAGCCTGGGAGACAAACGGGAAAGGCGGGGACTACGGCCAACTAGAGAGGTGGAGACACTTAGTGGGTGGCATGATGTCCACAGAGGTATTCTTTGGCTTGCTCATAAGTTAGGAAAATTGAGACCAAATTTTTAAAATGAAATTTTAGCTTCTCTTGAGAGAAAAGGAAACTCAAAAGACTTCCACTTAAAACCAACTCTCTTCTTCTTGCTTCATGCTACGGTCTCGTGGGTATGTGATGTATTTGACCAGGGAAGGACAGACTGTTTATGCATACCCCCTATCCAGACCATATCATGTCTCTCTAAAATTACAGAACTATATAAAACTACGTTTAAGGACACCTCTAAAATCACAGTGAGACATGTTCAGCTCTTCAGTTTGTAGAAGGAATACTGCAACCTGACAGCTGCCATGGTCCACAAGTATTGACGGGGTGGGGAAAGCCCCATGGTTTCCAGTGGGTGACAGCTCTGGTCACCCTTAGTTAGGCAGTTCTTTAGTAGAAGGTGTGGTTTTCATGAAGATATGGTTAGCCAGGCCTGCTGGCAAGCCTGGACAATTGCTCATGTTACTGTTTAAAATCTGCACTTACCTGGGGTCTTAATGTCAGTGTATTTCTTAGGCCGTTTCTCACTGGCTTCTAGCTGTCATCCTGCCCAAGGGAAGCCCCAGGCATCTTTTCCTGGTCTGGAGAACAGAGAATCCAGCTTGAGAAAACACATAAATGGCTACAGCAGCGGAAAGGTTATCTGTCACCTTTTCCCAGTGAGTGGCAAGCCTATTTACCTGGGGCAGAGGGCACATAGGAGCAGGCCCCGTAGTCACCAACAACCCTTCCCCAGTGCCAGAAGCAAGGGGCTTAAGAAAGGGGACAGAGGATAAGTCCCCTGTCACTTTTTTCCAGAGAACACTACAGTCTCCAAATGAGGCAGTATTAGCTTTGAGGGTCAGTGAACCACTCAAAATCAAATGTAAGATCGTGTGTGTGTTTTTCCGGTGAACCCTGTTTTACCTCCCAGAGGTATTTGTGAAACCCAAAATGGTTAAAATTGTAATTCCATTTGGAGGTCAGAGAAGGAATCATGGTCTTAAAAATAGGGGAAAGAATGGGAGCTTTTTCTTCATCGACTTTTTGCCGTTGCCCAGTGGAAGCGCTGCCTCTGCCCACCGCTTTGGCTGCCTGCATTCGTGGGTAATTGTGGAAAGGCAGCCAGACGAGCCTGGCTGGCTGGGTTTAGCTCTAATGAGCTGGGGAGTTGAGTTTTTATGTGTAGCACTGGTTGTTGGCAAAGATATCTGAGTGCTGACCTGCACCAGGCACGGTCACAGCACGTATGGGTCACTTTTATCCTCACGACAAACTTAGAAATAGGTACTGTTATCCTCCCCTGAGATCTTGAAGGGGGGCAGGATCATTCAAATGAGGGCAGTCTGCTCTGCCATTATTGAAGTCCAGTGGAGTGCCCCTCCTCAGAGAGGGTCTAGAATGCAAAGAAAACAGGTCCCCAGGCTGCATAAACTTCTCTTCCTCTGCTCCAATGAGTTAAAAAAAATTTAAGTATACTTTATTATGCTGTCACAGTTGCCCCAATTTTCCCCCTTTGCCCTCCTCTACCTCGTAACCCCCTTCCCTCCAACAATGCCCTCATTAGTTCTTGTCCATGGGTCCTGCATGTAACTTCTTTAGCTTCACTCTTTCCAATACTTTTTTAAAAAGTATATTTTATTGATTATGCTGTTACAGTTGTCCCAATTTTTTTCCCTTTGTTCCCCTCCACTGAGTACCCTCCTTCCCTCCAGCAATTCCCCCTTAGTTCATGTCATGGGTCATGCATGTAAGTTCTTTGGTTTCTCCCTTTACTATACTATTCTTAACATTCTTCTGTCTATTTTATTCCTACCAATTATGCTTCTTGATCCCTGCACCGTTTCGCCCTTTCTCCCCTTCCCCCTCCCAGCTGATAGCCCTCCAAATGATCCCTGTACCTACGATTCTGTTCCTGTTCTGGTGGTTTGCTTAGTTTGTTTTTCTTTTTTAGATTCAGTTGTTGGTAGTTGTTAGTTTGTTGTCATTTAATGGTTCATAGTTTTGATCTTTTTCTTTAAAAAGTTCCTTTAACATTTCATATAATAAGGGCTTGGTGATGATGAACTCCTTTAGCTTTGCTTTGTCTGGGAAGCACTTAAAAAAATTAAAAAATAATAAAATAATAAAGCTTTTGAGTTCTTCTCATTGCCACTAGGTGGTAGTATGCCAAAGGCTATTTTATACCAGAACACTCACTGCCAAAGAATGCGAAGTTTTGCCCTGCAGTGTAAGAATTTGCCTAATGGTTTGAAAGAAGAGTTCTGGGAGTGAGCTGGGGATTTCTCCTAGCCTCCTGCTCCCGCCCCCTCCCACTTGCCCTAGAACAATTCAAAACGAATGTTTCACATCTTGGTTCACTATATCTCCCCTGTAACGCATCCTGCCTGCCTTTGTCCCCTGGCCTAATTCTGGGTTTTCATCTACAGAGCTTGTGTGATGGGTGTGACGACCGCATCCTCAGCAAACTGGAACAGTTCCACAGTGACAGTAAGTCATTTTATCTTGACATCTTTACACAGTTCTTAGGGTGCACAGATTCTAATGCACTGAAGTCTCGAGGTGCACACACAAGAGTGCTGAGCCTGCAAGCGTGTGTTGAAACGTTTTATTGCTGAAATTGAAATGAGACAAGAACATTATGACGTTTTACATTTTCCTCTATCCTATGCTTTGTCCTCTTAAGTGAAATCCTGCTTGGGTAGTCCCTGATGTTATCAGTAGCTTTCAGACATCTACCCAAATGTAGACAAGCAATCAAAATGTATTTTATATCACTAGGAGCTGGCCCTTTCCAAACTCCATATAGGAGTGCTACAGTGAGACCAGAGCAATCTCATTCAATTATGAGTTTTTCTTTAAGTAGTAGTAAGTACAATTTTAATGACCGTTGCTGTTACCACGGGGCCTTAAATGTATTTTTATTGCACCCTGTCCAACAGTTAGATACAGAGATGAGTCTCTAGTCTAAAGAGTCTCATCTAAAATCATATATAATTCACACACTAAATGGCTAACCTGGAACTGTGCCTCTTCTCTCTTATGTAGGAATGTAAAAGAATAGAGTTATTAAGTGGTTGGATCGTCTTCCTTCTCAGGTGTGCCTGATAAAAATGTCCTTCAGTCCTGAGCCATTAGTTTCTATAGACGAGAACTGCAGGTCAAGTATGAATCATTGTATGTGATGTGTGTTCTGGGGCTCTTTGCAATTCCTTTACGGATCCATAGCAGAGTTTTTGGTTAAATGGAAGCCAGCACCATTGCTAATGCTCCTATTTTGAGGCTCCCATTAATAGCACTTGGGTTATCAGATGACTGTTTCCTGCAAACTTTCTTTTGAAACACATAGACAAGCACTATATTGTCTTATGACATTTTTCCATCTACCAGAAAATATACACCATCCCATTTTGCAAATACAACAATAAAGATCAAAGCTCTTTCTCTAAGTATACTTTTATTTTTGCAAAAGTGCCATTGGGCTTCCTATTAAACAATCCTTAACATTGTCTTTGCACGCCGATCACACAGTATCCTAATAGCATCTACCTTTAGTCTTCCCCATATTCTAGCATGTTTTCTCCTTGAAGTTCTTGGGTTGAGTATCATTTTGTGGCCACATGTTTTCTCCCCTTGTCCTTAAAAACTACTCCCCCCGCCCCAGCCTTTCTAGTGCACCTAGTTATGTCCTTATATATGTATGGGCCCTTCAATGTACAGCAGAATACATTCCAATTACATAAGTGGTTCCGCACACGGATCTCAGTCTTCCTCTCTACTCAGTGCTTGTTTAAGAGGTACGCACGGCTATGCGGACATATCTTATTCATGACATTAATCGTGGCATGGCGTTCTAGAGTATTCACCCACCGCACTTGCCTTGTCTGATCCCCTGATGATGGTTGCTAAATCAATTAAGGTAATATTAGCTAATGGGTCAAACCTGATAAATTCATTATTAGGAATATCAAAGTAGTCATTCCTGAGGGCAAGTATCTCTCTTTTAAAGCAGGGACCCAGGTATCTATTTAGGAGCTCTGCCATCTTCCAGGTTTTGAAGGCTGTCAATGTTTTTGGTAAAGATAAGGCAGGGGAAAGAGGACTGAGGACTGCCCTTGGGAGGATTTTCTGGGCTATCCTGGAACAGTGCAGAACAGCTCTAGTCACATTCCATTGACCACAGGTTGGTCACCAGCCACACCTAATGCCAGGGAGGCTGGAAAGTTATTGCAAATCATATGGCTTTATAAATTTCAGTGTTTAAATTCGTAGATAAATATACAAGTTTTCCCAATGTTGACCTTGTTACTTGCTAATACTGGTAATTGATATATAGGTTTTTAAAACTTTTCTACATAAACAATTATGTCATCGGTGGAGTTTGACCTCTTTATTTCTGATCATTACGGCTTTTCTTTTTCTTTTTGCAGTAGCTACAATTTCTAGTACAATGCTGAATAGGAGTGATGAGCATGAATGTCTGCTTTTTCACTGACTGTAGGAGGAAAGTATTCAGCATTTCATCATGGGCTATGATGTTAGCTGTAGGTATTTTGTTGATGCCTTTTATCAGATTGAGAAAATTCCCATCTATTTCTAGTATGTTGAGTTTCTTTTTTTTTTTAAATTATGAATTGGTGTAGAATTTTGGTAAATGCTTTTTCTGCATCCATTGATGTGATCATGTGATTTTCTCCCCTTTTTAATATTAATATAGGTAATTTTATTGATTAGTTTTCAAATCTTAAACCAACTTTGCATTCTGGGTATAAACCACATTTGTTCATGATGTATTGATTTATTAGTATTTTGTTAAGTATTTTTGCCTTTATGATCATGAGAGATGTTGGTCTGTAGTATTTGTTGTATTGTCTTTGTTTAGTTTTGGTATTAGGGAAATGCTGGCCATAAAACAAGTTGAGACGTGTTTCCTGCTCCTCCTTTTTCTGAAATAGTTTTTATAAGACTGGTGTTTTTTTCCTTGAATGATTGATAGAATATGCTAATGAACCATCTGGGCCTAGAGTGTTGTTTGTGAGAAGGACTTTGATAATATATTAAAAAATTCTTTTCAATTAGTTTACACTCAATATTATTTTGTATTAGTTTCAGGTGTACAACATAGTGGTTAGAAAATCGTATACTTTACAAAGTGTTCTCCCAATATTTCCAGTCCCCACCTGGCATCATACATAGTTATTACAATATTATTGACTATGTTCCCTATACTGTATTTTATATCCCCATGACTATTTTGTAACTACCAATTTGTACTTCTTAATCCCTTCACCTTTTTTACACCCACCCCTCTGGTAACCACCAGTTTTCTCTCTGTGTCTGAGTTTGTTTCAATTTTGTTTGCTTATTTATTTTGTTCTTTAGATTCCACATATCAATGAAATCATATGATATTTATCTTTCTTTGATTGGCTTATTTCACTTAGCATAATATTCTCTAGGTCCATTCATGCTGTTGCACATGGTAAGATTTTATTCCTTTTTATGGCCACATAATATTCCATTGTATATTTGTACCACAATTGTTTATATCCACTAGGTTATTGATGGGCACTTAGGTTGCTTCCACACCTTGTAAATAATGTTGTAAATAATGTTGCAGTGAACATAGGGGTGCATATATTGTTTTGAATTAGTGTTTGAATTTCTTCAGATATATTCTCAGAAGTGGAAGTGCTGGGTCAGAAGGCAGTTCCACTTTAAAATTTTCAAGGAAATTCCATACTGTTTCCCACAGTGGCTGCCTCAATCTGCATTCCCAAAAACAGTGCATGAGAGTTCCCTTTTCTCCACATCCTCACCGACACTAGTGACTCTTGTCTTTTTGATGATACCCAATATAACAAGTATGAGGTTCTTCTAGCAATTTTAAAGATGTCATTACGTTAACATTTGCCTCCATTTTTTTCCTGATGAAACCAATCATAATTTCCAATTTTGTTCCCCTGTGTGTAAAGTTTTCTTTTTGTCAGGCTTATTTTAATATTTTCTCTTTACCTTTGGTTTTCAGCAGTTGTCTATGATGTGCCTAGGTGTAGTTTGATTGTATTTATCCTGCTTAGGACTCGCTAAGCTTCTGCAATATCTAAATTCACACTTCTCACCAAATTTGGAAATTGGGACTATTATGTCTTCATATATTTTACATCCTGTCTCTGTCTTCCTTCTTTTGGGGTCTCCAAATACAGCTATGTTAGACCTTTTGATATTTAACCACAGGTCATCATTTTTACTCCTTTCAACTCAAATATGTCATTAAACCCACCTAGTGAAATTCTGAACCCTTTGGCTAGTCAATCC
Organism: Furipterus horrens; assembly: GCF_987537825.1. Lineage (NCBI taxonomy): Eukaryota > Metazoa > Chordata > Mammalia > Chiroptera > Furipteridae > Furipterus > Furipterus horrens. Next base: position 137,276,943 of record NW_028327177.1, on the reverse strand, counting down.
TCCTAAAACACTGCTTTTACTGTGTAGGTCTTTTACTAATTTATAGCAAGCATTTTATTATATATAAATTATGCCTCAAGAAAAAATAATACAGTGCTTCCCCAGTGCCTTCTAAATGCAGACCAAGTGCCTTATCTTGGCACTCAAAGGTTTTTAAAATAGCTATGTATGTTGCTTGTACAAGCAAAAAATTGCTGTCTGGATTATGTTGGTTTCCTCTAGGGATGGGAATTAGGTGCTCGTGAAACAGGGATGGGAGGGAAATGTTCCAACATTTACTTTAGAAATTAGAATGTATTTATTCTAAAAAACAACAATACCCTAACATATACAATCTTGTCCCCATTTCTGATCAGTCACCTCTTCCATTCCTGGACAGTGCGTTGGTTCTTTCAGGCTGATCACCCCTGCTCTGTTCACCCCATGCTCTTTCTCCTTAACATACACCCAAGGGCTTAACCTGCCTTCAAGACCCAGCTTGTAGGTTCTCTTATAAAGCATTCTGTAAGGTGCAGGTTTCAGCCTTTGCCCAAGATAGGGTGCAGGTGGAGCTGATCTCGGGTATCTAGACTGGGGGACTTGGATGTCATTGGGACTCCCCAGTTTTTGTACCTACCTCTCTTTGCATGCTGGTTTTCTTTTCCTAGCTCCCTATACAGAGGAAGCTAGAACCAGAGTTTCAGGCAGCTCCAGACTTAAAATTTTTATAGGCATATGATCAGAAAGGAAAAAGAGCATTTCCTTGATAACTCAATAAGACGAACCCCAAGGAGGGACTGAATTTGGCCAGGTCAAGGCCATATGACAAACCACTGGTCAGCTCAGCCTGTTATTGACAGGCTGACCAGAGCTATATAGCTGGAGGGGTGAGGGAATAATCCTCCAAAAGGAGAGGTGGGAAGTGACTACTTTTTGACAAAATGTCCATACACACTCATTGTTCCTTCCTGGGCACGTTTCTATGCTTCCCATAGTTCTCTTCCATATATGTTGGGCTATTTTGCAGAGAATACATGTGTTCTTTAAACTCTGACCTGGGGTAATCTTATCTCCTCCAAATTTTAATTTATGAGAAAACAAGGCTATACGTGTTGAAAACACCAACAAATCCTGGCACAGATATGAACATGAGGGTTTGCTAACATGTCAAAGCTAATGTTGAATGTTGTAACATGACTGCTTGAAGAGTTCTCCGGGCAAAAGAACATTTGGAAGGGAAGTGTGTGCTTGGACTGAAGTTCAGGGTCACCAGGACAGGGAGCTTCTGACTCTAGCACTGACTGGGCTGCTTTGCCTGAGTCAGGGCCACTCTCTGTCAATGGCAGTGTAGCCTATATTGAGACTACCTTATAACTTTTGCATCTGTGATGGATATATGACACAGATATTGCATTTCAATAGCTACTATTTTTAATGTCTTCAGACCCATTCATGCTATTTGAATCATGACTCTTGTCCTTGTAGAAAAAAGTACAACAGATCCTAAGAGAATGTTGTTTTGTCATAACGTTGATAAGGAAAAAAATGATTCCCAGCTGGATCTCTGTCTGTGTGGAGTTGACATGTTCTCCTCATGTCTGCGTGGGCTTTTTCTGGGTACCAGGGTGTCCCAAAGATGCACACGTAAGGTGGATTTGTGTGTCTTCATTGTCCCAGTCTCGGTGGGTGGGTGGTCCTGTGATGGAAGGGTGTCCTGTCCTGGGTGGGTCCCTGAACTGGAATAAGTGGATTGGAAAATAATGATCTTACTTGTTTTCATTCATCTTTCTTAAATGTACGTGTAATTCACATTTATTTCAATGTTTAATATTAGAAGTGTTTTTGCATCTTTGTGTAGAAGTTTGGTGAAGTTTTTGTGACCAGAAATATGCCATAAGAACTTAACTCTTGTTTATATCGATGAGCCTATGGTAAAATTGATATCATTATGCGCTGTTTCGCTTAGAGTCCCAGTTTAAGAACCTACCCATGACATTAAGAGGACCTACTGTGTTGTAACAGGTCACCTTCACTTAGTGGACTGGAGAAAGAAATTGGTTAACTGAGTAAGCTTTAGTTTAACATTAATGGAAAATTCTTTGATGCTGACAGAAAGTAGTGACTGGAAGAGGCAATGTTACAGTATCACTAGGAATGAGGAATGAAATTAATATAAATGTAAGCTTAGGAGAAACAAATGAACCCCACGCTCTTTATTTCACTCATAATTTACTTTGACACTTTGTCAATGATAATATATTCAGAGATATTGTTATGTAATTATGGCCAGGATACCCCCTGCCAGGCTTCCTTTTGCTACTCCTGTATATGCTAGCAATTTTGATAATGGGCATTCCCCAGAAAAGGATGAGGGCATGGTTTTCAAATCTATTTGGAAATAATAACTTAAGGTAAACAGTTCTGGTAACTAGAAAAGGCCTAAACATATAAAGAAGAGCTTCAGGTTATCAGCAGAATAAATACATCATGCACACCTTTGCCCAGGTAAATGTCATGGGTGAAGTTGGCTCTACTGCCCTCCAAGTAGTGGAGGACCCTGACTCATGCCTTGGCTTAGTCACATCTGACCTGGGAAGTCCTCGAGGGAGCTCTGTGCACCAGTAACAATGGGTCATGGGAGAGCAGCCTGCCAATTTAGCTGAGTCTGTGACATAAGCGTCCCTAGGATGCAATACAGAGTCTGAAAAGTCTGGGCTGGAGCCTGAGCCTCATGCTTGAGCCATAAATAGTCTCTTCTCCTAAGCCTCAGACCCAAAGTTTGGGACCCTGTTCCCTTGGCCCAGCCTAACGGTAATGAATCCAAAGCAATGATGTGTAGGCTAAGCCTGTGCACAAGGAGGAGAGGCCAAGACCTGGCGGGGTCTATTGCTTCCATTAGAGATGTGGGACTTGTTCTAGAAAAAAACCTCGACAGCGACTGAACTTGGGCAACAATCATTTGTGACAGAGAAGCACCATGGAACTAACCTCAAGAGCACGGAGAGCTGTGGGAGAGTAGCGCCGGGAGGAATGTTGGGTGACGTACCCACCACCTCCCCTCCCGGGGGCCTATGTCGCAAGTATCGACTCTGGCTAACTTAAGCAAAAAAGAAAGGAATTTGCAGGAAAAGATAAAAAGGCAGATTTGGAGACTGCACAGCCAGGAACAATACCCCAAATAGTGTCACAGAACTGTTCCCTGAAAGGTGCACAAGTGACATCATGTCAGCCACTTAAACCCCTGCCACGCTGCCACCACCAGAGGAGATGTCCCTGCTGGCAGTTCCCATGGTGCTGAGTGGGGCTCTAGCAGAGCCGTGGGGCCCCTATAACAGGCTGTCATTCCACAGACACAGAACAGACATCTCTCTGGGCAGCAGAACGAAAGGGACCCTTTTGGCCACATGCAAAGATAACATGTAATGTTACTCTGTGGCTCCTAGCTAGGTTTGGGGAGCCTCTGGCTGCCATGTCCCCTCATTTAATCAAAAGTTCCACTTTTACCTGTTCTGCACATTGGGACTCTTATAACTTAGTCTTTAAAATAGGTTTAGAAATACTGCTTGTGGAAAAAAGCATGTTTAAGTGTCAGGAAGCCTGGGGATGGATACGTACAGGGGGCACCTGAAAACGTCTTCCACACCTGTGGTCTGACCAGGGGGGGCCTCTGGACACGCCCCCTGATATGTTCTTATGAAAAGTAATAAGACAGTCCACGGCCTCTGTTGACTGCACAGCTAAGCCTCAGGCTGACCAAACCCTCTCCTGCTCTGTGAAGTGCCCGTGTTAATGTAAAAGAAACAGGTTGCAGATACCCCAGCAAGAGACTGAAGGAAATGGACTGTCCAACCGCTCACGGTCCTAGCCTTACTCCAGTGACATGAAACCTTTCTACTTGTCTTCAATCACGAGACAGAAATGAATCTTGCAAGGCTTTTAATTCTGAGTGGAGCAGGTTCTGACTGGGCCGATGTGTCTGACCACAGACTGGATCCCAAGGAAACAGATGAGTTAGGGATGCAGATGGTTTCAGGAATTCCCCTTCCTTGAGAGACCAGTACTGTGCTCAGCTCTGCTCGGAATGACCTTCTCCAACAGCTGTGTCCCACTCTGTCCCCCTGGGCCCTGAAGCAGCTCTGCCTGTGTTGGGAGTGTCATCAAGCTTCTCACGGACTCCGCCCATTGGCCCTTGTGCCTGCCCCACAGGTGTGCAGACCCTTCCAAGGGGCTGGGAAGAGCTGTCTCCACAGCACCCCTGGGCCCTGCCCTGGTCAGCTTTCTCTGCACCCCTCCCTGACCTGCCCAAACATCTTCCTCTTCCTACAGGTAGGAAGCAAAAGCCCCTACGTGTCCGCGGATGCAAAGAGAGACCGAAGGTAGCACAGAGCCTCTGCTCTGGTCATCAGCCCAGCTCAGCCCATCCAAATGCCCAGGATAAAGGCCACCAGCCCTTCACTTTGACCTTCTCTTAACACTTGACGGAGGCTGCCCATCAAATTGCCCTTCCCCAGACACTGTAAACTCAGAGTCAGTACTTCTCTGCTTTCCAGCTTCCAGAGATAAGAGAGTTTAAAACCAGACTCAGTCCTCTGTGAATGAATGCCTTGTCACCAGGTTAAAATTGAAGGTCATGGGGGGAAGGTGATGTGAATGCACCTTGAAAGAAAGCCCTGTGCCAACTTAGAGGAGGCCCTTTAGGCCTCAGGATCCAAAGTGAATTTGTTCAGGATCGTACACTTTTGGGAACACTTAGCAGTGGTGCAGCTGCCTACAGTCCATGCTTTAGGGAGGCCGCTGGCACCGTTCTGTGAGATGTCTCCCAAGACAGAAGGGGACCTGTGGCGAATGCTTAGGCACTGAGAGAAGGACCATGGAAAATCTCTACAGAGAGGGCTGGATTCCAGGCTTTCCCACCCTGGGTTCTAGGGTCTCGATTTTGCACCCATTGGCTTCACAGGCCACGGGGCCCCAATGTCAGGCATATCAGGCAATGAAGAAGTATTGGGTGAACCCTTTGCTGCTTCAATTTATAATCATTTTTGGCTTGTCGTTGGTGTGAGTGTGGAGCTTAGTGATTAAGGCTACTTTGAAAATCAGCAAGTGCCATCATACTCGATTCCCAAACGACAAGGGGGCAGATGCTAAGTCTCTAGGCAATGAAAAAACAGCAAATGTTCCCCCTTCTGTGTAAAAAAATGAGTGGGAGAAAAGAGAAGTGACTTGCAAAAGATTTGCTGTTCTTAAAAATTAGTCTTTACCTTAAGTTACCCAATGCAAGCTCCGGTGCTGTCCAGCCTGTGGGGCTTTGGCTTGAAGCTGACAGGGAGGGAGGGAGGGAGGGATGGAGGGAGGGAGGGAGAGAGAAGGAGGGAAGGAGGTAGGGAGGGAGGGAGAAGGAAGAAGGAAGAGGGAGAGAGATGGGGGAGAGAGAGGGAGAGAAAAAACATAAGAGCAAGATAGAAGTTTCGGTCTTTTTATAACCTAGTCCTGGGAATGGAATGCCCTCGCTTCTGCTGTATGCTATTGCTTACACACAGACCAATCCTGGTACAATGTGGAAGGGTATGAACGCCCTGGGGTGGGCATCATTAGGGGGGCACTTGGAGACTGCCTACCACAATGACTGTTGGCAGAGGAGCTTAGACTCAAGTTCAAATGGTGCTTCCGGTTGTCCATCTTCATCTTCAGCTCCTCTGCTGGGGAGCCAGTTTGAACCTCAATCTACAAACGTAGGTGCATGAAAAATAACCTTTGTTGTGAGCCTCCATTAGTCTGTCTTGATATATGGTAGTCCCCCCTTATTCGTGGAGATATATTCCAAGACCCTCAGTGCATGCCTGAAACTGCGGATAGTACAGAACCCTATGTAGACTATATTTTTTCCTCTCTATACATACCTATGATGAAGTTTAAATTATATATTTGGCACAATAAGAGATAAACAACAACAATAGTAAAATAGAACAATTTTAATTCTATACTTAATAAAAGTTATGTGAGTGACTCTGGGGCTATTATTAAGTAAAATAAAAATTAATTGAACACAAGCTTACAATACCACAATAGTCAATCTGATAGCTGACATGGTTATTCAGTGACTAATGGGAGGGGAGTGTCTAGGGAGTGTATACACCAGACGGATGCCTGATTCATGTTGCGGCGGGATGGAGCGGGATGGCACGAGATTTCATCACACTACTTAGAATGGCGTGCAATTGAAAACTTATGAATTGTTTATTTCTGGAAGTTTTCAACATTTTTTGGACCATGGTTGATTGAGGGTAACTGAAACCACAGAAAGCAAGAAAGTGTGTGGGAGGCGGTTACTCTTTGCATTTTTGTAATTCATTTGCAGTAGGGGCTGAAGAGATCATTATTAGATGGAAATACTTGTTCTTTCTATGAATTCAATTTGCTTTCCAATACAGGAAAGCAAGTGCAAAGGCCCTGGGGCAAGCGTGTGTGTGGGGGTGGGTGGGTGGGGACAAAGTTGAGGCAAGTAGTAGGAAATGAGGCCAGCGAGCCCGCAGGAGGCTGCGGTGTGACTGCAGGTGACAGGAAGTGGTCCTGCTCTGGGTTTGCCTTTGCACTGGCTCAATCTAAATGAGGTTCCCCCATCCATTCTGCTGAACAGGGTTCTTGAAGCTCACTTCTGAGAACGTTCCCAGGAGAAGATGGAGCCCATCTTTCATTTTCTGTGCTTTCCTGTCACCCTCTTGCAGAGCCTGTGATCTGAGGCTTCAGGAAGCTCAGCAACTTGCTCAAGGTCATAGTCAGCAGTGCCTAGCTCTGAGCTTTCACATCCAAAACCTAGAACTTATGCACTTTCTTGGGATGCCCTTTGCCCCAGAGGCTGCCCAGCCTTGATAGAGAAATGTGGAGCCTCCCAGGGGGTTCTTTGCCTGTCCCTCCCTAACTATTAAAAGCAAGCTGGCAATTGCCCAATAACCATTTTCTCGATTCACAACCCTAAATTTCCTTCTGCCTGCTCTTCTGTGCCTTCTTTTGGTTTCTACTGTGGCAACCCTCTGTCTAGAATGACTCCAGTACAGAGCAGTTTTGACTTCGGAGGCTGTTTTGCAAAATGAAGAGCCTGCTTTGACGTGGCTTCAAGGAGCACCCCACGACTCCGCGGCGGCTTTGTTCAGTCCTGAGATACAACAAATGCTCCAAACAGGGCCATGCATGCCCAGCGTTGCACAGCCATCAGCAAGTGGCCATTTAATCTCAATCGCCCCCCACAGTGTGGGCCAATTAAAGAGGAAGCTAGCAGGGCCAGGATCACTGGCGAGTCTTTGGAGGGAAGGAGACCCCGGAGCAGCCCTGCCAAAGGCTCTGCGGCTCCATTCACACATGGTGTGGGAATACACACCAGGGGCTGCCGGTGGGGTGGAGGGCTGCCCCAGAAACGGGAGCCGAGAGGCAGTACAGATGGCGGGGAGTGTGGCAGTGACGCAGAATAGTACCCCCAGGGCTCGCAACTTCCAAAATGAGATTTACAGCTCTGGCCCGCCCTCGTTCGGGAGGGAACACCTGCTCCAGCAGCTTTGGGAACGGCCTCTGATGATCAACTTCTGTGCGGGGATCAGATTTTTGCAGCTAACTAGTGCCTGGTGTGAAATAAAAGCTATTTTGAGGTGGGAGGAGTTCTCAACCTTTTCCTCTTTGCATTTTGTGTCCTGATTAATTTCTCTTTCGTCCTGTGTTCTCAAGGCACCTTTCTTGCACAAATTCTTTCTTCTCTAGCTTTCTTTCTACAGTATTCTCCTCTCTAAATATTTAAGGCCTGTGCTTTGGAGACCAAGCCAGGGCTTACCAGGGGTTCCCAGCCCTATCTGCCCATCAGAGTTGTCTGAGGCCCCCACATAGGGGGGCCTGGGCCACTTTCCAGACCCTTTAAGTAAGAATCTTAGGGGTAGGGCCTGGCATAGAACTGTAAATTCCCCAGCTGATTCTAATGCGCAGCCAAGATTCAGAGCTGTTGGCTCTGGAAATGCTAAGAAACAGGTAGACTGTCCTGATTCACTGGGGTTAGATTCATGCCACACATGAGTTTCTAGTAGCAGGATTTAGTCCCAAAGATGAACTGTAAGTAATCAGATTCTTTTTTACAGTTGTTCTTCTATTATACAAATGATACATGTTCACTGAAGAAATTTTAGGAAATGGAGAGAAAAGACTAAAATCTAGCCACTTAGAACCACCATTGATATTTTAATGTATATTTTAGTGTATATTTCTTTTACTCTTATTTTTATGCACCTGTACAGAGAATTTACTGAATAAAAATAGGATTACACTATACAATAACTCTTTTTCCTTAATAGCATTAACCTCTTTCCATGTAAGCAAATATTTAATGGAATACAATTTTAATTGGTGGCATGATATTGTTTAGTCAGTCTCCTGTTAATGGGTTTGGGGCTACGATTTTGTTCTTGTATGATAAACACCATGATGTCCACTCTTGTAGCCAAAATCTGTCCCCATCTGTAGATTTGGCCTCATCTTTTCTCTATATTCATTTGCTGGGTCATCTTGTCTAGTCCCACGCTTTTAATTAACCCCCAAATACTAACCCTCCAGAATTTATGTGCATTTCAAGTTACTTTTGTTCAATAAGAAGCTCTTATAATAACCCTCTGGTTGTCCAAACCTCATTTCCTATCTACCGATCTCTTGCATATTTGTTTTTTTCTTCAGACCAAAAATCTAGACATCACCTTTAACTTTTCCTTCACCCTTCAGCACAGAGCCTCTCCCCACCAATTCTTACACAAGCCGTGTTTGTTCCAGCTCTGTATTGTCTTGAATCTACCCACATCTTTCCACCTTACTGTCACCTTCTAATCAAACCATCTTCATTTGGCCTAAACGTTTCACTCTTGACTTTCTTCTGTTTTTTCTCCACATTGCAGCCAGACTGGTCCCCATTCAGGCATAAATAAGATGATGGCATTTGCTACTTTGAAGAGTTGCATGGTTCCCTATCTTCCAGAATAAAATTCAGGGCTGGTTACCATGATCCACAGGCTCGCAAATATGGGTTCTGCTTCCCTTGTGCGTCTGTTCGTTGTAATTCTCCCCCTGATGGCCAGGCTGAGGGCACTCTTGTATGCATTCTGTTCTTAGACGTGCTGATGCCTTTCCCACCTTGGGACTTGGATACGCGCAGCACAGCCTCCCCTGGTGCAAGGGGAACGATGCAAACACGCAGCTTATGCTTCTTGTGGCCTGAGTAATAAGGTCCTTTAATCCAAGAGTCTCATCTCTTCCACCACGAAACTGTAGTGGGCTAATTTGTTCGCTTGCGAGTAAGGTAACAATCTCCCACTGCTCACAGTTATTGGCACTCACCATTCCAGTGTGCTTGGGGAGAAATCCTGCCTCAGGGGAGATCAAAGGTGCTTGTCCACCTATTGGATACACCGCTACTGGGCAGACATGACAAACGTCAACTATAGTTCCGCCCTCCCGACCACATACACTTTAAACTGAATGTTAAAACAGTACTTCCTCATGGAAAGGCATTAAGAAATTTCAGCTTTAAGAAAATGAGTAGAAGAAGCAGGAATGACAATCTCTCCACTCTCCTAATTGTTCTGTTTGACCTGTGAGTAAAGCAGGCAGCTTCCCGAGACTAATTATTGGCTATGGTGGCTTTTCACCAAACCAGACACAGTGAAAGCTGTTTAGGTAGTCAGACAGGCTCAAATGAACTAAAGCTTGCTTTCCTATAGGAATTTTGGAAGGAAGCCAAGCACAATTCATTTTCTTTTTTTAAAATTGTTTTATTGTTTATGCTACTGCAGTCGTCCCAGTTTTCCCCCCTTGGCCTCCACTTCCATAGTCAACCCCCACACCATTGTTCATGTCCATGGGTCCTTCATACATGTTCTTTGATTACTCCTTCTACCTTCTTTCAATCATTTCTCTCCTCTGCCCCCCCTTACTGCTGTTAGTCTATTCCATGATTCTATGCTTCTGATTCTATTTTGCTCATTAGTTTATTTTGTTCATTTGCTTAGGGAAAGAGTGCAGTACGCATTCACCATCTTCCTGCAAGGGTACCTGAGGTCTCCAATACATGCTCACAACTGGGTCAGAAGAGATTTGGATTTGATTGCCCTCAACGGTCAGTAGTTTTTCAAACTGATGACATTATGATGGCCTCCTTTTCAGAAGAAGCAGTCAGGGAAGGTTGGGGAACTCTAGTAGGACACGTTACCAGCTAACGGTGGTCGATTCACCTGGCTGAAATGTAGGGCCTAGTCAGTTTAATTCTTAGAATGTGTGCTTTTTTCTAGGGCAACCAAGTGCTGGATAGTGACTTTATTTCATGTGTCTAAACTAGGACTGACTCTAAAGGCTGCCCAGCTGCCTGTTGGCATAGGTCCCTCATCCTTGGCTTTCCTAATCCTCCTCCTTTATGGACAAAGGGTAAGTTAAGGCAAGACTCACCTTGCTATCTGTCCTGTGGGAGGGCAGTATGGCTGAATCCAGAGATTCAGGTTCATTATCTGATCTGAGACAGGTAGCAAATAGCAAAAAGGGGGACATTGTGGCAGATGGAAATAGGACACACAAATGGATAACGATGCTGGGAAAGGATAATGTCATCTTTTCCCAAGATTGCATCTTGGAGCAAGAGAATAATACTTTTAGATGTTTGTGGTGCCAAATCATGGCAGATGCTGGAAGAAACCTCTAGATTTGCTTTCCCTTGAGAAGGGGATTTGAACCGAAGCCAGAATACAAGATATATTTTAGAATTCTGCTGGGTTGATTTAGGGATATGACATCACTCAGTGAGCCCTGATGACCAGCTTAAGTAACAGCACGCTGGATGGAGTGGTGGTGATTTTATTTTGTTTGTATGTTTAGATTATATTTGTGATATTGGTTCTTTTTTAGCCTTGAGAGAAATCCTATCTTTGAACTGGGTTGGACACGCTGTCTTATTGAGCCTGGCAGCGGACGTGTTACATGGTTGGGAGCCAGGATGGCATCATGTTAAGGGTATGAGAGGAGCTGCATCTTGTTACTCACACAGTGTCTCAGAATCTGCTTTGCCTTTTGACTACACCAGATGTGACTGTGGGTAAAAACTAGATGAGCAGTGTTCATGGAGTCAGAATGGTGTCCAAGGGGGTGAATATCTGTGTGGTAGGGTGGCCACACCCTGTTCAATGTCACTAGATTCAGATTAGTGGTGTTGCACAGTGAGACCTGGAAGCCTGGGTTAGTGAGAACTTCTTTCCTGGTGGCTGGGATATGGACATTCCCCAGACCAGATGGGACCCGGAGTTTACTGAGCAGTGGCCTCTAGTGACCACCTACCTGGGTTAAGGAAATAAGTGGTATGGGAGAAGGGTGTTTTTGCTTGGAAAGTTGGGAAAATGGTACCTAATATTAGCTGACGTATGTCTTACACATTATTGTAATCTCTGCCATGGTTACAGAGTACAATAAAAGACGCTTAGCTTCATATATAGAGCTAAAAGAAAATCAAATCAATGTAGATGATGATCTCCAGGTTGAAAAGATGTTCTGGGAAGTTGACTTAAGCCCCTCAATTGTTGTAATTCCCCTGGGAACTTGCTAGAGGACACTATGGAGTTGAATGCCTTTAGCAACATCTATAAAAGGGGCAAACAATGGAGGGAGGAGGGAGAAGTGGAGCAACTGATAAAGGAGTATAGATCAGGAAACTTGCGATTGGCACAGTCTTGTTAACTTGTTTTGTGGAGAGAATTCCAAAGCCTCATTACAGGATACAAGTCTTGATGATTGTCTCTATTTTAGTATAATTGTTTTCTTTTGTACAAAAATATTGTAGAAGTTGCCATACTAAGAGTAGGATAATGCCTCAGATATGTACCAAGAAGGTTTTAATGGGGATCAGGAGGTGAACTGAAAGGAAGGGGTTAACAGCTGGTTCTGTGGTCTTTCCTTTAGCTTCAGGGATATCTGAAGATTTGACTCCTGGCAACATTAAGGAATTGCTGGGATGATATGCTATTGATTAAGTAGAATCTAGATGAGGATTATGTACAGGTGCTTAGTCTGTATGTGCACATTGCCAAAATTGGTTGAGTAACGAGTAATTGACATTGATGAGATGCAGCTGCTCTGAAAAGAGGGGGTGGATATTCACAAGCTGGAGGGCCTACATGGCCAACTGGCATAGAGCTGAAGGGGCTCAGAGCTGATGGCTTCTGGGTTGAGATCATCTACACTCAGTTTTGTCCCATGTTCAGAATGACTGTGCCTTAGGGTCACAGGACCTCTGCTGTCCCATTGCCGTGGATGCCAGGACATTGCACGCCCTCTGTCCTTTAGTAAAGCCAAGAAACTTGGTGTTGGATGGGGCCTGTTGTGTCGCATGAGTTTGGTTGTCTGTCTGATCCAGGGTCCACTGTGGCTAGCACAGCAGAGTGGACATTGCGATTACCTTAATCGTTATGAGAATAAACTCCGTATTTTATACAGTCACAACTGTAAACCTACTTTTGCCAATGCCTGTATTTTAAATTGTTTTATTCTTAGTCATAGTGTTTAATTCACAGCCATAAGAACACGTGATAGGAGGTAGGAAGCATGAGGAACATTGATGTTGAAATGTATGTTTAAGAAGGTAAATGACAATTCCTTAAATTTGCCTCAAGACGTTCTTCTCAGTTCTGTAAGTTGCATTTATCTGCTTGAGATCTTTATATTGCAGATCATGTCTCTCCTACTTAAGCAACCAATGCTAAAGAGAAAATGTGGTAAAAATTACTCCAATTTGGCTTTCTACTTATTAGAAATAAACACTACCCACATCTGTAATGTGTTATTTGCAGAGAAGTGCTTGCAAATAGCAGCCTAAAACTTTCTCTCTAAATTTGTCAGTTAAAAAAATCATGACGATTATAAAAGGAAGCCAGCTGATTTGATCTCGAAAACACAAGAATTCTAACCATCTCCTATTGACTTCTATTTGTCCCTATTTGTCCCTAATCAAGACTATCCAAAGGCACTTGAAGCATTGAACACTAGCTAAGGACATTCTGAGAGAAGAAAAGCAATTTCATTCAAATTCCAGCTTAACTGTCCCCTCTTCAGAGGCCTGCCTGAACAGCTACTCTGTCTAATATCTTCCCCAGGCTCCTTCCCTGTGGGTGTTTCCCACCCTGAGAATCAGGGTTTTCCACCTTACTGCTGTGCTGTTTTATTTTGCACCCGACTCCATTCCCCTCTAGAATGTAAGCGTCGTGTGGGCAGAGTCTATCTTGTTTCACCGCTGTGTCCTCTCAGTGCCCAAGGACATTTTTCGGAACACGAGAGTCATTTGATTTGAACATATGCTTTTCCCCTGAGGTGTGAAAGGCAGTTATTTTGTGATGACTGACAAGAAAAGAGAGTATGTACCATCCTTTGCAGTTAGACACCACTGGTGGTTCCCTTCTGGTGATTTAAATAGATGCTGGATTTTAAAACCAAAGGTGGAAGCGCACTGCTCAGATCTCCTGCCAAGGGGAACGTGGTTGACTGACAGCTCTAGCTGCTGCTTTTCTGGATCCACCGAGGTGTTTGAACTGAAAGTATGCTTCCCCTGGGCTACTCCCAGCAGATGACGAGGCATGGTGGGCATCTCTGCGGGGTGGGAGACTCCTCTAACTGACAGCTTTCGCTTGAGGACTCCCCGTTGGCTGGGCTGACACTTTCTTGGTGCTACACTGCAGTATTAGACTCTTCCTCCCCACTGCTCCTTTCTTCCTTTCGGGAGGTCCAGTCCATGGGAGGCATTGGCAAAAGATCGGGGAATGAGAGGAGGGGGAAAATCTTGGGTCCTTCTGCCCTCTCAGCTTTCAGTGGCACCTCCTTGTCTTCATCTCCCTCCATATAACATGCTCCCTCCCTCTGTGGTGGGGTCCTCTCTGCGCTGCTCCCGCTGAGCCTCTAGCTTCCTCCAATAGCCCCTGTAGTCAAATAATTTCCTTTGGCTTAGGAATTCACAAATACACAAATTCTCTCTGTTCTGGGAGAAAATTCAGAAAGAGATTCTCATTTTATAGAAATTTAATATTCCAAAGAGTTCTTAGATTTACAATAGATTACCGAACAAATGGTGCTTATACTAGAAAAACTAGGTAGACTTCTGCATGGCAAAAGACAAGAAAAAGCTTGAGAAAATGTTTGTAGTGATGATAAGGGTAAATCTCTATAATATATAAAGAGCTCATAAAATATGACAAGAAGGAGATATCCTACTAGACAAATATGCAAAAGATATTGGATCAGTAAGGGCTTTTGTTGGACTTCTGGTGACAGACTCGCTTGTAGTGGCTCAAAGGGGCGAGAGCTGGTTTGCTTTCGTAACAGGAGACGTTGCTGGACTGAAGTGTCTCCATTTGCTTGGCCTTTCCCTTATGGTGACAAATGGCTTCTAGAGCTGCAGATAAGACACACACATTCTTGGTGTCAGGAAAAAGAGATAGCAGGAAAAGGACACACACACAAAAAAAGGGTTTCATCATTGGTTTCAGCCAATGCCTCCTATTGACATCCTACCCCAAAACTACTAGAAACAAACAAGAAACAAGATTGCCCTCTGTATCAGACAGGATGATTTTTTGATTCAAAGAACAGAAGATCCAATCGAAAGAAAAATTTTAAAAATGAAGAAAGGTCTTTTTTATAATAAAAAAATTTTTTTAACCTAAGTCCTGAGGCTGGAAAGTTCTAGGATTAATTCAGTGGTTCAGTGTTATCAGATGTCCGTATTATTCCATTGTTTGGCTTTGCCTCCCATGGAGCATTTGCCGTTTGCTGTTACCGCACGGTTACAAGATGGTACCTGTATCACTATCCATCTACACAACAGTGATCAAAGGCTGGAAAAGGCAACTCTGTCTTCCATACCAAAAGCAGTCATGACCAGGGGATGGAGTTGTCATGACTGAATAATGGACTTGGACCAGAGAGTCTTAGCTCCTGGGCCAGTGCTGAAAGCGGGAGACAGCTCTGAGACTTGGCTCTTCTCAGTTCTCAGGGCAGCCTGGGTGGGACCTGGGGTGCCTAGCGCCTCCCAGGCCAGTTGTCTCCCAGGATACACGGAAGTACTGGAAGGGGCCATATAAAAAGCCTACCCAGTGTGGGCCTTGATACGAAAAAAAGACAGGCGGTGGCTGCGTAGTTCACCTTCACCCCCTGGGGTCAGAGAGAAGACCAAGGCGCCCTGGCCATCAGAAACCTGAACAATACTCTGGTTCTATCAGCAAGGACAAGGGGAAGCCATCTGAATAGCTGCCACAAGTGTAAGAGAGCTAGAGTCAGATCAAATTAAAATGCTAATGGGGGGTCGTGGTTGGGGGACTGGGTGAAAAGGATGAAGGGATTGAAAAGTACAGATGGGTAGTTACAAACTAGTCATGGGGATGTCAAATACAGCACAGGGACTATAGTTAATAATATTGTAACAACTATATGGTGCCAGGTGGGTTCTGGAAATATCAGGGGAAACACTTTGTAAAGTATATGATTAACTAATATGCTGTACCCCTGGAACTAATACAGAATAATATTGAAGGTAAACTGTAATGGAAAAAAATTTAAAAATTTAAAAATTCTCATCAGTGTCTCTAGAAAGAAAGCAATAGGATTACTGCTTTAAGGGGCTGGAGGAAAAGAACTTGAATGTAGAGCTTTATGCCCAATAAAACTGCTCCCGGTTGGGCTCATGAGGAAGCGGACGCTGAGGTGGAGGTTAGCGTTGGAGACTGTAGTAAGAACGGCGTCCATGGGGAAGGGAAGGAAGCAGGATTAGGCGACGAGGACTGCTGGGCGGCAATGAAGCCCTGGCAAAGGCTCAGCTGACTCCCAGGGGAGCCCTGAGGTGGGATGGTCTTCAGAGTTGTCAGGTTGTTAAGAACCTGTCACTGGGTGCAGGATGCCCCAGCCAAGGGATCCAAGCTTGGATCCAAGCTCTCTAGATGAGGGCCCTTTTGGGAGAAGGCTGGAAGCTCAGCTCTGTCGGCCTAGCTGCTGGGGGAGGAGGGAAGTTCCTCGGTATTGGGAGGGGGAGCCTGGGGGTTCTATCCTGGCATTCAGCACAGAGATTAACTTTTTTCTTCAACAAATATTTATTCAGCACCTACTGTGTGGCAGGCACTGTTCTAGGCACTTGCCACATATCTGTAGATAAATAAACTAATATCCTTGCCCTTGTCAACTTATGGGCAAACTATAAATGTAGTTAGTTATATAGTGGGTGTCACTCAGAGTGCAGCCAAGAAAACCAAAAGCACCCTGGACTTTTGATGGAAGGAGTTTTCCAGGGGATTAATACAAGTGTGGGAAGAGCAGCGGAAAGCTGCTCCCAACTCTAGGGCCAGACGGACAGAAGCAAGAGGCAATTTAATTTATTTTTTATGCTTAGTTGCACTTCTATTTTTTATTAACTTTATTGAGGTAACATTGGTTAATAATATGTACATTTCAGGTGTACATTATAGCTCTTCATGTGTATACAGTATTCCTTCACTTATTGCGGGTATTATGTTCTAGACAACCCCCCCCCCCCGCAATAGGTGAAAATCCGCGAAGTAGGAACCTTACATTTATTTTAGTATTTATATATATTTTAAGGCTTTATAAACCCTTCCTACATGCTTATAAACCATTCCCAGTCCCTTATTAACCTTTCCCACTCCCTTATTAACCTTTTCCACACTTATAAACACTACTGATGTTCTTAAACATATTCTACACTCTTCAACCTATGTAACTTTAACCTCATGTGTATACAGTACCGCAAAATCCCACGATATAGTGAAAAATCCACGATAAGTAATTAAATATAATATTTTTAAAAATCCCACGATACAGTGAGGTCGCGATAAGTGAACTGTGATATAGAGAGGGACTGCTGTATTCCACTGTGTTCTCACCGTTTGACTCAGCAATTCTCCTGGGGATCTACCCAAGAGAACTGAAAATGTGTGTCCACACAAAGCTGTACCCAATATTTATAGCAGCCTTATTTATATAGCTAAAAAGTGGAGACAGCCCAAATGTCCAACACCAGATGAATGGATAAACGATATGTATACCCACACACCGGAATCTGATTCAGCCATAGAAAGGAATAAAGTGCTTCTACCTGCTATAGCATGCGTGAACCTTGAGAACATTATGCTAAGTGAAAGAAGCCAGTCACAAAAGACCCCATGTTACATGATTCCACTTATATGAAGTGCTCAGAATAGGCAAATCTATAGATACAGAAACTAGATTAAAGGTTGCTTGGGGGTATGGGGATGGGGGATGAAATGTGGACACTAGCTAAAAGACAGAACTACGGAGAGAGATTGATAGATGCTCAGTTTCTAGTGGGCGCTCTCATTCCTGGGTGTGGTGGGTTCTGCTGCCTCTTTCACAGAGCCTGGCACAGGGTTTGGCATTTTGCTAATTCGTTTGTCAGATGTTGATGGGCGCTGGTGAGGGAACAGTGGATGTGGCGGACCCAGGCCTGGCCTCACAAAGCACAGGACAACCGCGGTCACTTGGGTAAGTGTAGAGAAGCCTGGGGAGACGTGTTAAATCAGAACAGACCTCCCGGGAACAGGGTGTGAGCAATGACCTTGAGCAGGGAGAAAGCCAGCCTTCCACTTTAATTATGCATTCAGTGCTGGTGAAATGGAATTAATTATCTTTATTGTCTATGGAAATGCTGCAGTGCACTTCCTGTCTTTTGTTTCACGTTCCTTGAGATACAGGCTCCTCACAATTATTTCCACAATGTTTAAAAACAAGGCCTGCAGTGTAGTCAGTGGAGAGACAGAGATGATGATTTACGGAGTTTGGTTAGAGCTGTACTTGGCCGATTTTAGGTATATGTATTTATTTTTTCTTACTGTGTTGCTTTTTATTTTCCCCCCAGATTTATCGAGATATTATTGACATATACATATTATATATAAATGTAAGGTATACAACATGATGATTTGGCACATGTATATATTATGAAATGATTATGGGTTTGATATATTTTGATTTCTGCTTTGAAATGTGAACTCAGGTGTCTGTAGGCTCAGTCCTGACTCTGACTTAATTTCTGTGACTTTGCAAAGGTGTCTTAGTCATTCCCGGGTGCTGAAGGCTGTATCAGCTTCCAATACCTTTCACATCCAGTAGGCAGAGAAAACAGCATTTATTATTCCAGGAAATGGTGAGTCATCATTTCACTCACCCCCAAATTCTCAGCTGTGGGTTATTTTGTAGCTGTACCGGGTGACCCTTCCTATGGGACGGACCTGGTTTGTCCTTAGCTGCAAGTGTGCCGAGATCCATGGGGAGAGGCCTGCTGACCAGGAACACGCTTGGCTCTGGATGGATGTCAACGGGAAGGTGTCCTGGGAGCTGTTTAACTGTGGGCAAATGGCAAACTTGGCAATCTATAGTTCAACTCAGTTAACTAAAGAGTACTCTCTGGAGCAGGAAATGCACATGAACTAGACATTATGGAACAGAGACGAAAGTCCTCCACAGTCTATATCACGTTCTCAAGTGTGTTCTGAAGGAATTGTTATGGATCTCTGGGAGGGCCTGATGATTTGAGGCCAGGCTGGTCCAAAGAGAACCTGCATGTTGCTGCTTTCAGTCAGAATAAGAAAACCCATTGGCTGGTAGGGAGACTCCAGTAGCTACAGCAGCCAGCCTGATCTCCACCCTATTGCCTCCCATGCACTCCCTCTGTTCCCAAATACCTCAGAATGCTCAGACATCCTGGCTTTCAGAGGAGGCTGACTCACTCTGTCCCCAGGGGTGGGTTTGACGGGTGTCATCAGAGAATTCCTATTCCCTTGCAGGTAGGTAATTGGATTAGGCAAGGGTAGGGTGGCACAATGAATGTAAGAAATGGACAGCTGGAGCCTCTCCTGAAACATAGCCTCATTCTTTAGTTGCAAGAAAAAGGTAGAACCCTTTCTGTCTCTAGCCATTTGCCTGCATGTGATGCCTGGAATGGCCACGGCAACTGCAGGATGAGAACCGGAGTTAGATGGAATGACCTGGAATGATCGAAAAGGCAGACCATGTCCCTGTCATTTTTGAGGCCATCTAGGAACTGCCCTGCTCATTTTGGATTCTTCTGTGTGAAATACTTCCCTTGTAGTTGAAGCAAGTTGAGTTGGTTTCCTGTTATCTACAGCTTTAGGTGTCCTACTTGGGAGGGTGGGTGAGGATGAATCCCTGGCATCTTGGAAGGGTTTTGGGGTAACCTCAAAGCTTTAAAATGCAGAGGGTCCAATTCAGCTGAGAAATACTCCTGGACAAAACTAATGCAATTCATGGCTGATTTCTAGGAGGCCTTGGGACCTTGGAGGTCAGTTCAGTGGTGTTGTCTTTGATGGTCCTAAAAGTACTGGCAGTTCTGAGGGTACATTGTCTTCCAAGTGCTCTCCATTTATTGGTGGTTTGTGTCTTCTGATTGCACAAGCTTTACATGTTAATGGTAGCGAACAACAAAAAGATACAAAAAAATTACTTGTAATCTTAGCATTCAACTATTTTGGTGTATATATTGTGTTTGTGTTTCTGATTCATTTCATTCCCATTTCAAAAATATGCTCATTACATTGTATATGTAACTTTATATCCCATTATTTAAACTCAAAACTGTAACATTATGTTATTTTCCATATATCATTAAATATAATGATTGTACATTGGTACATGAATATGTCAGAGAAGGAAAACTCTGACTCCAAAAAACCTCCGCTGCCTTGCGGCATACCTCTTCAGGGGAAAGGCTAAGGGAGTAAACCCCGACAGAAAATCCGGAGCCGGAGTCCCTAAGGCGGTTTGACGTTGTAGTCAACACCGGCAACTCCTGCGGCGCACCTGAAGCCAAGCTGTATCGACTCCGTCTTTCCCTTGGACCCTTCAGCTGCGAAGAGAGGGGGGGTCTGCTGCATGGGCAACAGCAGACCCTCCATATTACCCTGCCCAGGCTCTGTAGCTTCAGCGTCATCGCAAGATGTCGATTCAACACGGGAGGAGACAGATACTACCATGTCACTCCCGAGTCGGACTGCACAGCCATTCTCGGCGGTCCAGATGGACTCTTAAGAAGCTACACCATCGTCTCTCGAGACGGACGGCTGCCGACGACGACGACGACATGAATATGTAATACTCAAGTAATTTTTCTCTGTATTAATGGCAAATACCACTAATAGCCCACCAGCTTTGGACCATGATCCCTGAAGAACTTAAAATTTGAAGGTGATTTACATTATTTCAGAATTTGTCAATGAATGTTGGAACACTTACTAGCACTGGCCTCATGCATAGGCTTTTGGGACTCTCTGAATAGGAGTTAAATATCTAGTTGGAGACAAACAATAGGCACAATCAGACTTACCTATGTATCATGTTTATTATATTTAAAGGTGATAAGAGTTACAAGAAAAAGGAAAAATGAAGGCAGCACAGAGGATTGGAAATGGCAGACTTTGAACTGTGGTGTGGAGTCAGCACGGCCTGGACTGGCCAGGCGTCGGGAGAATGAGATCAGCCTTTCCCGTGAGCACAATGCTTTGCTTTATGACTGATGAAGCCACTGACTGGGGGAATTAACTTATCATGATGGTTGGTCAAAGAACCTGGCAAAAGAGGTGCTCAATCGATGTCTCCATAGTCAGGATAGATTCTGTCTGTCCAAGGAAATCATATCTTCACTACTCCCAAAGCATCAAGTCTCACATTGTCCGACCCTCTGTCATCTAGTACTTGCTGATCCAACACCCCCCAAACTGAAGAACATTAATTACTGTGGAAGGGCTCTAAGAAGTATAATTGTGCTCTTACCAGAATGAAAGTGTAAAGAAATGGAATGATTTTTCTGAAGATGTTGGAGGCCCTTCCTCCTCTTTGCAGGCTCTTCCTCAAGAACCTCTAAATACCTATTCTTCAGGGCCGTGTCCAGGGTCATCTTTCAGCCTCCATCTGTTCTCTTACTTGGATTTTAATACTGGTTGTTCTAGAATTTTATCTCTACCTTTGACTTTTTTCCTGAGGTTTTGTCCTCAAAACTCTAGTTGCCCATGCAACATTTCTCCTTAGATACCAGCAGGCAGAACTCTTGGTTTTCCTTGGTCTCAACCTTCCCTTTAGTCGGTCTAATCTCAACAAATGTCTCCATGCTCCACCGACTTCCTATATCTAAAAATCAGTCATCCTTCTACAATCCACTTATTAAGAAACAGGGGAATACTTTAAAGATTTAAAAGGTATACAAATAGGAAATGAAGAAATAAAACAGTTTCTATCTGCAGAAGACATGTTTTCTATGGGAAGAAAGAAATCCAAAGCAGCTTTAAAACTCCAAGAACTAATCAGTGATTTCAGCAAGGCTGCATGGTACAAGAGAAGCATATGGAAATTAATTGCATTTCTATTCACTAACAACAAATATGTAGAAACTAAAATTAAAAACAATACCATTTACAATCACTTCAAAGAACATGAAGTACTTAGATATTAATCTGACAAAATATGTACAAAATCTGTATGCTGAAAATTACAAAATACTGATTCAAGATATTTGAAGATCTAAATAAATGGAGAGATATGCTGTATTCATGGATTAGAAGACTCAACATAGTAAAGATATCAGTTCTGTCCAAATTGATCTATAGGTATAATGCAATTCCTATAGAAAATCCCAGTAAAATCTTGTTATTTTTGTAGTCATATACAAACTTACTCTAAAATTTTACATGACATGACAAAGTCACTAGAATAGCTAAAACAACTATGGCAGAAAATAAGAAAGTGGGATTAATCAGTCTACCTGACTTCAAGACTTGTGTACCTATGGCAATCAAGACAGTGTGGTATTGTGGAGGGATAGCTACATAGAACAATGGAGCAGAACACTGAACACAGAAAGAGACCCACAAAAATAGGCCCATCTGATTCTGACAAAGGTGCAGAAGCAATTTAGTGGGGAGATGGAGGGAGCACTAACAGATCGTGCTAGAATAAATGGATCTACATAGCCATACTCCCGCTCCCCCAAAGAAAAAATCCCAGACCAAGCTAAACCTCTCAGCTTCTACAAAAAATAACTTCAAATGGACCACGAACTTAATGTTATAAAGCTTCTAGAAGAAATAGGAAAAAGATCTTCAGGATCCAGGGCTACATAAAGAGTTGATTTGACACCCAAAGCCCAAATTATAAAAGGAAAACCATAAGTCAAAACTCATGAAAATGAAAACTTTTGCTCTGTGAAGCACCTTGTTAAGAGGATGAAAATACAAAATACAGATGGGAAAAAATATTTTCAAAGCACATACTGACAAAGTATTTATATATAGAATATATGAAGCAATCTCAAAAGTCAACAGTAAGAAAGAAAACAATCCAATTAGAAAACAGGCAAAAGACATGAGCAGCTATTTCACCAAAGAGGCTAAGCAGATGGCAGTAAGCCATGCAAAGACATTCAACACCATTAGCCCTTCTGGAAATGATCTAGCCTCTGCCTACTTCTCCCATTTGCTCACTACCCTAAGGTTGACAGCCATTTGTCAAATCCTAGACCCTGCCAGCAACTCTTTCCAGTCGCAGAACCTTGCTTTTCCTGTCCCCTTTGCAGACATCCTTCACAAGGTTTTCTCTCTCTTGTATAGCTTTCAACGTAAACATCATCTCCTCAGGCAGGTCTTCCCTGACCATCATATTTCTTATGGCACCATGATGTTAGTTTCCTTCATTGTGCTTATTATCATTGGGATTATTTATACTTTCATTGACTTTTTATCTGCTCTCTAGCTAGACTGCAAGTTCATCAAGAGCTGGAAACGTCCTGTCTTGTTCTCTGTTGTCCTCTAGCACCTAGCACTCAGCCTAGCACATGGCTCTAGTTGAATGAATGAGGAGGTCTATGAATTAATGGCAGAATTGGAATAAACACACTGGTTAGCTTTCTGTTACTGCAACACACCTTCTCCAGTTCCCTCTGCTTTACTCCCCACCAAGGAAAAACATTGGCAGCAACAGTCACTTCCCATAAACGTAGCGACTTAAAATGCAAATTTATTATCAGCAATCCAAAATAGATGTCACTGGGCTCAGATCAAGGGGTCAGCAGAATTGTGGTCCTTCCTCAAGGCTCTCGGGGAGAATCCATTTGATCTCCTTTTCCAGTTTCTAGAGGCTGCCTGCATTTCCTTGCTCATGCTCTCTCTCATCTTTAAAGTCAGCAATGGCCGGTCAGATCTTGCACATTACATCACTCTGATATTCTTCTGACTCCCTCATCCACATTTAGAGATGCTGTGATTACACTGGTCCATGATCTTTAGGACCCATCAAGAGGCCATTATTCTGTCTATCACACCACTAGACTCTACTTTTCATAAAGACAGTAACTTCTCTGTTTATAGTTGGACCCCCAGGGTCTGGCATCTAGTATCACTGAACATGTGAATTGTTGTAATAAACTTAACTAAAGCCATGGACAGCATCGGTGTCTATCACGTGGCAGACATTCTTACCTTTACTCACTAAAGGCCCTTGCACCCAGCCCAGCTCCACCCAACGAAGTCAGTATGTTCTTCAAGGCTTTGCCTAAAGCCACTTCTTACACCGAGCCTCCGCCAAGTGCGAACCAATGTTTTCCTGTTCATCTGTGGGGGCATGGTTGACACAGGTTTTATTAGCCTATTTACTAGGTTCAAAACTGTCTGGATAGTGATAGTCTCACTCATTTCTGAGCTTTTCACAGTTGCTAGCATGTAGAGAGGCCTTAGCTGGTTAAGAGAAAGGGGATAACACAGGGAAAGGTCACAGCAAGTCAGGAGGGAGGGAGTGTGAGAGACAAGGAGAGATCTCTCTCAGGGTCTTCTGTTTCCTCTCCCCAGAGAGGAATCTCCAATTGCAAGGCAGCTAGAGGACTGGCATTGGTGAACACATTTGTAGCAAGATGTTAGAATTGAATTCCCACTCCCTCATTTCCTTGTGGGAACAATCGGTTCCCATGAATGCCGTCTAGCGCATCTGACACCTACCTCTTTGTGGCTCTTTTCAGTTTGGATCCCATGGTGATGGCTCTGCCTTCCTGGTCTGGCTGTTCACTTTGTGGTCTCTCCGTGTTTGGGGGCATCAGTCATTCTCCTTTTCTGCCTTGTTGCCTCTACCATCTACCTGGTATCTGGAGTGCTGCTCCTTGCCTGTTTTGAAAGGCATGCCTGAAAGTCTACACCTTGGCCAATAGCTTTTCTTTTCCAGAAAGTGCAGAAGGTGACTCCCATGAAGTTTTAAAGAATGGGTACGCTTTTCTTTTTTCTTCAAAGACACTTTAAACTCTTTGGTCAACACTTTTCATCATTTTCCTTTTAGCTACCCAAGGTCAAGTACTATTTTTAGCCATTGTTCGCCCCAATGGGGTTCTCCTCAGAGCATCCTGGCTACTGGGGCTGTACTTTTATAAGCTTCTTCAAGGGATAATACACAGGTAGCCACATCTCATTTCTCCCCTTTTAAGTAGGTTAAACCTTCCATAGATCATTTGCTTGTTGCACGTCTGGTTATTCATAAATAAGAATAACTTGAATAAGAGTAACTGGCTGGAAGGATGAGAAAAAAACCACATAACTGTTGAGAGAATATATTATTTCCCAAAGTTCTCTTGAGGAGAGCCCTGAATGTTTTTGAAAGAAGTACTTTGTTAAGCTATTGGAAAGCAAGTGAGACCCGAGAGGCCTGGGTGAAATAGAAAAAGAAGGGATTTGTGGGTTGGTTTGGGTCTGGAGAGGGGAGAAGTGGAGATGAGTGGAAGACAGAGAGAAAGAGGGAGTAGCCAGCAAGGGGGATGAAGGCCATGTGATCCAAGATGGGACCTTTTCACATAGTCTCTCAGTTCCTTGGCGAGGTGCAAAATACTTGACATGAGTAGATGCCTGCATGCCCTGGTGAAGCCGGGATGATGCCTGTTTTTGACTTGCCACCAGGTCGAAAGCTGTGAGAAGGAGGAGGATGCAAACCACAGGAACTCGCAGAAACCGTGGAAAGGGCAAAATTAAAGTCAGAAGAGGCGCTTCCCCAGCTGGCGGCAAGCCCACGAGTGAGGAGCAGTGTTGTGCGAGGATGGTTGATTAGCTCAGTTGTGCAGCCATGGCTGATGGTCCAGCTCTCCTCCTGACTTCGCACTACAGAAAGCCTCCTCTCCTACACCTCGCATTCCCACTGGTGGTCCTCTCCTCTAAAATGTTGCTGCCTTTATCACCTGCAGTACGTAATTTAGTGCTTAAAGTTAATTTATCTTGTGTTAGTAAGAAGAAATTGAGAAACACAAAGCCACAGTGGCCTCGTGGAATGTTATAGAAAAGAGACACAATGTGTCGGAGGGATGCAAACCAGTGAAAAGAGCAGAGAATTGTCTTTGCTGATAGTGGCAGAGGCAGAAAGATGAATTTTCTGGTGACCAGAGTCCAGTGTGATTCAGCATCCAAAGCTCAACAATCTTGCTTTGAGGTAGACATGCGTGGCTTGAATTTGGCAAGCCAAATTCCAGGTAACCTAACCTGTTAGGCTAGTTTCTCATCCTCCTTGGCATTTTTTAAGCCACCCAATATCCCTTTAAAAGTGTATTTTCTGCTTAAATTGGCCAGATTTAAGTTAAAACTACCAGATTTTGTTGCTTGCAAAGAATAACACAGGGTATATAACTGTCGTAAACACTGCTGTGAAGAAAGTCCTCTAATACAGGGTCCTTGGCACACGTCTTGAACGCACAAATTCCTAATCCTGGTTGTCAGGTCTGAGTAAGAGGGAGGCAGCACACCACCCATCACTCCCATGGGGTGTGACTTTAAAACCTGGACGGAGTGCACAGAGCAGCTATTTGAGGACTTTGAAAGGTTATTAGCAGGCAGATTGGGGAAGACAACCAGAAACCAAAGTACATTCCATCCACCTGGCAGGGAGTTGACTTTCTTTTTCCCTGTAGTATCTCCCAGTCTAACTTCATACAGCCAGAAACTCAGAGGTGAGCGCTGCAGCACAGAGGAGCTCCAGGAGAATCCCTCAGTCCTTCTGGCTAGAGGAATTAGAAAGTAATCTTCTAACACACACACACATACACACACACATGCGCGCGTGCACGCATGTAGTAGGGGGTGGGGTGGGGGAGAGTGTTTTCCTGGATTTACTTTTTTCTTTCCTCTGTCCTTTCAAACCCTAGTCCCCAGGCAATCCTGTAGCATGTGGGGCAGTTGGTGGGGCCTGCCCCTGTTGACTTTTTATGTCTTCCCACCACTTGGCCCAAATACAAACCCAGTCATGGAAGTGTGTGGTGGCGTGGGATAACTATATCCCATGTTCCTAGACAGAAGGCTGAAAGGGGGACATCTAAGACATCAGAGAGTCCCAGGGGGACTGCAGAGGAGGAGGGGCTCAGGAAAAAACTGTTAACCTTTATGAACAGTTGTCTGTGAACTCTAGGGCTCCCTCTTGAGCCGTGCGGTGTAGATGATATTATCAGTAGCACAAAAAGGCTTTGAGAGCTCAAGTAGTGGGTAGGTTACCCTGACAGCCCTGGATTTCAGACGGAGTAGCACACATCTGTGACAGACAGGAAGGACATTTGCAAAGATGTCACAACTGAACTGATGAAAACGTAGCCTCCAGGTTGGAACTTTCAACTTGAACCCAGCCAGGTCCTTTGCCGGCTAAAACACAAATATCAACCTTCTCCATAGCATTTAAACAAGACCCAGAGTTTCATAATATAATACTTAAAATGACATGATATAATCTAAATTGTTCATATTCAATTTATTCATATGAAGAACCACAAAATTTCAACTTGCATGTGAAAGGACAATCCACAGATGCCAACGCAGTGATAACAAAGTAAACAGAATTACCTGACAAAGACTTTGTCAGCTGTTATAAAAATGCTCAAACAAGTCATGCACTGTTGATGGGATTGTAAATTGGTACACCCACTATAGAAAACAGTATGAAGGATACTCAAAATAGAGCTACCACGTGACCCAGCAATTTCACTTCTTGGACTATATCCAAAGGAAATAAAAACACTAACTTAAAAAGATATCTTTATCCTCACATTCATATCAGCATTATCGACAATAGTCAAGGCATGGAATCAACCTAAATGTCCACCAATGGATGAATAAAGAAGTTGTAAAAAGAAAAAAAGAAGAAGTTGTAATATATACGAGGTCTGCCCAGGAAAAGTCCAGCTATCATTAATATGGCAAGAATGGTTTGTGCAACATT
Source organism: Furipterus horrens (assembly GCF_987537825.1). Lineage (NCBI taxonomy): Eukaryota > Metazoa > Chordata > Mammalia > Chiroptera > Furipteridae > Furipterus > Furipterus horrens. The sequence continues at coordinate 137,249,664 of NW_028327177.1, read as the reverse complement.
GATGTCACCTGGCAGCCGAGAGAGTAGAGTGAAATGTGCACACGTGAACAGTGTTGACTTCACTGTACTAGTCAGTGGGGGTGGTAGACATAGTTGAGTGAGTGTGGGTACTGTGTGGTCATCGCAGTCAAAATGACTGAGCAAGTAGAGCAATAATTCTGTATCAAATTTTGTGTTAAGCCTAAACATGCCTCTGTGGAAACTATTTGGATGACTCAGAAGGCCACAGCTATGGCACCTGGTGATTGGCAGCTTCATCATGACAACACACCTACTCATGCATCAAGACTCGTGCAGAGTTTTTTTGTGAAACATCAAATCACCCAAGTGACTCAGCCCTACTACAGCTCAGATTTGGTGCCCTGTGACTTCTGGATTTTCCCAAAACTAAAATCACCTTTGAAAGGGAAGAGATTTCAGACCGTCAGTGAGATTCAGGAAAATATGATGGGGCAGCTGGTGGTGACTGGGAGAACTGTGTGAGGTTCAAGGTGCCTACTTTGAAGGGGACTGAGGCGTCATTGTCCTACATACAGTGTTTCTTGTATCTTGTATCTTCTTCAGTAAATGCCTCTATTTTTCATATTACATGGCTGGTTACTTTCTGGACAGATATGATGAAATATTATTCAGCCATAAAAAATGAATAAATCCTATCATTTGCAACAACATGGATCTATCTTGAAGGCATTATGCTGAGTGAAATAAGTCAGACAAAAAGACAAATACCATATAATCACATTTATATGTTAATTTAAAAACAAGAAATCCACTAACCTATAGAAAAAGAGATCAGATTTGTGGCTAGTAGAGGCGGAGGAGGAGAACTGTAGGGAGATTGTCCAAAGGTAGAGATTCCAGTTGTAAGATATCTGATTGCACTCACTAAGACTTAAACTGTGATGCTGAGTAGCAGTGGTGAGAGGGGACATCCTTGCCTTGTTCCTGATATTATAGGGAAATCATTCCATCTTTTACCAGTAAGCATGATAGTAGCTGTAGGGTTTTTTGTGTAGGTGTCCTGTTTCAAGTTGAAGAGATTCCCTTCTATAATTCCTCACCCAGTTCTGATGGGTGTGTTTTTCCCACACCACCAAACGATTCTACACCAGCTGCGTGTCCTGTGGTTGAATTCAAGTCTGACTCTACTTGAGCCTTGGGGTTGATTAATTTGCGAATGCAGCTCACATTAACTCAGAGAAACATTTTACTTACTAGATTACCAGTTTATCATAAAAGGACATAACATAGTTGGCATGTACTTTTTGTTTTTGTGCTGTCTTTGTCTGGTTTTGATATCAAGGTAATGCTGGACTCCTAAAATGAGTTGGGAAATTTTTCTTCTCTTTTTCTGGGAGAAAGTGTTCAGAGGGATCTGGGAAGAGCTCTGCTACAGGGAACAGTGTCTGTTACAGGGGAGGTTTACCAATGAGCCAGAAGCTGTTTTTATGGGACGGCCTTCTTGGAAGGGGTGTCTTTCCAGCATCATAGGGATGGGGTTCAAGCTTTGTGGCAGCTCCTAGACAGTTGTTTTCTCTCTGGGGCCTTCTGCTTACTTTGAAGAAGTAAATTGGTATATATTTATGAAAACCAGAGTCCCACAGATTACAGAGAATGACTGACAGGGAGGAAGCAAATGCCATGACATTGGAGCTCCCAACCCGGCGTATCCCATCAAATGAAGCGGGCAGCTGATGCATCTTAAGTGATTCTTCCATGTGGCTGTTTCTAGGTATATCTTTTAAAATTAGTTGTGCTTAAATTAGCAGTGCTTTACTTTTAATATTCCTCTCTTGAAGCAGCTAGCACAGTTTCAATCAGGAGGCTGATTAATATGCAAAAAATGATTTGTTTTGATTTCAGTCTAGGGTTTGTTTCCCCCCCCCCCCTCACCAGGCAACTCCTTTATGAAATTCTTCTGCTTTCAAGGGATGAGAAGAAATGTATCGCTTTACAGTCAGAGGGCACAGTTTCCTTGAAATTGGAGATGGGAGGCCTCTGTGGGGAACTGGTCTGAAATCTTAACAGTATAATTTTTTCAGTGGCAAAGCCTCTCTTCATAATTTTCAGTCTACCTTCAGGTCTCATCAGCTCCCCGACTGCTATGCCAAGCCTTGTCCAGGGCAAGTCACAATCAATATAGTCATTCTATCAAAATGTTTACTGTCTTGCTCATTATGTGACTTCAAGCAAGCTATTTAACATCTCTAAATCTGTTTTATTATCCTTGAAATGAAGATAATACTTACCCCTTGGGATTTCACATAATGTTAGTCTTTAATCTCTTATCCAAAACCCTCGATGTATTTCAGAGTCTTAAGATATTTTTAGTTTTATTTTTAGGAAGGCAATTCAGTATAACTATCATGTTATTTAGGAACCCCAGTGGATCTTGAGGAAGCACCCCATAATTAAACACATTAGTATGTCTACCGTCTAATCCATGAATATTTATACCAAGGAGCATAAAGACAATAAATAGCCTCTCATCAGTCCAGGGCAGGTTTGTAACTCAGTGAGTTACAAATACATCTTCCCGTTATTCAGAGCTCTTCGGATTGGGGGGCTGGGGATCAGAGACTGTGGTCCTGTGATAAGATGATTTCTGTGTCCATCCCCCCATTTCTCAAGTGGTTCCAGAAAGGACCAAAGGCAGAGATGTGCGTGGCAAGCTGGGCTTCCCAAACGGTTGTTTCCCTCCCCTCTTGTGAGCTGGATGGGCTCTTATGAATTTTCCTTTCTTCTTTGACATTTTTAACCCTGATCTGCTTCTTCCTGGGGTCTGATTTCAGGCAGAACTCTACCTTTCTGAACACAATTAGAAGAAGACATGCTTAAAAAAAAAAAAGATTCTAGAGAGGGAAAAACAATAATGCAAACACTTAATTGGTAGATTCATTAAGCAATACATCAAATTGTCTAAAACTTGGTAGAAAGTTCTAAGAAATTCTTCAGGTGTAAGTTTCAGGAAGTTCAGACCAAATATACAGCAAGAGCTTGTCAATAAACACAAAGAGCTGGAAGCCTAAGGCAAACCCCATGAACTACCATGGTCCCCTTTCTGTTCCTCTCAACCTCAGCAGTCCTGTTAACTGTGCTGTGACAATGTTTAATTTTTACTCATTATGCCAATATATATAATATGTAATGCTTGTGGTAATAAACCTAACAAAATAAATCTACAGAAGTTATTTTCACCATATCTACTCCCAGAATTTTCTTGTGAAAATTTAAGTTGGGGCAAACTTTACCAAAGGGATATTAAATCAGTGGTCTTAATCACTTTGGGTTTTTTTTTCTTCCACTACATTGATCTTTATCTCAGTAGGAAATATAATAATTATCTGTTTTTATTAAGCAGTTACGTACCGTCTTCTAGGAAACGTTATTAGTAACTATATTTATAGTCCACAATCCCTTATCTAAGTCCCTGGGGTCTAGATGCACTTTGGGGTTTTAGAAAGCCAAAGTAGGGTAGATGCTAATTGTACTGTTACAGTCCAATAGGGCTTGTAGCATCCTCCCCCCAAAATCACACACAGTAATATTTCTGCAGAAATTATATAAAAATTCCAACTAACTGGCACAAAACTATCAACAACTGTGGGTAAGTTTTGCCGCTAAACAATTTAATAGAACATTCTGGTTTTCAGAACGCTTGGGATTTTAGAATTGCGTACATGGGATGGTAGGCTTGTGTGATCTCACTGAGTGCTCTCTGTGATGTCATGAAATAGGAACTATTATTATCCTCGGGGTTGTAAAGTATTCACTTTACCCAAAGAGTGGTCTGCTCTTGTCTTGGCTGACCTCTAGCTCTCTGGAATGTTCCATCTGATAGAAATGTCTTTGTTTGCCTGGGGGCTTTGGCTACCAGACAGTCTACCTATGTGACTGGTGATGGGGGTTTTGGGCTATCCATGATCAGTTCTGACTTCTGGAGGAACCAGAGTCTAAAGGTATGAGCTTGACTCTGAATTGTGCCAAAGACTAAAAGGTTGGCCACCTGGGCAGGATGTGACCAAGTCCCAGTAAATACTCTGGACATCAAAGGCGTGAATGACCTTCCCTGGTTGGCAATACTCTGTGTATATTGCGACACGTTTTGGCTAAGAAAGGCAATGCCATCCAGGACAACTGGAAGTTCTGGATTTGGACCCCTTCTAGACTCTCTTTCTGGGGCTAATTTTAACCTGTACCTTTTCCCTGTAGTGAACTGAAGGTATAATAGCATTTAGTGTGTTCTGTGAGTCCTTTCAGTGACTTATTGAACCTAAGGTTGTTCTGGCGGATCCCTCCAACTTGTAATTGGTGCCAGAGGTGAGGAAAGTTTTGTGTAGAGGATTGTTTCCTCAAACTGTTCAGCTGGCTGAGCTCATTGCATATCCATCTGCCAGATGAGCAAACTGAGGCAAGAAGATGAGTAGCTCATTCCTGACCACGAATGGAGTAGCCAAGTCAAATCCAGACCATATAGCTTTAGAGCTAAATTTGTTCTTAACCTGTGTCACACTTGTATCAGGAAAGTGCCACGAGCTGTGGTGCAAGGAGAGGCAGGGCTCAATGGTCCAGGAGTCATTCATGAACTGAATACAGAACAAATGATGGACAAGGATTGTAAATTCTGGGTTATAACCAGAGAGACTTTTTAACATGATATTATTCTGTGGTAGGGAGTTAAGTTCACTTACATGAAAAGTAATTGACTCTAAAATAAGATAACAATTCTTTTTGTTTACATCATGATTTGTATTTCTGTAACATGTTTTTGAATTCATAACTTCATTTATTCCTTTTACCCTTCTAAGGTAGGCAGTCAGCAGAGCTGAAAACATGTCAATATTAGCGGCTGATGGGTAGCGAGTCATTTGCTGGCTAAGTGATGTGTGTTGCTTGGCCTCTCTGAGCCTCAGCTGCTTCCACGACAGAATGGAGATACTGGTGGTAGCTCTCTTGAAGGGATGGGTGTAGAATAAGAATGTCTGAAAACCTAATGACACATCACAGGTATCCATTTAGTGATGACTTCATTATTTCACAGAGAAGAGTGAGTGTTAGGTGAATTCCCAAGGTCATACACTTATACAAGGCGGAACCCAGATTTTGCTTCATAACTTACCAGAGATAAGGATAAAAAGGGTTTTAAAGATCATCTGGGTGTAAGATTCTCAAACTTTAAGCTTTAAAGAAAATCCTGGAGTACCCTAAAGTAGGAATCAGATAAGGGTGGGGTTATCTAATTCAGATGGACCTGGCCTTCTCTCCCCTTCCAAACTCCTCCTTAAGAGTCTGTGACACCCTAGGGTTCCTTAGAGCACTGTTTTAAAAATCTCTGGTCTAGTCCTACCCCTGCTTTACAGCTGAGGTTGATGGAACTCAGAGAGGTCATGTTTCTTGCCCAAGGTCACACAGTTGGTCTCTGACGACTCGTGTAGGACTTTAGCCTTGTCGACAGAATCCAAGTTGAGTACTCTTTCTATGTCACCACCTCCATGGGGTCAAGACCTGAACCCACATGAGACAGTGCCATCTGATGGCACTAAAGAGTACATTGCTCTCCACCCCAGGAATGGGGTCTGTGTGTCCTTTGTCTCATTCATATTCTCCCATGCCCACTTTGCAGTCTGCACTGTGGAGGTTGAAAGTGTGGATCTGCATTTTTAGTTAATCTTGCCAACTAGGTTCCTCTTAGGCTTTGCCATTCATTGTAAGGCATTTGCAGTAGGCTGAAAAGCAGGCAGGGTAGAAGCCATGGGTGCTGCTTCAGGCTCTGGGCTGTGAACAGCTGACGGTGACTTTGCAGGTTTTAGCAGCATCAATGATCTTAGGATCACAGCCATGCAAACTACTCTAGGTGGTGTTGTGGCAATTTCCTCCATGCCCCCCCCCCCAATGACATTTAAAGAAGTCTGAAAGTACCAGCTACTTCCCCTGGACGAGAGGACACAAGGGAATGTACAGCACATTTAATGGTTACCCAATCAGGGAGGGAGAACACAGATACAATATATTTTGTTCTTGTATCACATCTCCTTGGCCTAGTTTGGATTTTCAGCACCAAAGTGCTGGACAGCTCCAAACCCACTGTTGGTCTCCTGCAAGGTTTGTGTCATTTCGGGTGCTTCTAGAGGCAGAAGCTAACATAGGATTAGATGAGCAGGAGGTTTGTAAGGGGAAACTCCTGTGAAGGATAAAAGCATAGAAGGAAAAGGAAGTAGGGAAATCTTCAGACCACAGCGTCGTTCTGAGACGGTCTTGGCCAAACCAGTGGGGAAGCCCTGAGCAGAGATCGCCTTTTGGAGTCCTTCACTGGGCCGGGATGGTGTGGTCCCAGTGCCCCTGTTGAGCTCTCATGGGCTGGGGGCAACCTAGGAACGTGTGGCCTTCGGGTGAAGGCTGTGATAGATCTGAGGGTGCAGCAGCAGGCATACTGCTGCAGGTTCTGTTAAAGACCATGCTCCAATCATGGATCCTCCATAGCTACCGTGAGTGGGCCCCGCAGTTGCTTTCTGCTTTCCTGCCTTGGAGCTTTCTCCAAGCTGATGAGGCTCATTGGACTGTCACACACACTCAACCCAGAGGTGCAAGGGCGTGATGCGTGCCTCTGGGAGACAAGGACCTGTGGACGAGTGCACAGCTTCTCATCGGAGTAAGCTTTTCACTCCTCCAGGGTGAAACCTGGATAGCGCCAGACTTATTTTTCTGGCTTTGTTGCTCAACACACTCTATTTTAAAATACCTCACCTTTTGACATCACAAGGTGGCTCTCATCCACTTCCCCAGGTCCCTGGCCACTTGGTATTTATGTAGCCTGTTGGCCTCACTCACTGACAGTGTTTCTGACCTTGTGAAACCCATGTGGCTGCTCCTTGGTGACCAGCAAACTTGCAGGACCTGCTGCTGCATAACGCTTATCAGCTGGGCTACCCCCGCTCTGTTTTCTACGTATGGCGAACAGTGAGATCTGCCTGAACGTTTCATTCTGCATTTGTGTTCTATAAAAGCACTATACTCTGACCCTGTGTGAAGTTTTATATCAGTGTTTTCATACCCCTTGTCTTCCCTTAGAGATCCCTCTTCCCCTTCCTTTTTCTTGAGAGTCTTCCTGAATCTTTATCTTGAGATTTGCTACTTGACATTGGTGAGAGTGGGTTTTCTCCCCTTTGCTTCCTTCCTTCCTTCCTTCCTTCCCTTAGTCTCACCACTGGTGGGAAGTGGTCTTTGCTAAGGCAGAACAGAGACAAATTCTTTCTGCCTAGGAATCTGTAGCTCTCTCGGCTGGCACTCCCATCCCCTTGCCCTTACCACCCTGCCTTCAGACCTCCATACATCTGCATGTTGTCACCCGAGGACTTATTCTGGCAACAGAAGGCAATTTTCCTACCCATGTGCAGACCTAAAGCTCCGAGGAATGGACAGCTCCTGGGAATAGGCTTCGACTATGAAATGCCCCACGTCTTTGAGGTATTTGTTCTCCGCTAGCCCTCAGAGTGTCCCTGTGGGTGGCATTAAGCTCCAGTGGCTCTCAGAAGTCACTAGCTTGATAAGGAATTCTTCCCTGTCCTCCTTTTCCATTCTGCTAGCAATGTTTCCTAGGGTCACTTCCCAAGCAAAATTTCTTGCGCTCAAATCCCCATCCTGGGATCGGCTTCTGACGGAACCGAAAATAAGGTATAACTCATCCAAGCTCTGCTCTGAAGTGAGTTTATAGTAGTCTGTACATTGCTCTCTACCTCAGGAATCAGGTCTGTAGGGAAAAATTTTTTTTTGAACGCTACACAGAACCAGAGCTTCCTCCAGCAATGCCATGCTGCTGTCCAGGGAAGGAGGAGATAGAGTTTGGGGAAGCAAGGGGGGCAGAGGAGGAAGGGAGGAAGGGAGCTGGTAGAAACTTGTGGGGCTCCCAGATACCCATCTGATGGGAACTGATGGAGACATGGTGAAGAAGTAAGGTGATGAAGAGGAAGAGAAATGATCTCTCCCTGCTAATGGGCTGGACCCGACCCTCCTTTGAGACCAAGCCATTCCAAAGAGAGGTTATTCTCCATGTCTATGGCTCCCTCCACACCTGTGACAGACTTGGTTGATGAGGATGGGGTCCTATTAGATATCTCTCTTTAACTGGAATCTCAGGGCTTGCTGTCTCCAGGCCCTTCCCTTTTTATTGTTTACATCTGCAACATAGTCTAAGACAAGTGTCCAGAACAGGAGGCTTCTCCCTGTCCCCAGTGTCTCATGTGACCCAGCATGAAAGAACCGGCTTTCGCTGAAGTTCCTGTGGCAGCTGGTGGAGTGGCCTTTCTGGATGATGATGCAGGGCTGCCTCAGGCTGAAAGGTGATGACTGCATCACTAGGTCTCTGTCTAGTAAATCTTTTTGGAAAAATTATTTTATCATTAGCTGTTTAGATGTTGGTATTCTTAATTTTTCTGAATCTTGAGCCACAGGGAGGTGACTGTGTGTGAAAGGAGAAGCCTGGGCAGTGTGCTGGTGGAATAGTTCCCAGTAGAATTAACCATGGATACTGGACCAAGGTGGAGATCTTCCTTTTCAGATGTCAGGAAACCCCCAAGGACTTCTATTTGCATAACACTTACCTGCCCCTTCTTTGCCAAACACCCGCAAGGGGCAGCCTGTGTGTTTCTTTTGTTACTATTTGATGTAATAAATGCTCTCTTTAGGGGGTATGCATTATAGCCAGCTCAGAGTCCTGGAACAGCTATAAATAATCACGGATTATAAAAAATCACTTTCATGCAATAGAATAGAATTGAAATGAACAAACTGGTTCATTTGTGGGCTTTTAATCTTCAAGGTACCTGAGTCTTTGTGAAGCGTCAGATTTTCAAGCCATTGGTGGCCTTTGAGAGGCAAAGCAGCAGCATTCTCTGATCTGCTGGAGTATCTCTGGGAGCTTAGGGCAGCGGTGGGCGCAGGGGTGTTCTAGGGACACCTCTCTGAGGGAAACACTGATTGAAAGAAACACAATGAGGACCCGAAGATGATCTTTATTGGAATGACCCACATCCCGACTTGAAAAAGAATCTCAGAGCCTAAAATCAGCCTCCTTCTCCATGACTGTCATCGACACTAAAGTGTGAGGTTCTGCTCGAAATAGGAGAGGGTGCTGTGGGTGGAGGAGGCAAACCTCTTTAATTTTCAAATATTCTGTCACAGGGCTTCTGATTTCCCTTTTTTCTTTTCTGAAAATGCACCTAGCAGCCCGTGGGATGAGAGGACACAGAAGGAACAGATTAAACGAAGTCTGGGGGTTCCTGTTAGAGGCAGGGAAATGTTGGTGGGCATGTGGCCCCGGTTCTATTTTTCTCAGATAGGGACACATTATGGAGAGAATTCAAAACACATGTGACAGTTTCACCTGAAACAAGATATTTGAAAGAAACTTTCAACGTGGTGGAAGTGTGAGTGGGAAGACAGCCGAGGTGTGCGCTCCCTCTGCTTCTTGATTTGAGGTTCCGACTGCACGGGGAAACAGCAGTCACACCTCAGTGCCAATTTGTTTATTTTTGGTAGCTGAGCTAAGTTAGAATTATTGAGCATGGGGGTTCTCTGGTGCGGGGGCAGGTCTCTCTTTGGGCAACAGGAAGGCACCATGATTCTGAAGGGTGAGTGGGGGAGGGTGCTAACTGCATAGTTTTACCTCAGGATCTACCTGCTCCATACAATCTTTTTAATAGGCTACAGGGGAATTTAATTAGGAAAAAAGTGATCTAGGAGGTAAAGTCCTTCTCAATGATCTATGTGAAGATCAGGAAATTGGTGGACATGAGGATGTGGAGAAAAGGGAACCCTGGTGCACTGTTGGTGGGAATGCAGACTGGTGCAGCCACTGTGGAAAGAAGTATGGAATTTCCTCAAAAAACTAAAAATGGAACTGCCTGTTGAACCAGTGATTCCATTGCTAGAATTGTACCCAAAGAATCCTGAAATAGCAATTCAAAAGAACCTCTGTATCCCAATGTTCATGGCAGTGCTATTTACAATAGCCAAGTGCTGGAAACAACCTAAGTGCCCATCGGTGGATGAGTGGGTCAGAAAACTGTGGCACATTTACACAATGGAATACTATACAGCAGAAATAAAGAAGGAACGCCTACCATTTGTGACAACATGGATGGAACTGGAGAAAATTATGCTTAGCGAAATAAGCCAGGCAGCGAAAGACAAATACCTTATGCTATCACCTAACACAGGAACCTAATGAACAACACAAACAAATGAGCAAAACTGAGAGCAGACAGACAGTGACCAGGGGGGAGAGGGGAGGGGAGAAGGCGGGAAAGAAGGGGAAGGGACTAGTCAAGGAACTAGTATGAATGACCCATGGACATGGACAACGGGGTGGGGATGGACTAGGGAGAAGGAGTGGGCAGGGTGGGGGAGAGCAATGGGGGAAAATGTGGGACAACTGCAATAGCAAAACAATAAATAAAAAAAAAAAAAAAGAAATTGGTGTACAGTCACCCATGGCCAAATGAAATCCTAGGTTAGAAGCTTCCCAGCTGAGGGAACGTAGAGCCCCCAAATGTACAAAGTGACCCCACAGCTGACCCCACTCTACTCCCAAGTATGTGTTATCTATGACAGGAGAGATTAGATGTTATTAAAGCATTCACTGTGCTGAGACCTTGACATGCCTCCTTATGCAATCTTCCCCGACCCATACGAGGCACTATCCTCTCCAAAGCAGACCCTGTCACAAAGACCCCGGTGGCTTATTTGCGAGGTGATCTCAAGAACCATGGGGACAGTGAGGGAAGGTGAGACAGAAAAGGGAGGAAAACAAATCCCGGGTGGATGGCAGGAGGCACCCAGAGCTCCAGCCGGTGGGGGCCCCGTTGGAAGAACCGGTGGAGCACGCTCCTCAGAATCATCTCACCGCAGGCAAGGGAAGCTGGAATGTCTCTCCCCCAACTCCCACGCTCAGTGGTTGAGGCTGGTTTTGGAGTGTTGACTCTTGTGACCTGCCCCATGCAGACAGTTGGGCTTGCGGGCTGTGGCTGGAGGAAGCTGTGGACTTTGTGAAACTGTCCCTAGGCGGCCTCCTGAGGAAGCCAAGTGGGTGTGAGTGAGACCCCAGCAGCACCTGCCGCACATACACGCCACTTCCATTCAAAAGATGAAAAGACAGAGACTTTCAGAACTCCCCAATTCCAACAGCTCGGATCCGTTGGTCTAAGCAGGACACATGTCCTACCCAGGACAGACGTCTTGGCTGCCTCAAAATATATGAGCACCTTCTCAGCGATACTTTGATTTCTCCCTTCTCCAGGTCTCAAAACACTGATAGCCTGGAGGGGTTGTTATGGCTGCCCAACCAGCCTGGGGTGGGGTGGGGTGAGACGAAGGGACCATAACGAGAGCGGGCCAAGATCTGAGGCTAACAGACAAGCAGCCGGCCCTTAGTACCCTCCTGCCCTATCGTCACCCACAAAGCCAGAGCTGGCCCTTCCCTGTCGCCACACACACCTCCAGCTGCTCCTTTGTCACCACCTTCCTGGGCAAGGCAATCCCAGCTGATCACTTTCATAGCATGGTGTCTACAGGCGCGTGTTCTGGAGCCAGCCAGGTCGGGGTTCATGCCACAGCTGTGGCGGAACTGCTACTTGTGCAGGTTACCTGCCCTTAGTGATGGGGACGCTGGAGTCTCTCATTTGTGGACTCTGCATGACGAGGGCCCCTTGAAGAATCATGGTGAGGATCAAATAACTCAGGTACTCACATGTTGTGAGTATCTATATTGTGTTCAATAGTGTGAGCTATTGTTGTTATTATAATTATTGTTTTTAATTACCTGGGGGAGAGGAGAGGTGCAGTGTGATTGTCCAGTTGGGGCTCTTTGAGGGTGGTTTGTGTCCCTCAATAATGTTAACACTTACTAATTCCCAATCATGTTAATTACTAATTATGCTGAACTCACACAGCCCCATGACCTCTATCCAAGCCCCTGCAGGTCTGTGGGGGACACTCAGGGGTCCTCTGAGGACCTTAGATGGTAACATTACCAGCCCCGGCTCAATGCTAATGGGGAAGTAAAGAACCCATGAAAGGCGTGCACAGACTGGAATCGGACCCAGGGCTGGGGAGGGCATGCCAGGCAGGGGCTGCTAGAGAACGCGCTCTCCCTTTAGTTCTTAAACGCTAGCTCCTTTTCCATGTTTTCTTTTGCTGCTCCTTTGGGGTGCTCTCCAGGTGGGCTGGTCTGGCCCAGCCCTCCCTGATCCCTGCATCCCAAGCATCCTGTGGAAAGCTGAGCAGGCCTGGGAGCAGTCCTCCTGCGGGCTTTGCCCGCTTGTGCCTGAGGCCGACCTCTCGGCACCCGTCTTAGTCACGCCAGGGCCATCATCGGGCCTCCCGGGAGCAGCTGAGCTTGCACAGCCACGAGGGGCAGAAATCGCAGCCCTCTCCACAGGCCTTGAAACCTTTTCACTGATTGCAAAACGAAACCCCTGGAAGATGAGCAGGAGCTCAGACGTGGGGCTGGTGTGGCCTTCTCCTTCCCAGGAGTGGCCCTGGCCGTTTGATCCCAGGGCTGCTCTGCACGCTGGCGCTCACGGGCTTCTCTCACTCCCTTCCCAAGGGTATATTCCATGTGACTTAGAATAAGTATTGGGTCATGTGGATGTTACTATGGCAACTGGTGTTTTAAATAAAAATAGGCCTACACCCCCGGTAGCCTGTCAGTGTGAAATGTGTCTACAGGCAGTGAAAGGCTGTTGGCACCTGCATCCCTTCCATTCCCAGAGGCAGCCTCCTGGCACCCGCTAGGCCCACAGGGCAGGACCTGCAGCTCTGTGCACAGGGCGGGGCTCCTCCCTGTCTGGGGGGGGGGCAAGCAGCGAGCTGGCATAGGCAGGTTCCCCCAGCTGGCCAGGGGCTCTGCCTGGCCCTTCCTTCCCGCTGCAGAGGGGCGCTGCTATTCTCAAAGTCTTTCTGGAGAGAAACTTGGTTTACCTGACTCAAGATGGGCTTTGTCTTGAAGTTTACTTCTGGGGAACACAGTGATTCAGGGACTTAGGTGCAAGTGATTTCTTTGGGAGTGATCCCAGGGAACCCAGTAGAGTAGGGGAGGGAAGGCAGCCAGTTAAGCCATGTTATCCCTCCAAGGGGCAAGGAAGCTGGTGGATTTATCTAGCAAATCTCCCTCTGTTTTTGGGTGAGGGCTCCTTCCTGGGGCATTAACTCCCTACACTCCCAGCTCCTGAGTAATCAGACAACAAACCAACCCCACCACAGTCCTTAGGCAGAGAGGCAGGTGTTGGCAGGCAGCAGCCATCAGCGTGTGAAGGTGAGGCTACCTAGAGGACATGGGCAGGGCACCGCCTGACCTGCTGTGGGCCTCCTGGTCAGACTGTCAGTCTTCCGCGTGTTAATGAATTTCCCCAACTGTCAACAGTACTTTGCAGTCGGAATAAGGAGCTGAATCTGAAAAGTTAAAGGAATGTGAAATAGCCTTTAAAGATGTTGAAAGGTTGCCAAAATTCCAAAGCCTGATGACAAACTTGGTATTATTAAGGCCCACTGTTCTCCCTCACAGTGGGGAGTGGAGGCAGGGTTGGGTGAGGGAGGGGTGGAGGGCAGGGGGCAGTTTAGCCCCCCCCTCCCCTAAACAGCTGTTTCTGAGTATGTCCTTCTTGACTGAATATCTGATACTCTGGCAGGTGAGAAACACCAAGATTAAGCCTATGATATTGAACCTAAGAAACTCAAACTGAACACTCAGGGGAGGGATGCATGGTGGCTTAGGCAGACGCAAACAGGTGGAAATGCATTGGGGGCTCATCGCTTTGAGCTCTTGGCACAAACTGGGCCAGGATGGGCATTTTTCCATCTGGCAGATCCATTCACCTCTAATGACAGGCAGCTTGGACTGACTTGCTTTGGATCCAGTCAGTGACTCTGTCCATCCGTGGAAGAGCTGCTTCCCAAAGTGCCCTTCCACCTCCTGGGCCAAAATACTTCTTCCTGGGATGTGAACCCTGAGTGAGGTGGTCCATGGACTAAAGTTGGGATTATTGACGTTAACAGTGGTGTCCTGAACAAAACAGGGCAAAACAAAACAGCTCACTAATTCCAGGAGGCTGGTAGCTCTCGGGTCCCTATCCTTTAGAAGGCTGGTTCTTTAGTTTGTCCTTAAATTCTCTGAATATGCCAGGGCATGCCAATAAATCCTTGTTCCTTTTCCTATCCACTCACTGGGGTCTATTTCTGTTGCCTGCAGTGGGAGAGTCCCGACCGATCCGTGTTCCTCTGAAGGGATCCCACTGGGACTAAAAGCCTAGAGATTCTCAAATGAAGCCATATGGAAACCTCTCTCTGTTGCTGCCATTTCATGCAGAAATAAAAAGGAAAAGATGTCTTAGCATCGTCTTTTCAGAGGACCCAGGTGAGAGGGAAGTAGGCATGAAAGAGGTCTGTTTTGGGGGTGGGGACGTGGAGGTTGGAATGCCTGTGAAAGGCAGAAAGGGGAGTGCACAGGACTGGGCAGGAACACCCAGGCAGCCATGTGGGTGTGAGGAAGTCTCAGCCTGTCCAGGGGGGAGCTTCTCAGCTGGGGGCTGCCTGCAAAGAGCGTGGCCTCTGCTCTGAAGCTCAAGTGCAGCGGAGCTCCACCCTTGCCTCCGGCGGATAGGGCAGCTGCCTTCTGCAGAGCACGCCTGTGGGCCAGGCACTGATACCTGCGGGAAGGATTGTACATGAGCACAGTCCCTCTGGGAAGGCAATTTGGCAGGATATTTCCAAAGCTCTACGGAATGTGCACATGCCAGATTATTTCCTTATGATACGTCCCGAGAAGGCCCACGGCTGGGCCAAGGACTTAGCTACAAGCAGTCACTAGTGTTGGGTACTCTCATGACCATCACAACCCCAACACAAATAGACAATGAACACATCACAGCACCTTATTCAATGGAACACACAGACATGAAATGTGATTCTGTAAAAACGTTTAATAGTTTGGAATTGTTTTTTACCATATCAAGTAAAAAAGCTAATCACACACAGCAACCCACAGTGTGGCTTCATTCATGCTAAAAAAGCAAAGACCAGGAAGGCTCATGAATCGGGGAAAAAAAACAGTGGCTATGTCTGAAAAATTTTAAATCCTTATTTTCTAAAGGAACAATGTATATTTATTGCTTTTGTTAATAAGAAAGCCCATAAAAACAGTTCTATTAAACAGTAACTTACAGTTTTGACAGACGCTGCTGGCTGGCTAATGCTGCAGCTATTAGGACCCACGCCTCCCTCACTGCTTCGGCTTTGCACTCTCTGGCAGCATCCTTGCCCTGCTAGCTTTTCTGACTGCCAGAGTGGAGCTCTAGCCAGTGAGATGCAAGTGGAAGTCTGCTGGGTGGATGTGGAGGTTTCTGGGGAAGCGTGGTCTTCTGATAAAAAGAGGAAATCTTCCTGGCCTTCCGTTCCTCTTCCTGAAATGCGGAGGTGATGGCTTGAACAGCAGCAGCCTGCTTGTGACCATGAGGTCATAAGGGTGGTGGAGCAGGAAGGGAAAGCCTCGATTTTTATGGCACTCTTGGATCACCGCATGGATCCTGGAATCCCCACTGCTGGGCTTCTTATTATGGGTACTTCAGATGTAACAATTCTGTTTAGACTACATATCAATGTTTTTGGCTGCAAGTAACAGAGTGTAGGTCTCTCCTCTAGATGCCAGATCGCTCCTACCCCATCCACACCAACCTTGTGGATGGGAATAGGGGCACTTTCACCAAGGCAGTCTCTTCCCAACTGGTGATTCCGACTATTTGGTGTGAGTCTCTGCATCGGTTTGGTGGCCCTGGGAGGAGAGGGGCACTGAGTTTTGCAGGACTGGGAATGTCAATCTGGGGTAGGATAATGATTTCACACTCTACCCTATATGTCTGTCATCCTTTTGACTTTTGAACGGGGTGGTCCTTGAGCGTGTATTTTTGTGCCTCTAAACACTGCAGGTATTGCTCTAGGCAATGTACCGGTAGAAACAGTACAAAGGTAGGAGACAATTAACTGAGTTTTACAGTCCTCAAGTCAATTACACACTTACACACGCACACACACTCAGGCTCCCTCTCCCACTGGGTCAGGCCCCAAGGGAACAACCTTGGAGGCTCACATTGAGAGGGAATGGCAGTGCTTATGTCCCCCAGGTGCCAGTGTTTCAGGCTGAAGGCAGGTGTCAGTCACACCAGGGTCACCTGTTGATGGGTGATGGGGAGAACTGGGGGAGGATGAAGCCCCTCAGAATTTAGAAGCTGACGTTTTTGGAGCTGGACAGCCTACTCATTGGCTGTGGGATCTTGAGCAAATTTTGTGACCTTTCTGAGCCAGTTCCTCACCTGAAAAGTAGGAATGACAACATTGCTTCCCTTCCCAGGGCTGCTGTGCCTAAATGAGATAACACAGGGCACGCGCCTGGTACTCGGTACATACCAGCAGGGTAGTGGGGTTATTGTCTTCATTCTGGAGCACAGAGTTGTGACTGTGGAAATAATGGGGCAGGCTGTATGACCTAAGGCAGGTTACTTGACTTCTCTGAGCCTTGACTGCAACTCTAAGGGGAGTTGCAATGGGGCTAGGCTGGGGCTAGGCATTTCCATAGTAGGTCACTGTATCCTTCACATCCATGACAGTAGCTCCCCCACCCCCAGTGGCCCCCACCTGAGACCGTTATAGACAGCAGGTGGGCTCTCCTATGCCCAGACATGCTCTGTATTTTCTCCCCCATCCTTTCCTCTACTTTAGTAGTTCGCAAACTTGAAGCACTTCAGAATCTCCTGGAGGAATTGTTAGCACACAGGCTCCTGGGTCTCCCCCCAGAGATTCTGATTCGGGGTGGGGGGAGATGGGTGAGGCAGAGGATTTGCATCTCTAGTAAGTTCCCAGGTGATGCTGAAGACCCAGGGACCACACTCTGGGAAACACTGCTCCATTTGACATCAAATATTAACTCAGGAAGCATCCTTTCCAAACCCAGCTTTCCCCAGAAGTGCCGACGTAGGTCAGCTGATGGTGCCCAGTTTGAGACGATAAGATGGAAGATGTAACAGTGTGTGTCTGACAAGCTCCCTGCAGCACCCTGGCTCCTGGTTGTCTGCACTGGGGCCTCTTGAGAGAATCTCATAATTTGGAGAATGGCTGACTGCAAATGTAGGATCCCAAGGTAGTTACAGTATTGATATAGGAGTCTGAACATAGAGCTTCAGAATCTTCACTAAATCTAGGTCTCAGAAAAGGGGTGTGTGTGTGTGTGGGGGGGATCGCTCATTTTCCTCTGGCCAGGTGCCATCAGGCTACCTGAGTGGAGGGTCTGGAATGTCCTGGAGGAGGGCAGGTTGCTCTCAGTGAGGCAGGATGTATTTGGAAAAACAGCCACACTGGGGGCAGAGGTGGGTGTGTGGACCAGGCGTGAGGCTGTGGTGGAGACCTGTGAAGGGGGGCCCAGGTTGGCTCTCTGCAGCTAGAAGTTCTAGGGGTGGGGGTGGGGCTGAGGCACACCTTTGCCTTTGCTGCCTCCGACCTCTGCAGGGAGCTGTACCAACTTCCTGTGAATTCAAGCAGAGCTGCTTCTGGTTCTTCAAACAGTACCATTCTCTCATTCTCTCTCTGGAGTTGACCCCATTTAAAAATTTTATGAGGTTTTTAATCAGATTCCATGATGAGGTATTTTAAACAAGGTTAGAATCTAGCCTTTTAGAAAGGCACAAACCAGGAGAATACGACAGTCCCCTCTTATTCACAGGAGACACGTTTCAAGACCCCAGAGGGTGCCTGAAATGGCTGATAGCACCGAACCCTGCATATACCATGTTTTCCCTGTAGGTACACATGTACCTACGATAAAGTTTAATTCATAAATGAGGCACAGTGAGGGGTTAACAGTGGTAACAGGATGACAGAACAATTACACACCATAAGCTACATAAAAATGGCCTCTCTCTCAAAATGCCTCACTTTGCTGTACTCACCCTTCTCCTGGTGGCGATGTGAGATGACAAAGCGCCTGTGTGCTGAGAGGTGGGTGGCCCAGACGAAGAAAAACGAGGGTCACCGGGATGCAAGCACCGTGTGCGAGCCTGTGGCAGCAACCCAAAGGCTGGGTGGCAGCGGGTGAGGAGAGTGTACAGTGTGGATGTGCTGGACTGAGGGACGCGGTGGGACAGCATGCAAATTCATGGCCCTGCTCGCAGGGAAGATTTGAGTTGCGCATAAAACACTCAGACTCCGGAGACCCCCGTTCGTTTTCCAACTCTGCCCGGTCCCTGGCTGGGAGGCCCCAGGGAAAGGAAGCCCAGCTGTCGGCACAGGTGACAGGTCTCATTTCCTAGCACGTGAGTGTCTGATGATGGACACCCTAGGAAGGTTCTCTTGGCTCTAATCCAGCGGGGACACGTGTCCAACGGAGAGCCGTGGAACCCCCAGACTCAAAGATGGAGAGCTGTGGAACCCCCACACTCAAAGATGGAGAGCTGTGGACCCCCACACTCAAAGAAAGGTGTTTACTTTCCAGGGCACTGGGAAGAAGGTGTGTCCCCCACCCCCAGGACTGATGGCTCCCCCACCACCATCCTGTGACTAGGCCCCCCTTTCTCTCCCCTTAGTTCTATTCAGAGCCATTGCCACCACTCATTAAAACAGAGGCCAAGGGCATTGCTGGGTATTCCCAGCACCTCGCAGGAAATGCTCAGTTGGTGGCGTTTAACCCTTCCCAGGGCCCCCAACACCATTTGGCTGGTGGCATCACTTTCTCTGTGGGAAGTTAGCGTTGCCAGGAGCGGCTTTTCCAGTAAAAGGGAGGCGATCTGTGTTGGGGAATCAGCAGCCTCGGGGTACCTGTGCGGAGCTCCTGCTGGAGGACAAACCTCAGGCTGGGCTTCTGGAGGGCCTGGCGGTGTCCCGGCGAGGATGCGCCGTCGTGGGCCGGAGCCTGGAGCGCTGCCCGTGGTGCGGTGCGACCCTGGTGTTGTGAAGTAGCCGTTCTCTGGTTGGCAACGGCCTGATTCACAACACCAGCTGCCCCGCCGCACCCTGCTGGGGACGTCTCGGGGTGGCCGGTGGTCATGGGGTCACTTCCTCGCTGCTGCTCCTGGATGTGGAGAGGGGAGAGAGCAGCTATGGGTTAGAACCAGAATGCAAGCGAGTCCACATTTCATTGCCCCTCTACTTCCATCGGTTAGGCTTCTTCTTGGTGTGCCCTTTGCCAGCCTGCCTATCCCTGGGGCTGTGGGTGGGCGTCAGTGGCCCGAGGAGCCCTGGACCCTGGACCCACGTGTCCATGTGCTCAGGCTTCTCTGGGAAGAATCTGCTGCCTTCAACAAATCCTCAGAGGGGAACACAAGCCTCCACAAGCTTCCAGGTCTCCGCCTTGGAGGGTGTAAAAATAACCAAGTATTTTTTAAGGCCCATCAGTAACAATTTTTCCTCACTGATACTTGTGTGGGGGCAACAGGGACACAAGGGTCCCCGTTACTCTGTTGCCCAACAGAGAGAGACCCTTGTTATGGCCTGTGCTGAGTAGTAACTCTGCCCGACCCGCTCCCTCTCCAGGTGTACACCTGTCCAGGGTCCTCAGACCTCGAAGGCCCTGTGGAGTAACTCCAATGTCTACTAGGGATAACCAGAGTCCCAGTGAACTCCTCTAAGGATGGCGAGTAGCTGCCCGGCTCAGTGCTCCAAAGGCTGGAAACACATTCCAATCACAAAATAAGGCCAATCGCTGAGGATCCGGGCAGTTATGCAAACCAACAGAAACGGAGATGAGCTGAAAGGAAACCAGGTGGTTAACGTGAAATCAATACCATGTCCTGCTTCCCAGCAGGTCCCCATGGGGGCTCGTGCTTCAGCTGGGAGGGACTGAGGGTCTGCACCGGAGAGATGCAGCTGCAGAATGACGTTGGAACTCTCCTTTTAGTATGTGCCTGGATGTTATCCCCGTTCTGAAATAATGTAACATAAACTGACATGCAAATAACATGTGAAGTTTAATCCCTACTTCCAGGTGTCAATAAACACTTTTAAATGAACAGCTCTCTGGCCCCACATGGCTCCTGTCTGCTGTGTGGTTCTTAGTTACCCAATCAAGAAAAATTACATCTTCCTCTTTCTGCCATCTATCTGGAAACCTGCTTTATTTTAAGGACGCAAAGTTGGCAGGTTCCTAGTACTGGATGTGGCGCAGAAGTTCTGCCAAAGTTCTTGCTGGAGTCGGGGGAGGCAGGAACGTTGAGTAATTCATCAATTGTAGCTTAACACCGTGCCATGTTAACCTACTGTGGCCCTGTAGTTCAGACATGTCCCCTGCAGGGACATCAAACCATACTCTCTGCACTGGGGCTTCTGTGGCCTACAGTACTGCCAAGCTGGGGATTGCTGCCACGCACGGGTGGCTCCCAGGCAGGACATGGGCCAGCCATGGACTCATTGCGTGCTGGGACCGGAGGACTCGGACATCCACGCCAGGCACTACTCCAGATGTTTCACACACACCTGTGAGGGTCAACATCTATCGCTGCGCCCACTTGGTTGGCAATGGGAGGCTCCGTGCAATGAAGGATTCGCGTGGTCAAGGAATAATAGGAGGAGCCGGGGTGCAGAGAGCACCCAGCTTCAGCCCCAGCTCAGCAGACAACTTCCCTGGGTAGACACGGCCGAGTCTGGGTCTTTCCCCAACCCAGGCTCCTCATCAGTTAAAGGGGGGCCCAGAGCAGATGGTCTTTAGGCACCTGTAGCTCTGCAGGCTGGGGTGCAGTGAGGACTGGAGGGTGGTTGTGTACCCCCGTGGTTGAGCACTGGGACTTTGTCATTCAGCCACATGGAGTGGCCTTGCTGGAACATACCCGGTTACCTCCCACCTTGAGGCCTTTTGACCTGCTGCTGCCTCCCTGAGACCACAGCTATCCCAGGTCATTGTAAGAGAATGTAAGATTTCTGCTGTTCCCAAATTCTGCACCAATGTTAACCAAATCCTTTCATCTCGTTATTGTCCACTTTGCCCTACTTATATTAGTCCTTTACTACTTGCTTGGTAGGGTGAAGTCAGCTAATCCTGTGCATGCACGTGTGTGTTTTAATGGCACCTAATGATCACTTGGTGTAGGCAATCCCAAGGACGTGGCATTTACCTATGCTCTATAATGTCAGGTTTCAAATCAACAGATTGTATTTCTGCCGGTTACTTCGGGAAAGAGGTGACAGCAACAGAAGTGCAGGTTGGCTTCCTCACCGACCACCTCCCAGGTTGATCATGCGTCAGTGCAGATTCTGTCTGGCGCTGGACACCTGCCCCAATCTAGCTGGATTCAGGTTCTGCCCCCACTCCAAGATCGCACTTCAGTCGGTTTGGAAGCGGAGCCAGGAATCCACCCCCCGCCCCAGGGATTCTGACTTGGGAATGGCTGCTCTAAATCTAGGCTCTGTTAAAAACCCATGTTCCTAATGAGCCTCAGCGCAGTGGGAGTCTGGTACAGCTTCAGCATCTTCAGAGGAAAATTAAATGTTGCCCGCACGGCAGGCACCGCTCCTGTGCACGGGGTAAACTCAGCCTGGGGCTTCCTTGGGTCAGGAATGGGAGCAAGGGTGGGGTCAGGCTGCACACAGGAGGCTGGGGACCAGGGACTGCACATCCTGGAGCAGCCGTCGCCAGTGATGCGTGGGGGCCGGTGGATGAAGACCCCCTTTCTCTCGCCCCACACAGGCTCCCAGAGGTCCCCACTCACTCCAGCAGTGACTGCTCCCTGCCCCCGCCTCCCCAAGCCTCGCACAGCGCTTTCTGGACCCAGCTCCCACCACTCAGCTGTGTGTTACTGTCCGCGTGAGGTGCAGTTAAGTTCACCCATGTTTTGGGTGGTGGGTTTGTTCCCGTGGGCACTTCCCGCAGCGGGGGGCCTGGGTGAGGGGAGCAAGGCGCTCACTCAGATGCTGACCTGCATTTTCACCTGCAGGACTGGGAGCACCTCCTGCAACTTTGCACCCTGTCCTGACTTTCAAGGAATCGGGCAAACCAACCCACTGATCCCAAGGAGGGTTTCCTAAAGTGTGTTGTACCTACGGTTCTTCACTGCTTTTTCATAAGACAATATCCCTCAGATGGAAGACCTTTTGGCACCAAAATGGAGGTATTAGGGTCATTCTGCACAGTGCATTGAAGACAGCATGTCTCCTAGGACAGGGGCAAAAATAAACGCAAAGGCAACCTGTGAAGCCTGCCCGCTCTCGGCCATCTTGGCTGATGCCTTCCAGGTAGGCTTTCAGATAAAAATTCCTGGTTCAGAGAGGGCTGCCTGGCCTGGCACACCCAGCCCAGAGCTTATTAGCACAGTTAATATTGCATGCAAATAGATTTCCCCGCTTCGGTCATGCCAGTCCATTAATTCAGCCTCTTGTCTGCAACATCTTTATCCTTGGCAGGTTAATCCTGCCAGAGGCCTTTGCTGTAGCACACGTCACGCTGTGCCTATGTGCAACAATGCAATTTGCTAATCCTGTTGTATCAGCTTTGTGGCCCTGTCTGGTCAATCCAATGGCGGAAAAGTGCACATAAGGGTTTTGCCAAGAACGTCCTCCTAGTCTGGTACTCATGCCTTCCCTTAAAACAAAACAAAACAAAAAACAGTTTCAGTTCAATGGTTTGTAAGTCAGCCACAGTGTCTGGACAGCTGCCATGCCAGTGTCTTTCAGAGAAGGATGGCAAGGGTCTCAGCAGGTCTCCCAACTCTTTCCAGCAGCCTCCCCCAGCTGGTGGCCGAATGTGCTTAAATGGGAAGGATTAAAATAGGAAAAGCCGCCAAACTGCTTTTTCTCAGGCTCTCTCCGCATTAGAGGCTTGAAAATGACGGACTGGATGGCGTAGGTGTCACCCTTTATCTTTGGTGCCAACCGCTTTCCAGTTCAGTGGAATCATTAACACGAGTTACTGGAAGAGGTGTGTCTCTTCCTGCGATCACCTTTGTTAGGTATCCACCAGACACGGTGGGAAAGTGTCCCCAGGACCCACCGTGCGTGGCTCCTCTGGTCTCTGGCCCAGCGGGGTTAAAAACAGGAGCCTTGTAACCAGATTCGAATCTCAGCTGGACCACTTTCTACCTCTGTGACCTCAGGCAAGTTGCTTTACCTCTCTGGCCTTGCTTTTCTCGTCTGCAAAACGGGCATAACCATAGCACCGGCCACATGGGGCTGTCACTGCGAGGATTCAGTGTGTTAACACATGTTCATCACGCAGAATGGTGCTGGTATGCATATCGCAGGCACTGGGTAAATGTGAGCTAACATTAGCATAGATTGTGAATTTGTTAGAGCTCACTGTCATCTGCAGCTTGCCCTAATATGTATGCAAAGTCATGGTAAAATGACACATGGGCGTGTCTTTTAGGGTAAACTCCACTCTCTTGCCTGCTCATTACAAGAAGTATGGCTATGAGGGCTCTGTCTGGTCTCCCTGCCACCAGTGTCTGAATTACCCGTGGTGGCCTCCCGTGGGTGTGGGAGGCGTTCCAAGTTGTGACGGATGCCCCTGGGACTGAGCCTTGGGCTTTCACTACCCAACTCTGGGCAACATACTCAACCTTTGAGACTCTTACAATCCTGACACCCGACACGGGACCTGGTTCTACGTTGCTGGATCAATGTGAGCATTAAGTGGCAAAGCCCATGTGAGGAGCTTGGCACGCTGTCCCACACATCATGGCTGCTACCGCTTGAGTCTCCTGCAAGGTACCGGGGCTTCTCTCTGCAATCCTCCATCCATCTGCCTCCTCGTCTCCCCACAGCTTGAACGAAGATGGTGAGTGTTACGTGGGGTCACGTAGGGAAAGCTGCCGGCACAGGGCCTGGCTTCCAACGCCAGCCCTGGAGAAGGGGCCACACACATCCCTGCTGTTAAACCACAGTCCAGCAGGCTGTTTCTTACCCCAAACATCCTCAGCACCATGCAGTCCCTTTTGAATTAGTCTGAGCATTAGCCTGAGCATTAGCCTCTAGTCTGAGCCTGGCTAAGACCTGGGAGTGGCCTTGAAAGGATGGGGTACACATGTAGATGTAAAATGTCCCTGTGTGTGCGTGTGTGTGTGCATTCATTCTGACCTGAGCACTTAAGATATTTTTTGATCGCCCCGAGGGTGGAGGAATCAACCTACTTGGCATTGGATGTGTTAAGACAGGATTTCCGCCCTCATTGTGAGGGGCGTATTTTGCTACTGGGAAGAGCTGTATGCTGCCCCTGGCAACCCACCCACCGACCACCACCTACTTCTCCTGGATCCTGCTAGATCTTGTCTTTTAATTTTTTTTTCAATTTCCATTGACTTACAGTATTATATGAGTTTCAGGTGTACAACAGAGTGATTAGACATTTATATAACTTATGACATGATCACTCCAGTATGTCTAGTACCCACAGGACACCATACTTAGTTATTACAATATTATTGACTATGTTCCTCGCGGCTATTTTTCAAATGGCAGTTTGTACTTCTTAATCCCTTCACCCAAACCCCCCCTCACATCTGGCAACCATCAGCTCTCTGAGTCTATAAATTTGTTTTATTTGATTTTTAGATTCCGCTATTAAGTGAAATCATGTGGTCTTTGTCTTTTTCTGTCTGACTTATTTCACTTAGCATACCTCCTAGGTTCATCCATGCTGTTGTAAATGGCAAGATTTCATTCTTTCTATGACTGAGTAATATTCCATTGTATTGTATACATGCACCACATCTTCTTTATCCATTTGTCTATTGTTGGGCACTTGGGGGTTGCTTCAGTGCTGCAATGAACACAGGGGTGCATATATCTTTCCAAATTAGTGTTTTGGATTTATTTGGGTACCCAGAAGTGGAATCTCTGGGTCATATGGTAATTTTTAAAAAATATTTTGAAGAACCTCCATACTGTTTTCCATAGTGACTGTACCAATTTTCAATCCTACCAACAGTACATAAGGGTTTCTCTTTTCTCCGCATTCTCGCCAACCCTTGTTTGTTGATTTACTGATGATGATGGTCATTCTGACAGGTGTGAAGTGATATCTCATTGGGTTTTAATCTGCATCTTCCTGATGACTGGTGATGCTGAGCATCTTTTTATATGTCTATTGGCTATCTGTATGTCCTCTTTGGAGAAATGTTTATTCAGGTCCTCTGCCCATTTATTAATCAGACCTTTTTATTGGTATTAAGTTGTATGAGTTCCTTATATATTTTGGATATTAACCCTTTATTGGGTGTATCATTGGCAAATATCTTTCCCCATTTAGTAGGTTGTCTTTTCGTTTTGTTGATGGTTTCCCTTCGTGTGTGATATCTTTTTTAGTTTGATGCAGTCCCATCTGTTTATTTTTCTTTTGTCTTCCCTGCCCAAGGAGACATATCCAAAAGATATTACTAAGAGCAATGTCAGAGAGTTTACTACTTATGATTTCTTCTAGAAGTTTTATGGTTTTGGGTCTTACAGTTCAGTCTTTAATCCATTTTAAGTTTATTAGTCTAGTTTCATCTTTTGCGTGTATATGCCCAGTCTTTGCAACACAATTTATTTTAGAGACTGTCTTTACCCCATTGTATATTCTTGCCTCCCTTGCTGTAGATTAATTGACCACACAGGCATGGGTTTATTTCTGGGCTGCCTATTCTTTTCTATGATGTGTGCCTGTTTTTATGCCAGTACCATGCTGTTTTGATTACTTTAGGCTTGTGCTATGGGGTTTGATATTAGGTAGTGCGATACCTCCAACCCTGTTCTACTTTCTCAAAATTGCTTTGGCTACTTGGGGTCTTTTGTGGTTCCATATAAATTTTAGTATTATTTGTTCTTGTTCTCTAAAAAACACTGCTGGTATTTTAATGGAGACTGCATTGGCTGTGTAGATAGCTTTTGGTAGTATAGATATTTTAATGTCAATTCTTCCTATCCAGGAGCACAGTATATTCTTCCATGTATCCATTTATTTGTCTCATCCTCAATTTCTTTATTCAGTGTCTTATAGTTTTCCCAGTACAGGTCTTTTACCACCTTGGTTAAATTTATTCCTACATGTTTTTATTATTTTTGATGCAATTGTAAATGGTGCTCCTGCACGGGGTATTTATAAGAATTATATCCTTTTATTGGATTGGTCCCTTAATTATGCAGTGCCCTTTTTTGTCTCTTGTTATAGCCTTTGTTTTAAAGTCTATTTTGTCTGATATAAGTATTGTTACCCCAGCTTTTTTTCATTTTCATTTGCATGAAATATATTTTTTCATCCCTTTATTTTCAGTCTGTGTGTCTTTCGATATGAGGTGGCTGTTGTAGGCAGCATACATATGGGTCTTTTAAAAACATCCATTCAACCATCCTATGTCTTTCGACAGGAGCCTTTAGCCCATTTACCTTTAAAGTAATTATTTTGAGTGTAGCCCTTAATTTATTGTTGCAATTACACATGATCTTCCTGCTTTTGCTTTTTAACCTTTGTATCAGTTTATAGTTGGTGGATCTGCTGCTTTCACTAAGTGTTTGCCTTTGTCAATGAGAATTTTTTCTTTCCTATATTTCCTTATTCCTAGTTTTGATTTTTCTTCTTATAGAAGTCCCTTTAACATTTCTTGCAATATAGGCTTAGTGGTGATGGGACTCCTTTTAGTTTTTTCTTGTCTTGTAGGTCCTTGCTTTTCATCACTTTGAATATTTCATGCCAATCTCTTCTGGCCTGCAAAGTTTCTGTTGAGAAATCAGCTGATAGTTTTATGGGAGCTCCCTTGTGGGTAACTGACTGCTTTTCTCTTACTGCTTTTAAGATTCTCTGTCTTTAACTTTTTGCATTTTGATTATGGTGTGTCTTGGTGTGGTCCTCTTTGGGTTCATCTTGTTTGGGACTCCCTGTGCTTCCTGGACTTGCACATCTATTTCCTTCACCAAGTTAGGGAAGTTTTCTGTCATTATTTCTTCAAATGGGTTTTTAACCCCTTGCACTCTCTCTTCTCCCTCTGGTACCCCGATGATGTGAATGTTGTTACATTTGATGTTGTCCCAGAGGTTCCTTAAACTATCCTCATTTTTAAAAAATCTCTCTTTTTTTTTAATGTCCTGACTGAATATTTCCTGCTACCTTGTCTTCCAAATTGCTGCTTCTATCCTCTGCTTCATTTACTCTGTTGTTGATTCCATCTAAGGTATTCTTCATTTCAGTTGTTGTACTATTCATTTCTGTCTTTTTTTTTTTTTTTAAGGTTTCTGTCTCTATGTTAAGTTCTCACTCAGTTAATCTAGTCTTCCTCTAAGTTCTTTGAGCATCCTTATAACCAGTGCTTTAAACTCTGTAGCTGGTAGAGTGTTCACCTCCATTTTGTTCAGTTGTTTTTCTGGGGTTTTGTCCTGTTCTTTTATTTGGGACATGTTTCTTTGTCTCTTCATTTTGGCTGCCTCCCTGTGTTTGTTTCTATGTATTAGGTAGGTCTGCTATGTCTCCCAGTCCTGCCAGGGTGGCCTAATATAGTTGGTACTCTGTAGGGCCCAGCAGTGCGGTCTCCCTGGCTACCTGAGCTGGGTGCTCCTGGGGAGTATGCCCTCCCGTTGCATTAGAGTCATGCATTAGTTGGCATGACAGTGGGTGGGGTTGACCCTCAGTTTGGCTGGCTGTGACTGTACTGGATGAACTGTTGTGTGGTGGATTACCCCATAGAACAGGAGTTGCTTGACTGGGGCTCTGGTATCAACCACGTCTGCCCTTCAAGTATGTTGTTTGTCGAGCTGGTTAGGGGGTGCTCTGATGTGGTCTGCAGCCGGCCACCAGGTCTCCTGCACAGATCTTAATCCAGTTCTCATTGATCATTTACTTGAATGAAATGGGTCTGTAATACTCATGCTAATTAAAACATGATGCAATCAAGCTATTTGCAAAATGAACAGTTCTGACTCTCTGGCCTCTGTGGCCCAGGTGAGCCCACTGAGGTACACCTGGGTGCTGCCTTGGCGAGAATTCCTGCTGAGAGCGCAGTTGTCTAGGTTGGGTCTTGAGAGAGCCATGCTTACCTAGCAGTATGCAAACATCTCTGAACTTTGCTTTCTGGATAAAAGGCAGCATTAGCCTTCCACTGCATTTTCTCCAGTAGGATCAATCCCACAGCCCAGCCTGATGCTTTCCCCTGCTTGTAATTAATCTCACAGAGGCGAGGCTCCTTCTGTGATGGATTTCTGATTCTGAGTGCAGCTTTCTTGGGGGAGGATGGGAGGGAAAGAAAGGCTGGGAGCAGAATAATAATAAACACGGAGGTTTGAGAAACCTGCTCTGTGCCATGTGCCGCAGGAAGCTTTTTACAGTCGTTGATGCACTGTCAGAAAATTCTCTTTTGCCATGAATACTACTTGAGCATCATGGAGGGAGTTTCTGATTTCATGTTTTCTGCGGTGTGAATTTAGTGCCTTAGTTGTGTGTGCGTGTGTGTGTGTGTTTCCTGTTCTTTTTCAGCTAAATCAAAGTTGTCTATATCAGTCTCTTTGGTGGTTCTACGGATGTGCTCAGCACTGGTGCCCATTCAAAGGGACAGGAAGTGCTTGGATTTCTTTATTCAAAAGGAAGGAACTAACAATTTCATACAAGCGAAAGAGACCTGCTTTTGACTTTGCTCTCAGGACTCTGGTTCTTTGTTGGATTTTCTTTGTTTTTTCTTTTACTGCGGACGTCTCAGTTCCTAGGCTTGTTGAAGGGGTGTGTTTTGGAGGGGCCAATTATGGGGAAGTGAAAATCCCACCCATGTTCGTCAGAGGTGGCTAAGACCTGAGGCGTTAAGAGCTTCCAAATGGGCTGTCAGCTCCTTGCCTTTCCTGAATAATTGTCTGTTACTATTTTAAGAACAAAACAAGATGCAAGAAAACCTTGCTTTAAAGAAACTCAGTACTTGGCAGCCTCTATTTATACAAGCTAAGGAGTGACTTCTTCAAGAGATCTAGGACTCTGTTAAAAAGCAAGTTTGCTCGATACCTTGAATATCATGACACACATTTTGTTTTAGGGACAGGCCAGAGGTACATCTGCATTTCTCCCTAAAAATGGATTCCTTTTGAAAAAGCCCCTCCCTCCTCTACAAGCCCGGAAGACATATTGACAATAGAAGGATCATTGCCTAACCTGGTATGTGACAAACGGCTATTAATAAATGAACCTGGGAGTTGTCTCCATTCAAATACAGAGCCCCATCGCCCACAGACCAGAGCTGAGGTGACCATGAGAGGTCTGACCTCTTCTGCCTTGCTGCCTGCCTAGGACCCTGGGAGGGGCCTTCTAGACAAGCCTAACCCTCAGCCCAGACCCAGGTGGCCATGCGTGAGGCCCGGAGCTCTACCAGCAGGACAGGTGAGCTGCTCGCCCTTCCTCCTGGCATGCACCTCTAGCTTGGGTTCTTGGCATTTCCGTTGCCAGAGGACAAAATGCTTTCTTGTTAGACAAAACACACAGTTGGGAAGCTTGACCTAGCAGTTTTTCTCAGATAAGAAAATAAGTTTTTGTTTGCAAATAACAGAGGCCTGGCAGGGCACTCAGGGCTCTCAGTACAGACATACATTTTTGGTTTTTTTTTTTGGAAAGTCCTGCTCCCTCCCACAGTTTTTGGCGCGGAGCCCAGGGTGGTTTCCCCTGCGAAGTTCTAAGGTCTCTGTCACAACAGGTTTGCGTCGCCCTCTTTCCAGGATTTCTCCCAAGAAATTATCTTTTAAAAAATACAGTCACGAAGGTACTCTTGGAGGAAGACCCTTTAAAGAAACGTGGTTTCCCACATGGGCAAGGGGGGTGTTCTGCCTCTGAACAGAACGTTATTGCACCACAAAATTCTCAGGAACACACAGCGGGGAGCAGGCTTCCGAGAACGGAGGGATTACCGCTCCTCTCGGTCCGGAGCGCGGAGCTGGGGGAGGTCCTGGCGCGGCCACGCCAGCGCTCACACGCTTCCACGACGTGCTGCGGTCTCACGGTCACGGTCTGTTAGACGGCCCAGCCGTTATTCAGACAGGTCACCAGCAAAGCGTAGGGACCCATCACAAGTCCGAAGCAGCTTCTAGGGGCTGGGGGCAGTCACTTCAAGGATGTAGGCAGACGGCTGACATAACTTTTACAGAATGGCATGTCATGAATGGAGCCGTTTTCACCACCCCCACGACTGTTAGCCCCCAGGGAGGCCCAGGTCAGCCGGAGCAAGTGAATTCCCCTGGCTCTCTGCACACCTGCAGCGCGTCTGAGTCCTGGGGGCAGGGGCTGCGTGTCTGGGGTCCACTGTCATTCAGTGGCAGGGATGGAAGAATAGGAAGGTAGGATGGCCCAAGGCAGCGGGTAGAATGCAGAGGTCCATGCTGCTTCCTTGGAAACGCTATTTAAGAACAGTTCTTTCTGTAATTATTGATTGATGACATTGAATGAGGAATACTTTGAGCAAGTCTCAGGGGTATCCGTCTAAGTAAAGCACTTTTGAAGCCCTAGGTATTTTAATGTACTTTAATGGTGAGAGGAGGCCCACAACCTAGGAAAGATCAAGGACGCCTCCCCCAGGTGGACGTGGATGCGGTGAGAGGGTGGGGATTGGCACGGATTGGAGACAAGCTCCAGCCCCCAGGGCGGGCCCCCCCATCCGACCTTGCAGGGCTGTCCATGTGCCCCAGCTCACCCTATGCCTCAGTTTCCTCACTGTAAAAATGGCAAGACCACCACCCCTGGGTCTCAAAACCACACGTCCCATGCCTGGCCCGTGGCTGCAGCCAACTCAGAACCCCGTCATGTGGCACAGAAAAAACCCTACCGACCTGTAGGTCCTGCTGAGCCTCTCCACCCCTGATGTCCAGCCTCATTCTTCATTCTGCAAGAAAGTCCCAGAAAATGCTCACATTTGTAGTCACTCTAATTTCAGACTCAGCAAAGGCAACCTTGGGACTCAGGTGAATTTCATGGGGCCATTCTGGCCCAAAGAAGGTCCACCTTATCAGTGACCTGCTTTCTTAACTCCGGACTGAAAATCTTTGGGTGGGGAATTCTGCTGGCCTGGGCTCACCACTGCTTCTCCCTAATACTTGTGTACCCTTTAAAGACAAAGTGACAGGGCACAGCTAACATCATCACAGCATCCTGAAGTGCCTCTTAGCTCTTGCGTGATGCAATGCTTCTAGTGACCTGCTTTACTGGGTCTTAAACGCGGGTGGTAAGAGGATGAAGAGCTCCCTGTTTTAGGGCCACGTGCTCTCATCCTTCCCTCCTTACCCCCATTCCACAGCCTTAGAAAGAGAGAAAAAAATCAGGTGGGACAAACTACCGAGCCTGCAACCTAGCTGATGTTATTCTTTCGTCCCCTCACCCCCAAAGGCAACAGCTTCAGACCCAGGGGGCTCGGGTTAAGGGAGGACTGTTAGGGGAAGCTGAAGAGAAAGGGGTAAAACGAGAAGAAGCTTTGCAAAGCTTGTCTTCTCAGCTGAAGGGACATTTAACCTCTGTCTCCCTTTGTCCTTGACAGGCACTAAAATGGGATGTGAGAAGATGGGCCATGGTTTTGTCCCCATTTTGCAGGTAGGGAAGACTGAGGCACTGGGGCTCAAAGCAAACTTTTCCGGGGGCAGCCTATTAACCTTTACGAAAGTTACAGGTTGGTAGGAGCCATATGTATTTTATAAAGGTCTTTAATATTTCAAGTGTTTGTTTCCTAGTTAATGCTTTTTTTCTTTACTCCGATAATGGGTTCAGACCAGCAAAGTGAGGAAGAGGTGATAGAGGACCAGGCAGCTGGCCTACAGCATTCATTCAGGTGAGCTGGAGGCAAGTCCAGGTGAGCAGGCCACACACCAGGAGGACTTGGAGGGAGGGTTTGTCATGGCAGTACCTGAAGTGCCCAGAGACACCTCCAAACTCCACCTGTGCTGCCTTTGTCAGTTAGAATCACCTGGCAACAGCGCTGGGGGCAGCCTATGGAAGTACATGAGATCATGACCTGGCTTCTTCATGGGGCACCCCGTAGTCAGGTGAGAGATACTGTCCCTCAGCCCTGTGTGACCCTGGGCCACTTGCCTGTCTATCCCAACACTCAGCTGTATCACATAGAACAGGGAAGTGGGCTATTATCATGGGACAAGACAGTATGTTCATGTAAGGCTTTGTCATCTGCAAAATGTTCTCCCCACCCCCTGCCGAGCACGTGTCACTATAAAACACCACTCACCTCTCATGGCTGGTTCTGAGTGTCTGAGCATGACGTACTCATCGGGATGAGTTGGCGGGAAGTTCTGCGTGAAGAAGGCCTGAGAGGACTCCCACAGAGACACCTGGGTACCTGCGGAGGAAGGGTAAAGGTCAGGAGGCAGGCTGCCAATGATTGGCTGACAGTTTCCTCATCTGTAAAATGGGGACAATACCACTTATGCTCCTTGGGCTTAATAAACATTCTCAGTCACCACTGTCATCATTGGTGGCTCACCAGCAGGTGCCTCTAATCCCATGGCTGGGGGGTCCCTACATCTGGTTCTGTCTTGGGGAGACCGGAAGAGTGGTACACACATGGAACATTTCTTCTAAATAACATCGCTGGGCCCAGACTTCATTTTGCCAAAGGATGACATGTTGGTAGAACCCATCATGTTCTTTGAAGTGGTTTTCTCCAGTATCAGAGATTAGGAAGAAAAATAAAAAAGGTCAAAGCAGAGGACTGTTGATTCACAGCCAAGGCAGACTCCATAGTGGTTAGGTAGGCGTAGTGAAACCAGGAGAAATAGAGGAAGGAGACATGTACAAGTCGCGTTGGCAGGAGAGCCGGACAGCAGCGTGGAGAAGACATTTGATGCCCAGTAGGTAACTGTGCCCACCCTGTTCCTGGGCGCTGCCCTGCAGTGACCCCACCCTCCCCACTGAAATCCGAGAGCCCACCTTGATGGCGGCTGGTGCCCCGTCCCGAACACATTTCTGCTCTAGGGACAGGGTGAGGAAGTGGATGTGTAGGGCGCACATGATACATCTACTCTAACATCCCAGCCTTCCCAAGCCTTGGGTTCCTTCCTTCTTCGCCCTGCCAGGGAAATCCTAGAACCTCAGTGAATGTAGGACCATTGAGCCCAACTTTCAGCCAACCAGCAAAGCAGCCTCTTAGAGCCCCTTCCAGCTGCTTGAGCTAACCTGGTAAACTGAGAATCTCTTTCGTCCTCCTTAGTCTGATATCCTTCGAGTCCATTCTTCCGTGTACCCCTCAGTTTCTTATCGATATATTAACCGATGAGCAAAACAGTACAATCCTTTCGGAGAAATGCCCCTTCCAGCCTCTCCTTCCTTCTGTGCCCTGAGGACCAGCTGCCACCCTGTCCACCCAGGGGGAGGAGTCTGGGCTGAGGCAGGGCTTCTGGGCCCCAAATCTAGGCTCCCCTAGTTACTACCAGTGATTCCACGGGCAGAACGATTCTTGAGGAAGCGAAACGGTTTGACAGAGATGCTCAGCTCTAGTTTGGTGTCTTGCCAGAAATTTAACTTCGATTTTGAAATGGAAGCATCCTGGCCATGAAAGGGTCTCAGGGGGATGAGGCCGCACCTGGGAGCATGACAGTGCCGCTTCTCTTCACCAAAGGTGGGGGGGATGCAGTCACCTGCCTGTACTGTGCACTCCCACCGTTATGCTCCCTCCAAACACCAGGAGATCGGGAATTGTCAGCAAGGACACTGTGACCCGGGCCTGCTGAGGAGGGACAGATGTCTGGACGAGCTGGCAGCTTCCGGAATGCCTCTGCGGCAGAAATACCGCCTTTCACCAAGCCCGACTGTGCAGGTGGTCCAGATGCGCCCCCACGGTGAGGTGGGTATCCTGGCCCCCTTTATGGCTGAGGAAATGGAGGCGCGGCCTCACCTATGTACCCTCAGTGGGAGTGATGACAAGACAAGGAGGTTGGGCTTTGTTTTCCCCCAAAGAGGAGATGAAGCTGCCTCCGGGGGCAGTAAGGCTGGAGAGTGGGCTTCTAGGTCAGTCACGAGGGACATGACACGGGCTCTGGCCACGGTCCTCCAGCCCCCGGGCGTTGTCAGGAAGCCTCTTGCTTCCTTTCCCCACAGGTTGGCAGGCTGCCCACTTGCTATTGCTTGTCCAGACTCCCCAGATGCAGAGGGGAGGCCAACCCAAGACATTCCATTTCACTCCTGCCTTAGAAGCACTTCCTTAAACTTTAGTTCTGAGAAGCCCGGAAGTGGCAGCAAAATGGATGTTTCAGATTATCTAAGAATTTCAACACTGACGCTGCTTCTGAAATGTACATGATGAGAAAGCAAAAGATTTCTAAATGCAAAGCATTCCTCCGTCAAATAGACTCCACTCTCAGAGATCACGTTTGGGGCTTTGAAACTAATTATTGACTCAAAGTGTGCAAAGTCAGAAGATTTTAAACGGTTCGACACCCGTGTATAATATGATGAGAATTACTTCTTTCCCAATCATTTAAAAAATTTTTTTAATAATTTATTTGTTTGTTTATTTTTTTAGAGAGGGGCAAAGGAGAGAGGGAGAGAAACATCACTGTGTGGTTGCCTCTCACTCACGCCCCCAACTGGGGACCTGACGTGCAACCTAGTCATGTGCCCTGACTGGGAATCGAACCAGTGACACTTGGCTCGCAGGCCGATGCTCCCAACCGTTTTTTAGTAAATAAGTTTAACTCCTGAGTTAGAGAAATGAGGCTTTGGTGAGATCTGGGACGCGGGGTCAGAAAGACCCATATGGTTGATTCCTGGCTCTGTAGGGTCTTGGGACAGGCGTGTGAGCTCAGTCTCCTCACGGTAAAATGGGGATGGTAACCCCCTCAGAGGGTCGTTGTGGGGCTCAACCCAGATGAACACGGGCACAGATGCCATTAAACTAACAGTGAGGACAGTTGAGCCTGACACACCTCAGTTTCATTCTTCTTGCTCTTGAAACTCATTCTAGTCACAGGAAGAGACTTTTCCCACATCCAGAACATTCCTGTATTTCTTTCTGATTCAACATCTAAGAAGACTGAGCTGGATGCTGCAGAATCTGGTAACTGTTGATCAAAAACCACACAAGAAACACGTAAGCACCAAAGTCAAGCTAACAGGCTAGTCTGGTCATTGCTGCCCTTAAGAGAAGACCAATTGAACTGACTAGACTTTAAACACGGAGACTTCCTTCGCAATGGTTGCTGCACAGAAGTGTTAACTGTTGCCTACCCTGCCATAAAAACCAGCCAGCCTCTTCCAGTAAAAGCTCCTTCAAACAATAAGAGTGTAAGTGAAAACCACATCCCCCACAACCAAGCTTAAGAACAGGATGCGTAATAAGGAAGGCAGGTGCCAGTCATGAGGTGAGGGTTTAAATCCTTGGGTGACAGAATTCTGCTGGCACTTCTGTGTTTGTTCTACTTCTCAGTGACCCCATGCAGGGCGTCTGGAATGCAAAGTTGCAAAGGCGGTGATGAAGGGGGAATGAGGCCACATAGGGTTCAGGGTCTGCTTTCTATCAGAATGGACCCAGGTCGGGAGGGGACAGACTGCAATAGTTGAGACTTGCTGTGAACATCTCAACTGAACCAGAGGCTCAGACCCCAGCAACCCAGCTGCCCCGCTTTCCTTCCACAGAAATAGGATCTACCTGACAAAGCATCCGAAATGCAAAGAAGTCCTCCTCCCAGTGGACTCAGCTCTTGGAAATCGTGTCTCGCGCTTTTTGTCTAATTAACAACCAAGGGTCATCTGCTCTTGCCATCCTGAGTTTGTTGTTGGTTGGCTTTCAATTTCGGTTATTATGAACCCAATCAGTCAGAAAGGGATTATGGACTGATCTTCCCTCCCGGTCCCTCCTCTTCACACACAGATACCACCCTCACCCCTGTCCCCACTTCCTTAGTCTCTGCTGCTAGGACTAAGTCTAGAAGCGCACAAGTGCCATTAACTGACATTCATCAAAACACTCTCCATTGTTCGCAGACATGAGCGGCTGAGAGGTGGGAATTACTTGGCATTTCATTTTAATCTGTATTGAAGACTTGCCTGACAAAACATATTAAGGGTAAGAATTACTGGTTTGGGAACGGGGCTGTGTTTATGGCTTGCTCATATTTTCTTTCCTAAAGAAACAAAAGGACACTTCCCCTCTCCTTCCCAACCCTCTGTAGCTCCCGCCCCACCATCATCACCCACCCAGTGGTTGCATTGCATTTTCTCCCCCGAGTGAAGCTTTTTGGTTAGTAGCGTCTGTAAAATCTTAACGAACATTCTGGGCCTCTGCACCAGCATCTGAGATTAAAAAACCAGAAATAAACCCAAAACAACAAGAACCCAACAAGCTCTGCCTTTAATATGGCGTTATCAGTGGGATCTCTTTCCCCTGTGGAGGTTGGTGGGGGCCACCAAGTGCAGGCCACGTGAGCCGTGTGCTTCGCTGCAGAGAGACTGTCACCAAAGGCTGCTGACAAAGAATGGATACCACGCTAATGGATGCACATAATTAACAGGGACACTGATTCTCCCTGCTGAGTTCTGATAGTCTCCCGGTGCAATCCTGGACGTATGGCACTTGCCACCATGCTTTTCCCCTTTGGACCCTTAAGGTTACACTTTTATCTTTCAGGTGACTTTTGCATTGTGTTAAAAAGTCAGTGATGACAGGAGCTCGCAGATGGAAGATTGTTTTTTTTTTTTTACCTTCTTTTTTCGATCTGCCTCTGGATCAAGAGGCTGCTCTGGAGAGCAGGCAGGCACACCGTACGTGGGCCACACTATGCTGCTGCTGGCCAAGCTCAGGAACAGGGAGCGGTCCAGGAGAAGGAGAATCACGGGGAAGTTTTACGGGTCAGTGGGAGCTTACGGGGACGCGGAGCTCTGGCCGTCTGCTGCTTCCTTTGCTGAGGAGCTCCCTGATGTTGCAAACGGGTGCTGAGTGTGGGTGGGGCCGGGAAATCCTGTCAGGTCTTGCATTGTATTGTGATACAGTCGGTGCACTGGGCAACTCAGGAGCTCGGCTTCCTGGTGGTCTTTCCAGTTCTAGGCTTTGAAGTGTGACGAGCCCCTGAGGGTAGGAAGTTTGGTTGTCTGGCCTTGCTCTGTTGAACTTGGTGAGGGGTTATACGGGAGGCCTCTGTTGTCTCCCACCTTGACTGAAGATGTAAAATAGCCATCCATTTCAGCCCTTTCTCTGGGCCTTTGCTGTTTCCGGACTTTACGGAATGAGCTGAGAACAGGAAAGGAAAAAGAGAGGTGCTTTCTGTCCTCCCCAGGTAAGGAGCAGGCACCACAGCCTGGCCAGCGCTCTCCTGGAGGGGCTCTGCCACCCCTTCACACTGGAAGCCTGGGGGGTCTGGCCAGGGCTGCCCACAGAGTGCACAGGGATCCTGTGGCCCACGTTGAGGAGGGACTAGAAGAACCTACCTACTGCAGAGTGATGGAGAAGCCCCACCTCAGTGACAGCTGCTGGCTGGTGGCCTGGCTGGATGCAGAGGTTCTGTCCCGGCCGGCCCACCTAGCTTCCCCACCCTCCAAGTGCGTGTCTTAGGTCAAGTTTTGGTGAAAGCGCATATGTTTCTTGGAGGACACGCATGTGTGCACTTTTCTGTAATACGAGATATAACACTGCTCACAACCAAATTCATAACATGACTATCTCAGGCCGACCCCAGAGGAGAAGAATTCACTATGATATCTCTGAGGCTCGTTACCAATCAAACCCTGAGCTGATCCGGCTCCTCCTCCCTGTCATGCCCAATCCAGGTCATCTTCATGTACCCCCCAAATTCGCACCGTAGTAGCCCCAAGACATGACCTTTTGAAAAAATGTGAAAAAAATAACACCTATCCTGCTTTAAGTTATAATTGCAGCCTGGTACTGTCTGAATTGAAAGATAAAGACTATAAGACAGACTTGCATATGGCCTGATTTTAGGGGAAAATATGATGGAATGGTAATTCCTTGTCAAGAGTTACAGAAAATTATTTGAATTAACTACATGGTATAGTCCCATCAAGTCCAGAAAGCACAAGCAGGATGCTATCTTATTCTAAATTTGTTGTACATACTTCTGATGTTTTTCATATAAAAATTAGGTGAAACAAATGCTAATGTCCTATTTGCTTCTCCTTGAACAAACTAAACATTTGCTTAATTTCTTTAGGAAGTAATTTCTCAGATTATCATATGGACTCCTTAGGTCCCCAGGTTCTGCCTGTCTGCTTTGTCTCCAAGAAATCTCAAATGACTTAGCATCTCCTATAGGTTATCAGGAAGGATCTCCTGGGGTCCCGCTCGCTCCCCCCACATACGCATCCTGGATCCAGCGGAAGGGAAAAGACAGAGCAGGCAGGCAGCCTGGGCCCCGAGGCACTAGGGCAAAATCCACAGTCCAGGTGGGCGAGTGCCCTAACCATTCCCCACTGTCTTCCACATTAGCCTGCCAGATTCTCATCACAACGCTTATTGTCACCTGGACCTAGGTTCTCCCAGCATTATTTACTGGCATGTCACTTGGCTGGCCGCTGGACATAAGCTGTGTGAGGGGGGCGGGGAATCTGGTCTGACCTGTTCGCCTATGTATCTCTAGCCTCAAGAAGAGTGCCTGGCATACTGTAGGTGCTCAACACATGCTTGTTGAAGGAATGACTGAGACGTAACATCTTTGTCCCACAGATCTCTGTAAGAACCCTGGGCTTTGCACAGAGCAGGGGAGTGTGGACGCAGTTCAGGAGATTCTCACAGAAGATGAAGGAGAGCAGGTGAGAAGCTAAGCTCAGAATTATAGCTAAGAGCTGTTACTCCAAAGGATGCACTAGGTACCACAGTTAAAAGCCCCAAGACCCTGGCATCCCAGCCTGGAGACGACAGCTATGATGTTTCCGGTCTGCATTTTTAAGACCAGAAATCACTGCAGAAAAACAGGAAGGGGATGAGGAGACGGAAGGAGCTGCAGAAAGGAAGCGAGGCGGTCAGCAGCTCACATGGAGAGGCCGCGGGAACTGGGAAGCTTTTCAGAATCTACAATATGCTTGTGGGTGTGGGTGAAACTGGCCGCGCCAGCGGAAGGCTTAGGCCCTGGAGACATACACAGACACCTCTTCAGTTCCAAGGACAAGGAAGAGCTCTATTTCTTCTTCCAGACTCAACCTCATGTCAACATAAACTCTGACGCACACACGCACATACTTCTCACAAGAATGGTTTTTAATCTAATTATTATTTAAATAGCCTAAATATTTTTGCCAGTGTATGTGGGTTTTTCTTTTACATCTCTAAAACACTCACAAAGGGGAGGGGGAGGGGGGCATGGGTTTCAGGCTGAAACCGTTGCTTCCCTATTTTGGAAGGAGTAACTGCATACGTTGTCAGGAAATGACTCCTCTGTGCTGAGTGGGGACACATCAGAGCCCCTGGCACACGGTGCCTGGGCCACGCCTGACCCAGACGTACTTTGGGGTGACAGGGCTCTGAGGTTTGCTAACTGTCTTCTTGGACAATCCTCCTAAGGACTTAGAATATCCGAAAGAATACTGCAATTAATGACTGAAAAATGTATCTTCATCTAATCATGAG
Source organism: Furipterus horrens (assembly GCF_987537825.1). Taxonomy (NCBI): domain Eukaryota; kingdom Metazoa; phylum Chordata; class Mammalia; order Chiroptera; family Furipteridae; genus Furipterus; species Furipterus horrens. The sequence continues at coordinate 137,210,140 of NW_028327177.1, read as the reverse complement.
GGAACATTCTCTGTTCCCTGAAAAGTGTAAATGTCATGAAAGACAGGAGAGGCTGTGGCACTATTTCAGATGACAGAAGATCAAAGAGACATAACCAAACGCAATGATCACAACTGGACTGGATCTTCGACCAAGGGAAAAAGAAGGCTAGATTGTCATTGAGACGAACGGCAAAATTTGAATATGGATTGTGATACTGTGTCTCTACAGCCAACACGATACTAATGCAACTGTATCAACATTGTAATAGTATATCAATGTTAAAGCTCTTGAATTGGATAATTGCATTTGGTTATGTTTTTTTTGGAAATACAAGCTGAAATATTTAAAGACTGACTCTCAAATGGCTTAGCAAAAAATGTGTGAATATATGTATATGAGTATGCAGATACGTGTATTGTATATATATGTTTGTGTATATGAAAGAGAGGAAGATATGAGGTAAGGCAATTAATCTGGGCCCAAGTATATAAGAATTCGTTGTACTATTCTCACAAATATTTTTTAAGTTTTAAGTTATTTTATTACAGGGGAATAATTTTTCATTTTCTTTTTTACTTTCTACTTTGAAATATGTCATCTATAAAAACATGCAATTGAGGTTTTCCTTAATTTTTTTAGAGGAGATAGAAAAAGTAATAATTGAAGTAACAGACATCACATTTAATGTCAACTTACCATGGTATTTTTTTACACTCCAACATTACATGATCCCAGTAATTACTTCACGTACCACATAATTTTAAACCGATCCGTAATTTTATGAATCTTGCTGAAAAGCTGCTTTGGGAGGGGGAAAATTTTTTTTATTTTATACGAAGATGGGTGAAACAGATGGTTTATACTTTTCTCTCAACAATATAATGTGGCTTAAATCATAACATGCCCTTTGGCTTGTTAATTAAGTCAGAAAAATAAATTCCTAGCCGTTCATCAGAGCATCTTCCTGTTCCTGCTCCTCATTGGTGATCTGGGGACTGGCGTGGACAGTGGTCCTCAGGAAGCCTGCTTATCCCTCCCAAGGCACGGTCCTCAGGGGGAGCCCTGCCAGCCAGCAGCATCGACACAAAAGCTGCCCCTTCGACACTGTCACGCTCTTTCTTCCATTCAAATGGCAGATGATCAAAAGCTAGAATATTTTGTTTGGCAAGGGGCCTACGATTTCTAAATTTATGTATTCTATTTTTGCTTCATCCTCGGATTGAATTAGTTACCAGGCAACGGAAGTATTTAATTTCATTTGCTAATAGCTGCACTTTAATCCAGGCAGCCATGTCCCTGACCGGTGCTGGCCCTCCAAACAGAGCCCGACACCAGCCTCGGGGGGCGGCGGCGCGTCCCACTTCCTCCTGGCTGTCGACCACACTCCTCAGACTCTTGCATTTTATTTGACTTTCATGTACAGGAAAAGGGATGTCTCTTTTGGATTTATTTGTATAAAAAATATTTTAGTGATTTATTTTCCTCCCTCCAAATGCTATTTGTTCGGGGCATCCTAAACCCTCTTTCAGACTTCAGGTGCAAGATGGCAGACCAAGCACATGTGTTTTCTTCCCCTCACCCAGAAAGAAAAAAATATCAACAGCATTGCAAGAGCACCATCAGTGCCCCAGCCTTACTGCTGAATTTCTAGAAGACAGAGAGGAGGTGGGGCAGCCTGACAGGAAAACTAGAATGGTGAAAATTGCTACCCAACAACGTGCTGGAAACCACCCCCCAATTTGTAGAGAAGGCAGATGATTCGGCCCACGTGGGGGAAGTCAGTTACAGCTGGATCCTTTCCCCCGCAGCAGGTGGAAGGCTGGATGCAGAGCGCTGGGAGAGCCGCTCTTAAAGGACCTCAGTCAGAGAGCGCAGGGTGCCTCAGCCGAGGGCAGGGAGCGAGGGGAGACTGCTCCACCTCAGGGCCAAGCTTCCCCATGGCAGGGGCCCCGGAGGGTCCACACTGGCCTGGCTGCTCCGGCTGCTCTTCTCCCAGGAGCCCTGAAGGGAAATCTGCTGTCAGGCCACCCACTAACTTGCCAGGTTCTCTCAGCTATCCCTCCCGTTCAGAAGAGACCATGGCATATGTTTGCTGAGTGGGCACACGGCAGTCACCAACTCTGATCCACACACGTCTGCACTTTCATATAAGTGGACATGCAAGAACGATGAGACTTCTGAGGAAATCATTTGTGCAATTGAGAAAGAGAAAAAGAACCAGAACTGGATTCCCATGCAGAAAACAGAACTCACACACACACAATTGCTACCTTCGGAGGATACTACAGCGATAAAACGAGAATAGACTATTGTGCAAAGGAAGCAATCAGAGAGCAAGAATGAGCCCCTGGGAGTTTGTCTTGTGGGGAGGGCAGGCTACAGATTCTGACTAAGACTGTATTTCCCCATCAATGATCCGAATGCAATGCTCAGCTTTAACAACTGAAGAAGAATCAGATGTAGACCTTCCAAAGCACCCAAGGAAAAGGAAAAGAAGCATTATGAGTATAGCAATAAAGGAAAGTGAGTCAGGGAGAGAAACAACGAGGAACATGTGAAGTAGGAAATGAAAATAAATGATAAGGATAAGCCTAAATGTATCAATATTTATAAAAAATACCAACAGTTTAATTCCCCTGTTGATACATATAAAAGCAAAAATCCTAAATATAATAAGTCAAAATTAGTAGTGTCTTAAAAGAATAACATAGTATGACCTAGGAAGTTTATCCTATGAATGTGTGGCCGGCTCAACATTAGACAAAGCTATTACTATGATTCAACTCATTAACAGGTCAGAGGAGGAAAAAAAACCACATAGTTATCTTGATAAATACAGTAAAGGTATTTAACAAAACTGCACACCTATTCCTAATAAAAATTCTTAGAAAGCTAAGCTCAGAAAAAAATGTTGATAAAAGAAATGAGAAAAGAAGGAACCTCAGAACATCAGGAGGAAGAAAAATGAAAAGAATAAGGGTAAATACAATATGTTGTCTCTCTCCTTTTGAATTTTGTAAATTATATTTGACAGTTGAGACAAAATTATAACACTGCCTGATGTGGTTCTAAATATAGCTGAAAAAATATTTAAGACAATTGTATTATAAGCAGGAGAGGGTAAAATGGTGTAAAGGGAAGTAAGGTTTTAAACTTCAAACTGGTAAAATGTTGATACCAGTGGACTGTGATAAATTACACACATATATAAATGTACACATGCACATACATTTACATATATATATACTTATAATGTAATACCTAGACAAACCACTAAAATATATACAAAGAGACACACTCAGAATGTGATAAATCAAAATGGAATTCTAAAAATGTTCAGGTACCCACAGGAAGACAGGAAAAATGAAACAGAGAAATGAAAAACAAAACAAAACAAAAATGAGTACAAATAGAAAAGAAAAATAAAATGGCCAATTTATGTGCTAATATATCAATAATTAAATGTACGTGATCTAACTACACCAATTAAAAGTCAGAGACTGAGTGGATTAAAAACATGACCCAACTGTCTATGTCTAAGGAAACTCATTTCAAATATAATGACAAAGATATATTAAAAGTAAAAGAAAAAGATTTATCATGCAGTCATGAATCAGAAGCTAGCAGGAATGGCTATACTAATATCAGATAAAGTAGGCTTCATAGCAAAGAAAATTACCTGAGACAGAGATGGATATATCACAATGATAGAAGGGTCAGCCCATGAAGAAAGCACAGCAAATCCTAAATGTGTATGCACCGAACAACAGAGATGCAAACATGAGAACCAAACATGGGTGGAACTGAAAGGGGAAACAGAAATCCATATTTCTTGTTGGAGACTTCAACGTTCCTATCTCAAAAGTTGTTTTTAGAAAAAGTAGACAGAAAATCAGCAGGGATATAGAGAACGAACAGGATCTAATCAACTTTATATAACATCCCACCTGATGATAGCAGCATATACATTTTCAAATGCCCATAGAACATATATAAAGAATGAATATCTAGAGCCAAACTTCAACTAAAAACAAAAACAAACAAAGCCATACAGAGTAAGTCTCTGACCACAACAGAATCAACCTAGAAATAAGTATCAGAGAAATAACTGAAAATTCTCCAAACACTTGGAAACTAACAAAAGACTTCTAAGTGACTGATGGCTGAAAGAGGAGGTCTCAAGGGAAATAAAATATATTAAACTGAATTAAAATGAAAATACAATGTATCAAAATCTGGGAGACGTAGCTAAAGCAGTGCTAAGAGGAAAATTTATCACACCAACTGCTTATTTTAGAAAGGATGAAAAGTCCCAAATAATAATAATCTAAGTTCCTACCTAAAGAACCTAGAGAAAGAGGAGCAAAACCCAAAAGAAACACTTTTCATCTTACCTTATGTAGCAAATATTATCCTAATATCAAAACCAGACAGGCACTGTATAAAAAAGAAAATTACAGGTCAATACCTTTAATAGAAACAGATGCAAACTCCTTAACAAGACATTAGCAAATAGAATTCAGAAATATATACGAGGAATTATACACCATGACCAAGTGGGGTTTATTCTAGGGACACAAGCTGGTTCAATATTCAAATATCAATCAATGTAATCTACCACATTAACAGGCTAAAGAAGAAAATTACATGATCATAGCAATTAATGCATTAAAGCCTTTAATGAAATCCAACACCCATTTATGATAAAAACACTTGGAAAAACAGGAGTAGAGGGGAACTTCATCAACTTGATTAAAGCATGTACAGATTGTCGTAACATTAATATTATAGTTCATGATGAATCCTTTTCTAATAAAACAGGACAAGGTAAGGTAGTCTTGCTTTTACCATTCCTGTTCAACACAGTACTGAAAGCTCTAGCCAGTGCAATAAAGCAAGAATAAGATAAAAAGGCATAAAGAACAAAGAGGAAGAAATCCATAAAACTGTCTATATTTCCAGATAACATGAGATTATGTGGAAAGTCCCAACAAATCTAAACAACAAAAACAACTAGAACTCATAACAAAATTCAGCAAGGTCACTGAATACTAGACAAATAAAACAAACATACAGAAATCAATTTTATTTTTATGCTAGCAATGAATACATGAATGCCAATTGTTTTTAAAAAAACAGTACCAATTACAACTGCTCAAAAAAAACAACATGTAAATCTAACAAAACTTGTACAGAACTTGGATGCTAAAAACCACAAAATGCTAACAAGAGAAATAAAAAAACCTAAGTGGAGAGACAGTCTGTATTTATGGATTTGAAAACTCAACAGAGTACAGATGTCAATTCTGCCCACATAGATACAGTTTAACATAATTCTTAACAAAAATTCCTCTGTTTTGTAGATATATACAAGGTTGCCCTAAAAATTTTAACCTAAAGACAAAGGTACTAGAATTGCTAACATTATTTTGAAGAAAAAAAAAGTCAGCGAAATCAATCTGCTCAATTTCAAGACTTATTATAGAGATGGAGCAACCAAGATAGCGTGGTGTTGGCAGGAGAGACACACGGAACAATGGAAAGAATAGAGAACTTAGAAATAATTCCACATTACCGCCCAACTGATTTTTGACAAATATGCAAAAGCAATTCAGTGGAGGAAGGGCAGACTTTTCAACAAATTGGTGCTAGAACTGGGCACCAGTAGACAAAAAAATAAAAAATAAACCTCAACGTAAACCTCACATCTTATAGAAGAATAACTCAAAATGGATTACAGACTTAAATGTAAAACTATAAGACTTAGACAAAAACATAGGCTATCTTTGGGATTTGGGGGTAGGCAAAGGATCCTTACCCATAACATGACACCATAAAGGGAAAAAGGTTGACAAAATAAAAACCTTCTGCTACACAGACTGAGAGAAAATATTTGGAAGCCATGTAGTCCACAAAGGATTATTATGTAAAATATACAAGGAACTCTCTAAACTCATTAGGAAAATAAACAATCCAATTGGAAAATGGCAAAAGACATGACAGACAGACGTTTCTTTGAGGAGGAGACATGGAGAGCAAAGCAGCACATGAAAAAATGTCCAACACAACTAGCCTTTGGGGAAATGCAAACTGAGGCCATGATAAGATGTCACCACACACCTGTTAGTACAGACAAAATTAAAAATAGTGACAGCACAAGGTGCTGGAGAGAATATGGAAAAACGATATTTTGCCTATAGGGATGTAAATGGGACAGTCACTCGGGAAAGCTGTTTGGTGGTTTCTTCAAAAAAAATAAATATACGCTTGCTATGTGACCCAGCAACTGTACTCCTGGGCATTTGTCCCAGAAAAATTAAAACTTGTGTTCACACAAAAGACTATATATAATTGTTCATAGCGACTTTACCTGTAGTAGCGCCAAACTGGAACCACCAAAAGGGGGAAGAAACCTACTGACGCTACAGCTTCAGGGGATCTCAAGGGCACTATGCTGAATTAAAAAGAAAAGAAAGAAAAGGTCCCATACTGATGAAATTACGGAAGTGGAGAACAGGTTAGTGGTTGCTGGCAGTTAAGATGGTGAAGAGGGGAGAGAGAGAGAGAGAGAGAGAGAGAGAGAGAGAGAGAGAGAGAGAGAGAGAGAGAGAGTGTGTGTGTTATCAAGGGGTAGAACAGAGCAGATCTTTGGGGTGATGACTGGTTCTATAATTACTCTGAAATTAAAAAAAAAAAAAATTAAAGTGACTAAAGGTTAGAATATAAGGTCTCCAAGAGCAGGAATGTGACCAATTCTTCGGTGTTAGATCCTTAGCACCTAAACAGTGCCTTGCCCATGGTAGGTGCTCAATTAATACGTGGAAACTGATGACTACGTACGTAATAGAGCCCCATTTTTGGATTTTATTCTTAAAGGCACAGGATTATGAATGGAGAATGTTTCAAAACATAAAACACTCCGCGGTGGCGATGATTTCCAGAGATGGGGGCAGACAAAGTTGGGAAGAGGTGATGAGCATCTTATAAACAATGCAGACATGCAGAGTAATAGGCTACGTTTTTCATTCATGTCTACTTCCATCATTCTAAAGGAGGGTCTTCCCCATCTTAAGGATTTAAAAAAAACACTAATAGATGCTTATTCTAGAAAAAGCGAACACATACACATATAAGGGAATAAGCCACGTTGTCTTATTCTACTGCCCTGGAAGGCAGCAAGGGAGGAGTCTTGTGGCACAAACACACGGTGACAGGGTGGCCGGCTCGTGGGGTGTCCCGCTTTCCAGCTGTGGGATCGCTCTGCTTGCCAGCTTGTCCCTGAACAGACAGCTGGTCAACCTCAGGGTGGAAAACGAATGTTACATATGAAACAAGTCTGGCTTGTTTTAAAAAGCCTTAAAATAACTTATAAAAATTATATTATATCAATAAGATCTACCTACTATTTGAGACTCTGTCTCTTCCCAATTCCCTTTGCCTCTCTGCCATGAAACACAGCGCAAAACCTTTTTAAAGTGTTCTCTTAAATCAGCAGTTTTCAGCGTGTTCGTTTCATGGCACACATAAGCTAATTACTAAGATTCTGCCACACACCAAAAAATATATTTATTTTACTGAACCGACAAAGAAAATAGGTGTAATTTTGACTCATCCACACCAGATGGCTACTGTTGTATTGGCTGTTGGCATTTTTCTAATTGGACAATCTCAGGGAAAAGGGGTCCGTGCCCCAGACTCAACAGTCAGGTATTGCACGTTTTAAACATGCTTGTGGCACGGCAGTTGTACATCGCTGTCTTAAATGACAGGGGTCTTTTAACCCGTTTATTGCCTTTGGTGGGTGGTGATGTAAATTCCCTTGGCCGTTCGGGCAGAAGCACTGAAAAGTTATCCATTACACGCCCCATTTCCCTGTTAACTCCATTCTTCTGTGAGACCATGGCTCGAACGCGCCTATTCGAGGGCAGCCGTGCGCCTGGGCATGGAAAGGCCACAGCGGACAGTGAAACCTCCGTGCACAACGTTTTTATTTCACGTGATGTCATATAGGGCTCCGGGCTTTTCAGGGCGCCTTCGCTCCGTTTCCCTGAAACCACACAATAGCTCTCTGCGGTCGGCAGTGAGAAAGCGAACACATGGGATGGAATACAGTACCTAACCCTGCACGTTGAGACAGTGAATGCGTGAGACACGGATCCAGAGGTTTCGGCCTCCCCACGAGACAGTGCTTTTATGTATTCCAGAGGCACCATGTGGCAAATGAAACGTTACTTGTTACAGTCTGATAAAAAACACTGCCGCGTGGCAGTGCCGACCGTTTCACTAGCCTGTCCGCCCAGCTGCACACAGCACCTCGACTTTACCCCTGCTCTTCTCCTCCTTCCACGGACATTGGCAGATACTAAAGGCGCGCTGCAGTCGTTCAGAGACCTGACATGCTAGCTGCGGAAGGGCTCGGCTCTCTGAAGAAATACTACCGGGAGAACTCTAGAATAAAACACAGTTTCTGGCCCCCTAAAGCATCCTTAATTTTTTAAAAACTATAATTTTTTTTTACAAAGCAGCACCAAAACACATGCTTGCTTTTCAGACAGAAATCTGGTGAAGAGCAACCAAAGAACTGCATTACAGGCACGAAGTCTTTGTTAGCACGTTAAGGGCAGCAGGCTGATGAGATCGGACAAAGTGTAGGCCACATACAGCTTAAAGCTTTAAACCATTTTCTTGGTGAGAAACATGACTATTAAAGGTTGTGCCGGATGTGGAGGGAAAATGGAGCTGCAATGTGAAATGTGTCAAAAAAAAAATCAATGGGAAAAGGACGGAAGACCTCGAGATTCTACTGAGTAAGTAGGGACTAGGAGGCAGGCTGGTAGTATTCTGAACGAAAACTTCTTTAAAGCTGTCTCTGAGATCAGTGGTTCTCAAACTTGGCTGTGCCATGAATTCACGTGGGCTCTTTGGGAAGGTACCAGGGTCTGGTCCCTCTCCCAGAGACTCAGTTTAATTGATGTGGGGCCAGTCTGGGAAGAGGGCTCCTAAAACCCCACCCCTACCCCCCACCGGTAATTCTAATGGATGTTAAGGTCTGAGCCCCCTTGACCTCTAGATACTACAGATCAGGGGCTTTAAAGTCTGAGCCCCTTTGATCTCTAGATACTACAGATCAGGGGCGTTCTGCACACCCTCCACCCTGCGCCTGGCCCCGAGGTTATTGCAAACCTGCGGACCACAGAGTTGAGAACATGGGAGCCAGAGGGCCAGCCTTCCCAAGACGGGAAGCATCTTGGGGAGCCCTGCACACTCGGAGCTCCACGGGGTTCAGCCTGCCCAGATGGGTTAAAACTCAGTGACCCCGAGGCAAAGTGGAAAACTTGGTGTCTCATAGGGATCAGGCACATGGAGGGAAATGTGCTGAAAACGAGATTCTTATGGTCTCTAGACCCCCCTTTCATTTTCTTTTTCAAGAATAAAAAGAGAAGGATAGTTTACTATGGTTAGCAGTTCAGCACTACCCAATCTAACCCTGGCTGGTTTGGCTCAGTGGATTGAGCGTCGGCCTTCGAGCCAAGTGTCGCTGGTTCGATCTTCCAGTCAGGGCACATCAGAGAAGGAAAACTCTGACTCCAAAAAACCTCCGCTGCCTTGCGGCATACCTCTTCAGGGGAAAGGCTAAGGGAGTAAACCCCGACAGAAAATCCGGAGCCGGAGTCCCTAAGGCGGTTTGACGTTGTAGTCAACACCGGCAACTCCTGCGGCGCACCTGAAGCCAAGCTGTATTGACTCCGTCTTTCCCTTGGACCCTTCAGCTGCGAAGAGAGGGGGGGTCTGCTGCATGGGCAACAGCAGACCCTCCATATCACCCTGCCCAGGCTCTGTAGCTTCAGCTTCACTGGAGAGGACACTCCAGCGTCATCGCAAGATGTCGATTCAACACGGGAGGAGACAGATACCGTGTCACTCCCGAGTCGGACTGCACAGCCATTCTCGGCGGTGCAGATAGACTCTTATGAAGCTACACCATCGTCTCTCGAGACGGACGGCTGCCGCTGCCGCCGCCGCCGCCGACTACCCAATCTGGATCTGGGAAAATCAGCCTGGCAAGTAATTGCCAAGAATTACGGTACATCTTCCCACACTGAGCTGGTGAGAACATTTCCAACACCATGACTCAGACGCCTTTCTGTTAAAAATCAAGTGAATTAGGATTAAGGGAGAAAACCATTCCTTTCTCCTGCTTGAACTGTGAGTGAATTCTGACCCTTTGGTCAAAGAAGCAAAAATGGCCCATTTCCAAAACTAAATGAGGTCCAGTTTGCCGACGGGAGCAGGAAAGACAGGAAAGGCACGTGGAGGAAGGCAGTCAGAAGGGCAAGCTATCCACCCAAGGCCGCTGGAAAAAGCGCCTCTGGAGGGGAATCAACGTCACACTTTGTAGGCCTGGCCCAAGGGGCGCAGAGGAAGGCCAGGCACAGGCTCCAGGAAGAGCTTGGCAGTCACCTGAGGTCAGCAGCATCTGATTTCATTATCTAAGAGGGAGAAATGAAGCTTCAAATACAAAGGCTTCATCCCTCCTGCTTCGCCTCCCTCCCCTCCTTCCTGGCAGTCATTAAGAGACAATTAGAGAAACGGCAGCAGCCTGTGAGCCTGTCCCGGGTGCAGCTGGTGACTTGGGAGCCGCCCCCACCCTCTGATTGGTTTACCACCCACAGAGCCTTCTAGAACTTGCCTCGAGAAGGGGACATGTGCACGGCATGACTGTTGATTTCACCTCTTCCAATTAAGTATGACTGTAGTAGTTTTTGTCTCTGATGCATTATTCTCTGAGCATTAATCTCCTTAAAAATTGGTCTTCGCAGGGAAATCCGGCTTTTAAAAAATCAGGACGAGTTTCATAAAAGGAGCTGGCCCCAGCTTTGCGGATGGGCCTGCAGCTTCGTAACGTAACGGCAAAGCCATGGACCTCCCTGCTTCTCTTCGCCCGCGTCCCCAGCCCCATCCCCGCTGCTCAGTGAAATACATTTTCTGCCTCTCTCGGCTAACAGACTCTCTTCAGAAAGGGAAGTTAATCCCTGGGCAGCGCAATGCTAAGCCGCCTGAGGAAGAACTGAATATTTCAGAAGAGAATGGGATAAAAAATGGCAACGGCTATTTTAGATTCCTTGAAAATTTAAGTGAAGGAGCAAAAAATAGAAAGCAGCTTGTACTGGGTACAGCGGCTCTAAGTTCACTTTTTGTGAGATTCTTAGCAACGTGCAGCGAGTCGGCGGAGACAGCGACATGCCTGGACCCCAAGAGAGGACCTGGCCACTCTGTTGCAGGGGGCATGTGCTTCAGTTTCAGGGGCCCAGAGACTGTGCTCATCTCTTAGGTGTGAAAAGAATATGCAATTGCAAAAGAATAAAAATTGACCTATTTGCCTTCTCCCCACACGATTGCAATGAAAAACAGAACTTCTGACTTGAGAGGAGCCAGCTGCCCTGGGCTGAGGCCTGCTGCCCAGTTACTAGCCTGGCACATGGTGTGGCCTCAGCTGACTCCTCCGAAAGGGGACGCCTGGAGAGCCCCCAGGTGGGGCAGGTGTGAGGGATAAATGTGGGGCCCCGTGTCTCGGGAAGTGGTGAGCAATCGATAGTGCTGCATTATGATGATATAATCGTGAAATAGACTTAACGTTTTTTACTGCAGAAGTACGGAGAAAGCACTCTCCTCTGTGGACCAGGAAAACCAGGTAATTGTAAAAATGCTGCAATCATTTTTCTATCCTGTGCTTTTACAATCCAATTTATGGCCCCGCTCCTCGCTGCTGCTTTCCAGCGCGTGCACACTGTGGTTAAATGTATTAGCGGGAGTCGGAATAGCAGACTCGAGTATTTATGTATTTATGGCTCGCCTCGGAGAGGCACAAGTGAGGTGACTTCAATTGTTTTAATTTGCGACACCTTGTCTCCCTCTGCCTGGGGCTCTGAACACTCACGTGCGTGGCTGGTGGGACAGAAGGGGCTGTGGGGAGCATGCCACGGGCCACGGTGGGGCTGTTCCACCCTGGAGGCCAGTGTCACCCAGGCAGGGGCCTACCTAGGTCCTGAAAGCACTTCCAACGCCAACACCAGGCAGGGGGGTGGGGCTCAGAGCCTGGCCTGGCCTGAAGATGCCTCCATTCACATATGGTGAGGGGCAGCTTGCGCCGCTTCCAGCCTCTGCAGTTCTGCAGCTAGCTTTGGTTCCCCATGGTCGGGGCCCACTGAAGCGAGGTGGAAAGCCCAGAGGGGGGGCATGGCCTCCCAAGAGTGCCTGCTGGACCGTCACTCCTCACTGCCTTGAGCAAGTCGCTTAGCCTCTCTAGGCCCCAGTTTCTCTGTTTGTGAAATGGAGATAATAAAACCCACCTCTGAGGGCCTCCCTGCTTCTACCAGCAGTACCTTCCCCCCTACAATAGGCTGGGTCACATTGTCTCATTCTAGTCTTGCCTCAAATGACACCTTCTCCATGAAGCCTCACCAGTTCCCTGCCAACCAGCTCTTTCCCACCCAGGCACATGGCATCTGTTATAAAACCACCGTGGCGTGCATTACAGATTGACACGGGTCATCACTGCCAGTGCCCTTGAGGCCCTAGACACAGGGTTGTGTCTTAGCTATCCCCTGACCTGGCCACTCGCCCCGTCCATGGTATGCACTTAGTAGGTGAGCACCATGCTCTGGTTGAACTGTAGGTTTGCTCACTGGAACTAAATAACCCAGCTTTCGGGAATCCTGAGTTAGGATCTGCCGGTTTTATGTGTCAGGAGCCCAGCTCAGCCAGACAGAAACTACCCAGCCCCTCCCAGAGCCCTGAGATAAACGCTGAGGCCAAGGGCACCGGGAAGACGCCTCACCAAGAAGCCCTTATGTCCTGGGCGCAGTGTGGCCCCAAGGGGCGGGATTGGGACTTCCCACGGAAGGAGCATGCCTAGACGGAAGCCCTGATTATACCTGTCAGCGAAGCACACAGCACCCAGTGCTACACTGGCACCTTGCCACTGTTACACTGCAGGCTCCCAAGGGTCCCCTGTTCACATTTGGGCCCCTTGAACTTCCCCTGAGCGTGTATGGTTAAAGTGGGAGAGTGTTAAGTGCTTGGGTCCTGGAGCCGGGCATGCCTAACACCACTGTCCCCAACTGGGTGCCCCTCTCCAAGGTCCTGCTCCATGTAAGCCTCAGCCTCCTCCTCTGTGAGGTGGGGAACATGACAGCGGCCCCACCTCCCACGAGCGTCTGGCCTGGCCAACACACGCTACTGCATATAGTTTTGGCACAGCCTCTGGCATACAGTAAGTGCTCGTCACTACGCCTAGCACGCTGCTGCAGGTGCGTTTGCCCCTCTGTGGGCAGAATTATGTCTCCATAATCTAGTACGAGCCAGAGGTTATGGGTGAACCCGTTTCACTTGCCGAGTCTGAGTGCGTATGTAGAAATCAGGGAAGAAAAGAAAACGATGCCCGGACCCAGGCAGATCTAGACCAGGTCTGCTGGCAAATGCAACATCCGCTTTGTAAGGTTAGGAAGGCAGTGCAATGGGGCGAGCCTGGAGGGAGAACACCGAATGCGTTTTTCTGCCTCACTGATCTTAATTTTCAAAAGAAAACTGTCTCATGACAATAAGTACTTCCCTCGCTCTCAGCTCCTCACCCAAAGATCAGAACTACATAATAATAGGTAACAAGTGAAAGGCAGAGCCCCGTTTATAGCCCTCGGGAGCTGAGAAGCCAGGACACCGGGGGTCTGGGTCTGAGAAATTGCCCTCAGATGCCCTGTGCTTTTCAGATCCAGCGGAACTACAGCAGCTCTCTTCAGTTAATGACCGAAACGGACACTGGGGACCTCCCTTTTCTGAAATTGACTGGCGTAGTCAAAGGGCAGGGAGGCCAGCCTCACAGATAGTGGGGTTTAAGGAGCCATTTAAAGGAGCTCATGAACTATGTGCCTCCATCCATGGACTCAAATCACCCCAAGAGATTGCAGAAAACCACTTTTAGAGTGTGTGGGGGGGGCAGGGGATGGGGGGCGGGAGGGAGCAGGGAGAGAGGGTGGCAGTGAAAAAACCACCTAGCATTTGAAGGAGAGAACCATTTCCAGAAGAAGGAAATCAGCAAACCACTCAAGCCAATCTATTTATGGTGCTACTGCTATTAACAGGTAATTTACAACGTGCACGAGAGGTTTTTGCTTCCAGGAGCACCTGCTTTTAAGCAGCGCACAGCGAGGACCTGGTATCTGCAGAGGGCACCTCCTGGAGATCCAGGGCTTAATGTGTCCGGGAGGGCGGCTGAGGCCATGTGTGGGGCAGAAGTGAGCTTGCTGCTTTGAAAAACATTTATGTGTGTGTGTGTGTGTGTGGACATGTTAAATTACCCTCTGGCTCTCATACCTGTGATCACCTAGCTCCTGCTTCTTTTTCTCCACCTACTCTAATTGTTGGTCAAGGCTTCCTAGGACCTCGCAACTCACAGGGGTTCCCGTGAACAACAGCACCTCCTTGGGAAGCTGGTAGAAACGCAGGTCCTTGGATCGCCTCCGACCTGCTGGGCTGGAATCTGCACCTAAGGAGCTCTGTGGATTGCATGTGTGGGAGCGCTTGGGGGCCTGGCTCCAGGGAAGCCTTGCAAACACGCAGACCACGGTGAATGGGCTGCTGCCCACCAGCCCACTTGATCAAGACCATTATGCTCAAGCACCAGTTGGGTCAGACTTTCAGGGGAAAGAGAGAGAGCAGGTAGAGTATGGAAATTCTGGTTTCTACCAGTTTCATAAAAGCAAGTCATAGGCCACAAAGGCTCCTCACTGCTGGGGAGCTCACGCTGTATTCTTCGTCAGTATTACTCAGTCTTCATGAAAGGCTAAGCCATTGCTTCTTTTTTTCTGGACTGCCCCGGTTATCGGGCTCCAGTCACCCTGTCCCCCAACCGTGGGCAGTCTCCAGCCATCTTCCATCGCCTCCTCCCCTGACCACCGGCACACAGCTCTGCTACCCCAAACACCTCTCATTCTTGAAGGCGCCCATGGCCTTCTAAAGATAAACCCAATGGCGGGTTCTTTGACCTTCATCCCCTTTATGCTGAGTCTGACAGGTCCCCTTGGGTTCCGGCGCCCGACACGCACAACCCATTCACATTCAGAATGTCGGAAACAGTTCATTGTGCTCCCCGAATTTGCTCCCTCCACCCCATTCCAGGGCCATCAGCACTTCACCCTGTCATCACTTCGATTCACCTCCCCACCCAACCCTTGTCACCGGCTCAGAATCGTCGCGCTGGGGGAGGCCTAAGAACTCCTGGTCCACCCCAATGCGGGCCTAGGAGCTTGGTGCGGGATCTGCCCACGGCGACCCGGCTGCTTTAGGACATGGGTCCGCAGATGAAAGTTCAGGCTCTTTGCTGACTGCCTGGGAGCTGCAAAGGGGTGTGCACACCTGCCCCGACCGTACCCTCTGCTCATGCCCACCCTCAAGTTCTCCATTACCCCCAAACACCCTCTCTCTTGTCGGCACCTCAATGGTTTCTCCATTCTGATATCTCTCTCCCTCTAAGTCATCCCACCCACTGGGACAATTAAGTCATCTTAAAAACACCAGCGGAACAATATCACCCACTAGCTCCCAACTGCTCACGGCATCCCCGTTTGCACAAACCCCTTGCCCTGGTACCCTGCCACCTTGCCAGCCCTAGAACGGCCTGCAGCCTCCTCTCACCTGTGGATATAAATTCCCCACCCCTGCCCCAGGGTGGGCACGGTGCCCCTCACCCCACCACGCCCTTTCCGCCCGCCGCTCTGTTCACGCTGTTGCATGTATCCTTCTAGAGTTCAGATCTGGCTCCAAAACCCAAGGGGGCTCTCCCTCTCATTTCCTACAGTCCCTTATTTTCTGTCCCATTTATCATTAAACAATTAATCATGTCCTACTTCTGACTGCTTTGATTGGCTATGACAGACACACGTTTAACTCTTCGGCTGCCCCGCCTAACTGCCCCAACCAGGCCTGAAGTACTCTGGAGGAGGGACCTAGCATCCAGACAGACAGACTGCGACAGTCATATATGATATGGGGCTAAAAGATGGCAAAGGCCTTTCTGGGGTCTCTGAGGGCCCCGGGAACCAGAGAAGGTGCAGTGACAATTGTTCCAGCCTCTTTTGTCCTCCAAAGTGCCCAAAAGGAGGTTTCTAGTTTCTCTTTTCTATATTAATCTGGCCTCATGAAAACGGATTAACATTTTTATAAATCCTATTTAAGTATTGATCACGACGAACAGATGTTTTTCTCCAATGAGGCTTAAATCTTTCTATATCCTGACCCTGATGGGAGACCCTGATGGGAGACCGGTACCACCACCCCTGCTCAGGGGGCAAACCCTCATCACATGTCACTGGCAAAGGTCTAGTCATTTCCTATTAGCTGCCTCTCCTTGTCCTTGCCTGGTTTAACCCACTTCCCCACTGCAAATAAAGATTTAAAAAAATCAAAGTTGATCTTGTCATCCTCTGTCCCTCTGACCCTTCAGTTCCTCAGGGCCATGACAATGAGCACTGATGATGTGTCCCCAGCCGTCACAAAGGCCTGTTTAATCCCCTCCACAGCCCTTCGAGAAACATATTATTTATCCGCACATCATGGAGGGGGGAAACCAATGAACCCCACTGCCTCAGTTTACCCTAAGTCACCCGGCTGTGTGGAGCCAGGAAACCCCCAGAGAGCAGGTGACAGCACCCACACTTTAAAAAAATCCTCACCTGAGGATATGTTTATTGATTTTAGAGAAATAGGGAGGGAGGGAAGGGGAGAGAGAGAGAGAGAAACATTGGTATGAGAAACATCGATCGGTGGCCTCCTATACATGCCCCAACTGGGCATTAAACCCGTGACCTAGTTATGTGCCCCGACTGGGGATAGAACCTGCAACCTTTTGGTGTATAGGATGGCACTCCAACCAACTGAGCCACCCAGCCAGGGCCTAGCACCCACACTCTTAACCACTGTGCCACACAAACGCCCAGAAGCTCACTGAGGGGCGACCTTTGCATTTCACGGGGCCACTGTGCTCTGCGTCTGTCCTCTTTCTTTCTGCGCCTCAGAGCAGAGCTGTCTCCCTGTCACCGGGAATCCACACAGAAAAACAAATGTCTGCTCACCTTGCTAAACCTGCCAAGCTCTGCTGACCCTGTTCAGAGCAGGTTCGCATGCATAATAGCTGAAGTCAGGGTTCTGATGGAGAGACACACACACTCTGGACATCTCTGGGTTTTGACGAAGGTTTCTCCTGCCCCGAGGGCAGCCCTGACGAGGCCCTGACACCCTGCTTTCATGAATCACTGAAATTGCCTTAGCCCATCTCCTATGCCAAGTTACAAATGTTTTAAAGTATAATGATCTTGACAGAATATGGCACTCGAGCAGAGAGATACCCACCTATGCATGTGCGAACACAAACGTGCCTTCCATCTGTATGGTTTTATCACAAAGAACTCACACATCCATTATCCGATGGTGAAAAAGACAGGGGCATTCTCTCCAGGTGCTGTGCTGGTTGCTTGGAAGGATGCAATAGTACCTGAGGTTCTTAAGAGTCTCATGAGAACAAAAGACCATTGAAGAATTTGCTCGAAGACGATATGGTAAGAGTGTTGGTTAGTCACATAGGGAAAGGAGCCATGGACCCTGCCAGGAACGGGGTGGGGGCAACGGGGAGTCAGGGAAAGCTCCCAGAAGAGGAGACTGCTAGCTGGGACTTGAACATTAAGTAGGAATAATGTATTGTTAAAAAAAAATGTATACAAGGCAATGGGTTGATGAGGAAGGGGCATTTCCTAGTCAGGCATGTGGGGACAGGAGCTCGGGGTGTGGGGTATGGAGCTGGGGCAGCTAGATCTGGATCCTCGCCCCCACTTGCTGGGCCTGGGATCTCGCTCCCCGTAGCACAGGTACGCAGGCACTGTCTCGTGTAATCCTCACTGCAGAGAGCTGAGCCCACCCTGTACCTTTACAATCAACTGCCTGTTAAAATGGCTCACGAACAGAGTAGACACTTTGCTCGTTGGTCTAGAGAGGATCGGGATGTACCCCTAAATCCTACGTCTCAAAGTTTTGCAGGGGCCTTGGCTCCTCACAGAGGCCTCGAGACATGAATAAAAGATGACCCTTAGGTTTTTATGCACCAACTGCCTGGGCTTCCTGGCAGAATAACATACGAGAATCTATCACAGCGGACGTGCCACCATGAAGAGGCAGGAAAAATTCAGCAGATTCCAAGACAGCCCAGGTAATGCAGATCTTCCATTAGCTTTATGGGTCCATTATTTAAAGTCATATCCTTTGCAGGAGGTATGGGGGGGCAGGGCGTGAAACGGGGTGGGGAGCTTAGCTTGAGGGAAAAGGAAATTTCCACCAAACAGACAGTTAACTGTTGTGAACCTCAGAGAACCAAGACGAGCCCCCCTTGTTTCAGAAAACAATTCCCAAATAAATTGCCAATCAACACAGCTCCAAGTCCCCGGCAAACTCTTCTTCAAAAGAGCGCAGGAATGGAGCAAGGGAAATTTATAACCTCTTTTCCTGGGCATATATCAGCCTGTGTTTTGACAGCAGTAATGGAAAATGGTTTCCTGCACGCTGTTCTCCGTGCCGTTGGTTCTCTTGGTTGCTTTCTGGGCCTCCCTGCTCGGGCAACATACCATCTGTTTTGTGATCGTGACATGTCTAGTGACCCAGGCTTGCGTGAGGTTTGCTTAGAATTTTAACTACAGTTCTCATCTTGACTCTTCATGGCTGATAAATTTCTCCAGTTTTCCTGGCTCCAGGACCTTGGCATGCAAGGACCCAGAAGGCAGACCTAGGAATGCGTTGCCACATTGACTGTCGTGGGACCAGGGACCAGAACCGTCTTCAAGACAGACTTTCATAAGAGAAATTGCAGGGGCGGGGGGAGTGACAAGAAAGGTACCAGTAGAATCACAATGGTTTCAAAAGGACTGAATCTGAGGCTTCTAGAAGTCACCTTAATAAAAACTACAGACAAATGGCGACGAGGAAGATAAAAAAATCAGACAGCTATCCACGAACAGAACAATTCTGGGAAGGTTCTGGAATCCACTTAAGAGATTTCAGCAACACAGAGGAACAGCAACAACAAAATCCACCAGGAATAACCGGACAAGGAGAGGAGGAGGACAGCTTCGTGCGGCCAGCATCCCCCCGTTCCCCAAGCCGGCACTGTTTGGGGTCCAGAGGGAGCCGCCCAGCTAGAAAGAGCTGCCCTCACCAGGAGCGGAGGAAGACAGTGACCAACTGGCTTCTCCAGCCTTTTGCGGCCTCGCTCAAAGGTCCCACTTCAGTTTCCCCTTAGAAGGGACCTTCTAGGACAATGCTTCTCAAAATCGAATGCACACAGGAACCGCCCGCAGATCTGAGTTGGCAGGTCCGGGATGGGGTCTCTGATCCCGTGTTTCTCACGAGCCCCCCATGCAGAACCCTTGGCACAGGAGATTCGAGACGACCTAACTCCACCATCCCATCTTCTGATGAAGACACTGAGGCCCAGAGCGTGGCAACGGCTTGGGGAAGGAAGGTCAGGGTAAGAAATGAGTGGAGGCTAAAATCTGGGTCTGGGATTCCTGGCCCAGCACCCTTTTAAAAGAAATGATAGGGGTGAGGGGATAGTCTTCCCCTCATGTTCAGTCTCGGGTAGGATTTTACTCAGTGACATTCAGTTTTGAACCCTAACAAGTGACAACCTAAAGTGGGAAAGATAAATTTGAAAATAACTGATTTTTATGCTGAGCCTATTTCTCTCCCTCTCCCTCTCTCTCTCTCTCTCTCTCTCACACACACTCTCTCTCTCTCTCTCTCTCTCTCTCTCTGCAGCACTTGGAGGAGCCAAAGGGGGATGATTTTTCTTTTAAATCAAGAACAGTGCTCTTAGGGCCACAGAGAGCTGCCAGCTGTTGCTCGCAGTGACACGTGCTTTTCAGATTCTGCAGGAATGTGAGACTGCTATCTTAATAAGGAGAAGCTATGTGATAATGCTCTTAGCACTTCCTAATGCCACCATGTAGTCCTGATCTGGGTCACACATAATCAGAGGGCTAACCACTGTCAGCTTCTCGAAAAGTTGGAGTGTCATTTCCAAGTAGGTGAAGCGACTGTGCCCAGTGGCTCCGAGATGAGCTCCCCGCCGGGTTCTGCCCCCGGTCAGCCAGGTCCCCCAGGAATCTGAATGTGAATTCAACTCGCCAGCCAATTCGAATGCCCAGCCAGTTTTAGGGACCCACACACTAGCCGAGTCCTCAAAACTGCCTTTCAGCCAGAGGGTGCACCTGTGACCCAGACGGAGACCAGGTTGCTCGTGCGCCACCTGGTGGCGAGGGGGAGAAGGGCGCATGGACGGAGGGTGCAGCCAGTGCCGGGGATGAAAAACCCAAGTGGTCCAAGGGTGGAGAGGACCCCACCTGCTGTCTGTTGGAAAAGGACCAGAGCCGTCCAAGCTGAGGAAGAGCCCTGTGATAAGCCGCTATCGTCGGGAAGAAGGCAATCTGGATGTGTCAGAATTTGTCAGAAAAGGAAGTCAGCAAAACTGAGGCCGTGATCCCAAAGTGTGGAAGGAGGCATTTCTAGGAGAAAAAAACATTCTTCTGAAAAGCCTTTCGGAATCGAATAAAAAACATCTGATGTGGGACAGATTTTGTCTGAAAGTGTGAGCAGCTTGCTGGGTGAATTCTGAGCACGGCAATGAGGGCTGGGGTGGCAGGGGCGGGCAGGTGCTCTAGGCTTCCCCACACTGCGGGCAGGTGGGGGGTGGGCAGTGGACAGTTTCCACCGCCCCGCCGCTAGGGACGAGGGGCTGTGGCAGGGGGCATCTATGACCCTGATTCTGACCCTTCACCTCCCGCCCTCTGCGATATGAATTTGCAGTTCCTCCCACTAAAGAGGGGAGGGGAACATACTTCTCTACCCCTTGGCTTTAGGTTGGGCCACTTAGCTCGCTTCCGGAACTAGAAGGAGGCACACTGCTGGAGCCCAGATGGCCAGGCACCTGATTGTTTTCAGGTGCCTCCTTGCTCCTCTGCCGTGACTGTGAGCAATAGGCGTGTTGTGGAAGCACTGAGGTCTGCGGTGGTTCCTGATGCAGCCCCGGCTAAGGGGTCCTGGGGCTGAGGAGCCAGGCAAGGAGCCTCAGCCCACTCATCACGCCCCCTCTGGGCTCTGCTCGGGGCAGCGCTTTCCTCCCGAGGCCTGTGCCCGGAGCCACTAACAGGGAGGACAGGACACCTTCACTAACCAGTCATGGCTGACCCCAACCTCGTGATCGCCTCTGAATTTCAGTCCCCTCATCACACTCCTGCCCACAATGAAAAGAGAAATTGGACTTTGGATCATGGGGGTTGTCTGGAAAAAGTGACACCTCGGCTAATACTGCACACGGGACTGTTAACGTTTTGCCAAGTCACCTGCCTTCGGCTCAGGTGTCCTGGTGCTTCGTAAACACTTACTCATTCATCATTTGGAGGCCTGTGGCTTCTGCTCACTCCCCCAGCCGAGAGAGGCCTGGGGCCTGAGTTCACAGGGTTCTCGGAGGGAAGAAGGACAAGGAATGACCCACGGCCTCCTTGGGAGGCAAGGCACTGGCTAGAAATAATTTCTTATCACTCCAAGTGCCTGCGGGGTCAGAGCCCGGCCTGGGTTTTAATCTGGCTCAGTCGCTTTATGATGGCATTATTTTAGGGAAGTCACACTTTCTGAGCCACAGTTTCCTCAATATAAAACCTTACCAATTGCCGTCAGCGTCCTAGATAGTAACTGGAAGAGAACAACGCCTGGCCCTGCGCTCACACAGGTAGGTACCGGGGTAGGTATTTGCTTGACCAGAGCACAGCGCGCACAGGGTTGCTGCGTGTGGCTGGGTAGGAGGTTAAACAGAGACTCTGCTGGCCAAGGAGGCGCAGGGGGCTGAGGGCCACCCTTGGGCTCCAGTGCGGCCACCCAGAAAGAAGGGTCCTTGTTCCCAATTTGCACAGAAGACATGCGGCTGCTCTGAGGGCAAGCCTGGTATACTGAAGGTTACAGGTATGTTTGTGCTGAAACGTTTCTGGAAGAAAGTGACAAAGGACCACTTATCTGAGTGACTAGCAAATAACTAACTAAATAGCTTAAAAAAAAATCCAGTTATTGTTTGTTCTCCCCTTCAGCCTGCAGATTCTGACTCAGCAGGACTGAGGGGGCAGCCTCGGCATCGGCACTTTGGCTCCACGTCCCAGGTGTCGCTGGCACACAGGGAGGTCGGAGAATCAGGGCAACGTTTCTGATCTCCTTGGCCCAGGCCTGGGCTCCTGAGCGCCACGGTCAGGTCAAACAAACAAGCAAGCGAATAGGAAGTAATGCTCTCCAGCAGGTCAAGTTTAAATCCCAGGGTTAAAAATCCAGAAATACCCCCTGTGCCTTGTTAGTAAGAGCTTCAGTGGGCCTGGGCCTTCCAGCCATTGGGGCAGGGAAGGGGACACACTGAGGGGAAGGGGCAGACTGGGAGGTGGCCGGGTCTCTGACATTAGCCTCTGAGGCACACTAATGGCAGGAAGGAGCTTGACCGCTGAAAGCAATTACAGAAGAGACATCGTGGAAGCCAGTGAGAGGGGAGAGTGCAGGCAGATATCTTATTATCTTTCTGTCTCGCTTAATAGGAGTTAATAGTTGGAAGGGGATGGAACAATGGTGCCAGTATAGTCTAATATGCACGCTATGTTTTTATTTCAAAGAGAATAAAGGCCCAAATTTTATACTGAAAACAAATGCTAAAAATTAATTATAAAGAAGACACCAGAGGGCCTGGAGCGTGTTCCCTGGGTGACTGATTAAATGCCTGTCTCATTTCGACTGGTATAAACCCAATCTCTTGGAAGAAGGCCAGAACTATTTGCCAACGTCCACAGAGACGCTCCAAGAAAATGATCCCGGTGCCATGGAAGAGAATAGCATCGTCCCCATTGCTGCTGGAGCCAGGCGCTGTCACAGGGTGGGACCCGGTCCCAGGCAGGAAGGCTGAATGACTCCTCAAGGTCAGTGTGGGTCAGGAGCAACCTCCGTCGCCTGAAACTGATCACGGAAGAACCGAACAAGCGACGCTGCTCAGCCGGGCAAGTAGTGGACTGCGGAGTGCCTTCTCTCCGCAGGCTCAGAGGCGGTGGGGGCTTCCTTTTAACTGCTTGGTTTTGTTTGCTTTCAGAGAGTAGCTTTCTAATTCTCAGACCGCACAAGCTCTAATTGAAAATCTTAGCGCTAGGAAGGAAGCCAATGATTCCACTATCTTTTGAATTTTAAAATTACATTGTAATGGCAAGATAGCCTCTCCCTTGTTGAAGTAAAACTGAAAGATGACCAAAAATGCTGATGCCCCTGCTTCAATACTCCCCAACCCCAAACCCTAGTTCCTTCCTTTTGCCCCCAAAGGTGACCCGCAGAGAACACAAACCCACAGAGGCCTTTTATGTAGCATTTTTCCATTGGTGATATCACACTGGGCATATTTTTCTGCAACTTGCATTTTTCATTAAATGACAGGTCTCGGAATCGATTCATGTGGGCACATATGCTAACAGCGGCAGAGTATTCCAAAATACGGGGAGTTTCTCCACGTTCAAAAGAACAAAATGTCTATGTTTCTTAGGCTTATGTGTAGGGCTGTTCAGAATAAGGTCCCAACCTACATTTTCTGCTTTATTTCCCACGGTGGTGGTCCCCTCTTCACTCCCAAGGAAGCATGACACAGACCAGAGGGACCATCTGCAGTTGCCCACAAGGGAGGGACGGCATTTCAATAAAGAACCATCTCCGTGACCGGTTCCTCCCCGCCCTTTAAGGCTGGCTCCCAGAGGACGGCCATCACACCTCCCTCGGGACTTCTAGTCGCCTTTGTGTGCCACTTCTGCTGGGCATCTGAGTAATTAATTCCCTGTTCTCACCGTCCCATTTCAGCAGTGAGCTCTTTGAGGGAAGCGGTGTGGACTAGGGGGGTAGTAGGTACTCAACAATTTTTTCTTGAATTAAAAACAAAAAAGCAACCAAGTCTTGCTGATTTCTCTAGATTGCTATGGGTGGGGGAGCGATAGGTCAACTAGAAGTTGGACTGTGGATATATTTTCCTTCTTTCTAATATCCATCCACCCATCCCCTTCCTACCCATCCATCCTTCCTTCCACACATCCACCCATGCACCACCCATCCTTCCCTCCCTCCCCTCTTTGGTGGGAGGCATGAAGATGTGTCTTCAGATCTCTGACTGTGGGGAGCTTACTGACTGAGCTGCATCATGAACTTGGGTGGGTAACACAAGAGCAGCATGAGACAGTGGCTGGTGTGTGAGTGTTTGGGAACCCCTCAGTCACTGCAGAGCTGCTCACCTTTGCTGGGGCTCCTCCCAGAGCCATGTCCCAAGGGTGCACCATTTCCTGGAGCCACCCCCCCATATGGTGGCTGAGGACTTGCCTCTTTTCACTGTGCTTCCAGTGTACCCTACAATGGCTCAGGATTTGATCCATTCTGTTTCAGAGGTAAAGGAAGGGATGCAGGCAGAGACCAGTGGTTTGCCTGAGGGGCCCCAGTTGGAGTCCACACAAGCCCTCCGAGTTCCTCTGAGCTCCTCCAGCCTGAGGCAGTGGAGGCCAAATGGTAAGTGGGAATTGATTTGAAACCAGACTGCTACTTGGGAAAGATGGGCTCCTACTTTCCTTTGAATTCTCTTAGATTCTGAGATTCCACAGCCTCCCTGGTATATACCCACTTTCAGTTTTCCATTTCATTTATTTTGCACAGAGAGGGGAAGGGAGGGAGAAAAAAAGGGAGGGAAACATTGATCAGTTGCCTCTCACGCACCCCCAACTAAGGACCTGGCCTGCAACCCAGGCACATGTTCTGACTGGGAATTGAACCGGTGACCTTAACCCACTGAGCCACACCAGCCAGGGCTACCCCCTTTTCAGTTTTAGACAAGCGTTTTGGCCACATCCAGTCTAAGAGCTCCCTCTCCCCCTTTCTGAGTCTCTGCCTGAACCATTCCCCCAACCTTCTAGGCCTTAGCCTTTCTGCAGCCCGAGGTATCAATCCCTCCCTTACACACTGACTACTGCCACCTCCTGCCCATCTCTCCCCGGAGGACAGCGGGTGCCTGCAGACTCAGAGGCAGGTGATGGAACCCTCAAAAGAGGGCTCAAGACAATGCTGCTGGGTGACCTCGCGGAAGTCGGGCTGCAGGTGTCCTCAGGGGCAGCTAAAACTGCAGATCCACTGAACGAATGGCCAGCCCTCTCTGAGCTGTCACCCCAGCCTGTTCTGCTCACCCTCTTGGCTTCCCACACCTCCCAGAACTGACCCGCCCTGCCAGACATCAGCGCCTGCCCCACGTGGGCCTGCCTGCCCTACCTCAAGGCCCTGCCTGCTCTCCCGTTTCTCAGGTTCCCCCACAACCACTCAGGAAAGAGGCTTTTCAAAGCCTTCCTGTTTATCAACAGCCTATAAGCCACCTTTCCGACTGCTTCTTGTTTTCTACGTTTCCATTCAGGGTCTTGGTGTCGGGGACTCTGTCCCCGCCGTTCTCATGCCCCCTTGGCTCCCCCTCCTCCGCTCCTTCTAATCCTCTTCCTGCCCCACATGTACACGTGCCCTCCTCTCTGGTACAGGCGGAGAGGAGCCGGGGAATAGTGTGCGGCTGCCTGACTCTCAGGCGATGACCGGGCTCCAGATCTAGCGGAGCCCCTGGCAGCTCTTCACACACCAACTTTCAGGGATGCGTTCGGCATGTTTCGGCAAACGAGCACCTGCGAGCCAGAGCCAGCTTGGGAGTGACTGGGCAGCAGCCAGCAGTCTGCAAGGACGGAGACACACACAAACGAGCCCGACCCAAGCGTCTGGCTGAGGGATGGCGAGTGGAGCGGAGAGGTCTGGGTATGGAGAGGAAACCTCGCGCTCTCCACTTCATTTTCCACACGCCAGTGCATGGGCACTGAGGGCTGGCCACGATGATGATGATGATGATGCAAAAAGAATGAAAGTCAACCCATACATTTCATTTTTAAAAGTCAGAGGACTCTGCAATATAGTCCTGTTTGAATGGGTAGAAGATAAATTAGTGTCTAGGAGAGAATCCTCAAGGAAGTAGTCATTTGTGGTGCTTTCCGAAGAAAAGGGTAAAGAACGTATTTTTTGTGCAAATTAAAACTCTCCCGTGGGGTGAATTTATTAACTATTGTAATTTTTATTTCAGTGCACAAAAAACACCAAAAATGTTACTCTGATCTTGGTGTGGAGAAGAGAGATTATTTTCAAGTTTGCTTTGCCTTTCAGATCACTCTGTAAGCCCTAAATAACTCACAGACTATGTGTGGTGGCCCCCCCACCCAATCCCCCTTTTATTTTGTTCTTCTTTGAGGAGACTAAGAAATCACCTGTACCCCAGAGGAGGAGCTGGTCACAGCTACACCTTGCCCTTCCCCCACTGTCATTATCATTCCAAAATCCTTGCGTTTTAAATGTGGCTTCCTCTGTCAGCTGAATAACATCTCTAATTCTTCCCACTCAAGAGATGAGATGACCCCTCGTGTCACCAAAATGTGTTCTAGAAGCCCGTGGTGGCAACACAGCTTCGCAGCCCTCGCCCAGCCCTGGGGGAGCACGGTCCCCAGGAACCAAGCCTCTGACTTCATGAGCAAAACTCAACTGGCCGTCCTTCAAAAAGGTCAGCTAGCATGCCAATTGATTCAGGCAAGTTCAAGTTCCCCATCCCTCCAGGCCACTGACTTTTAGTATTTTCTTTTCTTTCTATTAATTCATTTCCCAGCAACTGTCCCCCAATGGGCTGGTACTTCTATGTTTCTTGGGGTAAGGATCCCCCTTTTCTAAATCAGCATCCTATGGAACTGGGCGAAAGGTGCTAGCATCACTGGCGATGGCCAGGGAAGTTAGAATTTAAAGTGAGCACAGAACTTCCCTGGTGCGTACACATACCCTTCAACCTGCACGCATTTTCCGGGATGAAAAGCAAACCACAGCCGTGTTCACGAAGGGGCACCGATGAGACACATCCCTGTCACCCCATTAATCATACTTCACGCATGCGTCGGGACAGTGTTATCTTTGCTCCCAGTTCCAGGAGTCTATCATTTCACCTGAGCGCTGTCCCCCAAAGTCTGAATCGGGTTCCTACACGATCTCGCGCCACTTCCTTTGTGCCTCTAAATTAGAAAACCTAAATGTCACTTTTCTCAGATATGAAATCTTCTCAAGGCCAATGTCAAAGAATAAGGCAATTAACTTCCCAGGTAAATTGTAATATGGTGGGGAAAACACACCTGAAAAAGTGGTTAAAGAAAAAAAGAAAACCTTCTCTTCAGCCGACATCCCTTGTCTAAGACCAGCGTGATGAATGGAGCTCCCGGCTCCCGTCCCATGAACGGGGTGGGGGAGAGTCTGCGTCCCCTCGCTGCCGGCTGGCCCCAGAAACGGGCCGTTTCTATGCTGCTGGGCACATGACTGGCTGTTAGATGAGGCAGATCTGTGGCCAGTTTCTTTGCTTTTCTTCCTTTTCCTCTCTTGGATACCTTATTTTTCAATTTTTCTAAGAAAGCAAGTTCCATTTCTGAATTTCCAGCGGGGCCATTATGGTCTAACAGATGTGAACCCTACGCGCTAACTGAACACACCACGTTCTGTGAGTGAGTCTAGTAATTATGAGGAAACAGGCCCGGGCAGAAACAAAGGGGCAGGGCAAGGTGCCAACTCGTTACTGAAATCGTAACAGTGTTTTTCCCAGGTTTGATTAAACCTGGGGTTTAAAATGTGCGGTCGCCTGCTTCTGCATAAACAAAAATGAAAACACATTTTCATGTGCACTTTTCTTTACAATCATCCCACGGTGACCTGGAGGGGTGAAGGGACTTGCTGACCGTATCTGACTGAATTTCCAAACCACAGTCTGACGTGTGCTGGGGCGGGCCTAGAGCCAGGAGTTCCCATAATCACAGGAGGTTCAACAGTGTCCCCCCGTGACTGAATGTCCTAAAACCTGGCCAAAGGCATTAGAGGGTCTCCAGAGAGCTTGACCTCAGAATACAAAATAGTACGCAGAGCATGGCCGCACCTGGCACACCCAGGTGTGTCCTGAACACAGGCAGGACACACCTCAAAAGCAGTTCCACCTCAAGGCATCGGCTGGTCACAACACCTTAACTCAACAGCTCTTCCTTTAATAACAGGAGTGGGGCGTGTGAACTGAAGCCCCGTGAAGTTTCTGTCGCGCCCAGGCGGGTGCCATCTCCTCAGGTCTCTGACGGCCGCAGGTGTGTCTGTGTGGCTGTGACCCTGGGACATGGCAACCCTGGGGCTCAGAATCCCCTGCCAGTCAGAGGAACTGGTGAGGGACTCTCAGGAGACGTGTGTATGCGCAGACACCAACTTGGTCAGCAGCTCTTGCAGGTGTGGTGGGGGTGGGGGCGGGTTTTGAGATCTTTCCCCAACTGCTCCAACCCCTAGATCCCTACCAAGTCGCTCGGCCTCATTACTCCCCAAACATGTCTCCCCCTAGGCATTCTCCTGTCCCACAAGTGACGGTGTCCCCTTCTCATTCCAGTCTCCCTGTGGACCCCACATTTCCAAATCAGCTCTGAGCATTACATGACTCCAAGACCTTAGAAAGCAAGCAGCAAGCTCCACAAGAATCCCAGCTTTTGCCACAGTGACACCTAGTCCCCAGACCCACAGAGGCCTGCAGCAGTGGCCTGCCGGCTCCTCGGGAGTGCAAGCAGCCACGCACAGCTGAATGCAAGGAGGGTGTGGCTGGATGGGGCAGCGGGGAGCAGGGACAGGGACTGGAGGGGCTGGCACGCTCAATGAGAACAGGCCCACTTCTCCCGTGATCCTCACTTGCAAATCTTCTCAGCTGTTTTGCAGGCACTTCTCCAATCTCTCCAGCCTGGACAGGGCCAGGCCCTCCCGCTGCTTGTGGTGATGAATCTGCCTAACGAGACAAACAGCCTCTCGACTCCCACTCTGTCTCAGTGTCTGGGGCCCAAGCAGCCCCCGGCTGGTTCCCGAGGCCCCAGCTGGCAAATAAAACCTTAAGGATTCAGATGAGCCCAGCGGGGCGCGCGCACGCGCGTGCATGCACATGTGCTGGGAGGTGTGGGAGCTGAGGGAGGGCGGAGAGCACACCAGCCCACCAGCCCCTGCCTCTGCTTCCAGGAGGTGTGAGCAAGCGGAGGAGCCGGGAGGGCAGCTTTGCAGCCCTGCTGCTCTCAAAGGCTCTGGCAGGCGCGCTCTCCCTCCCGGCGGCTCTGCCTGCCCGTGACTCATCCGCTTCATCTGTAGGACGGCTTAATGCCTTTTATCTGCCACAAATGTTCTTGTCAGGAAGCTGGTAGGTGTTCGGTGTTCAGGCAGACTCAGGGTGTGAGCACACACACACTGTCTTTTGTAAAGCACATTTGTCTCACTTAAAAACAAACAAAAATGACACATCTGCCTGCCTTCAAGGACTTCTCTGGGACTCAAGAGCGTGCCTCTGACTTCTGAGCTCTGGGTTCACTACCTCTCAATGGAGGAGGACCTGCTGCCCCCAAAAGAAAGTGATCCCTGAGACCCGGGTCCAGTCCCGCCGCAGCAGCAGCAGCAGGGGCACGCGGGCCGGGAGCCGGGCGGAGTGGGCAGAAGCTAGGGCAGGACACCGAACACGTGGGCTGAGCCGGAACACTGCCAAGGCTGGCCAGCCTAAAGCCTGGGCATCAGGGATGTGCCTGACACAGGGCCACGGAGCGGGGGAGGAGGGGCAACAACTAGAACTGTCCCCAGAAACGGTGAAGCGGGATGGAGAGAATGTTAGTGAAACCAAAACGTGACTCATCCACAGCGCCCCCTATTCTCTGCCTCTCCTTTAACAACCGGTTAACGGAAGGCGGTTTCCCAAATTTCCAAGTCACTTTTTAACACACTCAAGAAAAGCCGGGCACCGTCCAGCACAGAGGTGGGAGTCTACCCCCGCTGAACAGATTCAGCTCCACAGACGCTCCGAGGAGGAGGAATGGTGTTCCCCTAGGTCGCTGATCATTCGGGAGGGAGGAAGGCAGGCAGGCAGGTGGAACAGCCGAATAAGGTAACCGATGTAAGAAACCATTATGAACAAAGAGGAAGAACTCCGTTTCACATGCAGAATCGCAGAATCGAGGAGAGCCGCAGCGGGGTGGCATTTGGGCCATGGCCGCATGGGGCAGGGGAGGAAGAGGGGCCTGTGGGGAGGACACCCAGATCTCCGGGACACCAGCGGAGGCCCATGAGGACAGTTGCTGAGGACTGCCAGTTGCAACCACAGGAGGCTGGTGGCCGCGGGTGGAGGGGCTGGCGTGCCTCTGTAAAACCCCCTCTGGAGGATGTGGTCATCAAATGCTTTCTGGGGGCAGGTCCCTGCTTCAGTGCGAGAGGCTGACTGTCGGGGGTGGAGAGGGAGGGCTAGGGTGAGGACGGGGTGGGGGGTGGAAAGGAATGTCAGAGCTGAGACACATTTTGGTGGCGGAACTCACAGCACGAGGTCTGAGCGAGGATGGAGGCAAACAGATGTGTCTATAGTGACAGGCTGAGGGGAGGTGGCTGGGACGCAGGGTACAACAGATTGTGGGGGACAGGTGGGAAATACACAGAGGACCCTCTTTGCTGTGCCCTGCACACATCTCACAGCTGAGGTCAAGGTCACAGACGCTGTGAGAGGCCAACATCCAGCTGTTACTAACCCAGCATCATCCAGTGCCGTCGGGCTGAAGAATACGGGCCAAAAGCGAGCTTGAAAGCAAGGACCTTGGTGGGGTCGAACATGAAACAGGAGACCAAGAGACCATCATAAAGGCCAGAGAAAGCCGAGAACTCGGTCAGCTTCCTGACTCAGAAGCTGGCATCTGACCATCGGCGGGAAGGGCGGTCAGTAGTTCAGGCTGCTCTGGTCCCCAGAAGACCTGGGAGGATAAGGAAACGGGTCTGTCGCCAGGAGGCATGGAGCCCTCCGCAGACCCTGTTTTTAGATAAATGAGCTGAAGCTATTCCAGCCTAGATTCCCAGCAGGAAGGGGCTGTGGAAGCGCTCTGGTCTCCCTGCTGCCTTCCACCAAGGCTCCCAAGTCCTGCATTTTAAAGCCTCAGCTCCCTGCAGGGGTCCTGAGTGGCAGCCCTGGGTCTCCCGCCTGGTCCCTCCTTCCCCTGCCTCCCCTCCCCCATTAATCTACAGAACTCCCACGGTGTACCCTAAAGCATCTGACCTCCTCAAGGGACCCCATCGCCAGGACGGCCACGATGTTAGGTGATTATACAAAATAAAGTGACCAACCTTTTGATCTCACATTGCAAAGTGTACATAAAAGGAGAAAATACAAGAAAGAGGGCAAACGGGCTCTTCCGGGCACTGGCTGAGTGTCTGGCTGACTTGCTCTGCTTGTCCTCTTTCGAAAAGAGACTTGGTTTTCTTTCATAAACATGTACTTCCGGCGGAACGCTTTGCCCGACTCACCGATTCCATCACTGCAGGGTATTCCATCTTAGGTTACTGCAATTAGGCAAATACCGCTTGTTTTGAGAAACGGAAGAAAATTGCTGAAAGAGATTCTCTCCCCGAGGTTACCAGTTCACAGGACGCTGAGGTCCCGAAACCACCCAGCAGTTTCAGGAAAGACAACCCACATTTGCTAGGGGTCTATTTGCCAAAGGTCGACACATCTCACTTAATTTTGCCGATTCTCGGGCACATCCCTCTATCTTCTCCTTCAGCCCAAACATCACTTTTTTTGTGCTTTGGGAGGCAAAAATGTCTAGCTGCCTACAAAATAAATAAACAAGGACAGCAAGCAAACAGCACTTAGAACGTGCTCCTCGGGTACTGAACAAATCTCTACAACCCTAAGGAACTCAAAGCCATGCTTGTTCTGTTTTAATTATTTTAATCTTGAACTATAATGAGTGATCGCTTGTACTGTAACCAATTCTATTGCTCCTTCTGTGTTTGGGATCGGTGGCCAGGAAGCGGCAGGTGCCTTCTCTTTGTGGCGTTCCCCAACATACTTGCCTGGTGCGTCTTGTACAGGGAACACACATCCACTTTTCCTTTAATCCTCACCCGAGGACACGCTTATTGATTTCAGAGAGAGGGGAAGGGGTGGAGAGAGAGAGGGAGAGAAACATCGATTGGCTGATGACGGGGAATCGAACCCGCAACCTTTCGGTTCATGGGAGGACGTTCCAAACGACGGAACCACCCATCAGGGCGCAGTAACTTTATGAATGAATGGCCAAATCAGTTACTGCAGCTTTGGTAGGCTCAGCCACGGTTTCTTTTTCTTTTCTTTTTTTTTAAATTAATGAAAATCTTCTCGTGGTGGGGAACAAACGGAAGGATTTGGAAAAGACAGTCAGGAAAAATGGCAAATTCGTTGCTCTTGAGCCAACCCTCCACCTTGTCGTGCCCTTGGCAGACATTAATAATCAATTACAGGGCTCTTGCTGAGCCCTGATCAGGTCTCCTCTGCCGGCTCGGATGCCAAGCCCGATCAATCGGCAGCAGCCACCTTGGGCACTATGTAAAGAGGGATCTAGCTGACTTCCCTGTGTCAGAGCCAGTTAAAAGCAACACTTGAAAAAAAAAAGTAGGGTTATGTCTCTGACTTTAATGTCACCTCTTTTATTTTTAACCCCCCGATTCCTTCCTTCACTGATATTTTTTCTCCTTGCTATCCTATCTCATCCCATTTAAACACAACTGTGTCTGAGGCCCAGTTGACGTTCCCTGTGAGTGCTCATTGCTCCTGCCCGGTGCCCACCCTGCCACCACATGGGGCGTCACCCCCCCACCCCCACAGCGGGCGGAACCCCCTCCCCAGCAGCAGGGAGTAGACACCATGGTGAGAAATGCTGTCATCGCCCCCAATCTACAAACACTCCAGTTTGCCCTCAGAGCACTAGTGACAGGACCCCCAGCTGGATCCTCAAACAGAGGACCCCCCTCATTTGCTAGAGCTTTGGGGGAGCCGGATGGCTCCCCGCTGGACCCTTGGCCATCACCCTGACTGCTGCCAATGGTCTATCTTTCAACCGGGAGTGGTTCTTATCGGGACGCACCTGACGGTTCCTGTGCACAAGGTGGATATGACACGGGGTGGCGGGTGTCAGTAATGACACTGTGACACACCTTAGAAGATATGATGAGGCACCATGAAGGAAAGAAAATAAGACCTTGTCCCTGCCCTCAGGAGGCTTATACTCTCACGGGGCAGACGAGGCAAACGGTGCGGCAGGAGGACGGGCTAAAGCAGGAACGTGGTCGCCTCGTCTTGCCACCTGGAAGATCAGAAAGCACGCGATGGGTTTCCCTGCTCCCCTCTCATGGACAAACTGGGGCGCACAGGGCCTGGGGCTTCACTGGCTTCTGGAGAATGTCCTTATTTGGAAAGACACCTGCCCAGCGGTGGAAGGGTCTCGGGCTCAGAGCTGTGCTCCGGGGCCAGTGCCCTGGGTTCTGTCCTGCCCTTGCCTCCTACACGGCGGGATAAGAGGCTTGGCCTCGTGGAGCGCGTCTTCATCAGAAAAGAAGGGAGAAGAAAACTTTAGGGTGGCTGCCGGGAGGGAGAGCCCGGCCCGGCTCTGGGACAGGGCCGGTGCTCACAGAGAACAGGCTGCTGGTACCAGGATCATTTGTACCGACGTGCCTTTTAATTGACTGAGGGTCTGTGCAGTCACGTTTCTGTTTCCTCTGCAGAAACGTAACTGAGCTGCATCACAGACCACTGCCGCCGGCTCTGCGGCAGGTGGGCTCTGCCGGGGGGTGGTGCGAGTCCTCGCACAGGCAGGCTGCCCACAGGATGAGAGTGGACACTCCGAGGACCCCAGGAAAGAGGGGGGACCAAGCCCTGTGCTGGCTGAAGTTCCTTACAGGAGGCCTGGGTCCTGGGTGCCGCCCGCACACCCCTGTTCTCCATGGCCTGGGCTCCGAACATACTGGCCACCTGAGAACTAAGTCACCTTACAGTGACAGGCAATGAGGTTGAAGAGGGTTCTTGTGCTAAAAGTCTTCACACAGCAACACGCTGTGTGCGGGTGGCACTGCCCTGGGGAGGGAACAGGGACAAGGCCAGCCGCGCGTAAGTCACAGGGTGATTTGGGGGGAGTGTAACTTCACACTGCCGGAGCTGGGGTACAAACCGAGGACTGGAAGGGTGGGTCCTTGGGCTGGGGCAGGCTAGTATCCCCAGAGGCTGGTCATCTCTGCAGATGGGGGAGGAGGGAAGACACCCCCTCCACTGCTTGGGAAGGTGGGAACGGGGAGAGGTGGGTGGCAGCAGAGCAGTGACAGGCCTATCCAGTGTCCTCTTTTCCATTTCCCTGTTACAGGTCGCTGGACCGGGGCTTGGACGCGGCAGGCTGACTGCAGCTGTGCTGGCGGATGGGGTCTGAGCAAACGGAGGAGCCCAGCAACACTGTGCCCGGGAGGCTGGCGGTCCCGACCCTGCAGGGAGCTGGACTGGGGGCAGGCAATCAGCACCCGGCCCTGGCAGAAAGGGTCTGAGAACTGCCCTCCCCGCCCTCCTTCCTGGGCAGAGCAGCGTTCCAGGAGCCCTGGCCTTGGTTTCCCCAGGCTGGCGGGTGGGCGAGCAGTTACTCTGCACAGTTCAGGCCCCCCTCTAGAGCCCTCGAGTGTGGAGAATAGGTCAGACATTGCTCAGCATCTGGAAGCTGCCTCCTGCTGGGCAGACGGAGGGGGAAGGCGGGCAGCTACTCAGAGCCCACCCTAAACAGGGAGCCTCCCTGAACCGCAAATGCAAACCTTTTGGCTGGAGAGCGTTTCATGGCAGGCTTAGCTGGCTGGGATAAACAGAGGTCTCCAGTTTCTCTGTCTGTGGGTGTTCTGCGGTCACCGTTTCCTCTGCTCTCCCGGGGGGGACTGGGAAACCAGTGACGACTTAACCCCAAGAGTTCCCATCCATGGAAGTCAGAGCTCAATCCTGGGGAAGGCAGGCCTGCTCCATTTTCCTGCGCGAGCCTTTCTCCTGCCCTCTCGTATTCACCACGAGGCCTCTTCTGGAACCAGTGCTCGGGATGCAAGACACTTGGCTTTCCCACCTCCAGGTGGCCTGGCATCCCCCCAAACCTGAAGGCTCCCCCTCTTCCTCTTACTCCCCAACACAAGGCACAGCCCAGTAAACAGTCAGAAAATGTGTTATCAAGGAATCCAGGTTGCATTTGAAACTCAGAAAACACAGTCCTTACCCTTAAAAAAAATTGAATTTCATTTTGGGTCGTGTTTCTGTTTGCTTCTCAGTAAAGTAGGACCAGGCATGTCTGTAAGAT
Organism: Furipterus horrens; assembly: GCF_987537825.1. Lineage (NCBI taxonomy): Eukaryota > Metazoa > Chordata > Mammalia > Chiroptera > Furipteridae > Furipterus > Furipterus horrens. Next base: position 137,174,816 of record NW_028327177.1, on the reverse strand, counting down.
ACACTACAGTTCTGAAACTGCCTTCACACCCCACAGGCTACAGAGGTTTATTAAAAGAACATATAAAAGTGACCTAAAGCTCAAGACTAAATACATTTCTGCAGAGGCCGGGGGCTTGTAGCATCAGCAGCATGGTGCAGACACTGGGGGTTTGTTGGGGAAAGTTATAGCAGACTCCCACCAGGCTCCCCTGCCCCCTCTCGGCTCTGTCCTTTGTGTGGGGACAGTGCAGATGTGAGGTTGCCCAGGGGTGGGGTGGTCAGCTGGAGGGGTCTGAGCACGTGCTGAGGGCCGATTCAGAGCCGTCAATGGCTCCATGGAAAGCCATTGTGATGGGCCCATCCCCAGGGGCAGGAGTCTAAGGACCAGGGATGAAGGACCCATTTCAACTCAACAAGAATGCACTGAGGCCCCGCCAGGTGCAAGGCACTGTGCTCGGCGCGGGATGGGCCGTGAGAGGGACAGCAGACAGCTGTGTCAGGCTGCAGCTCACCAGTGTCGCAGTCAGCCGAGTCCCTGGCATCGGGGATCTTTGCTCCCATTGTCCCTGCACAGCGACCACACAGCCCAAGTCGGGGGAGCTGCGGACGCTGAGAGTCGCTGAGGACCCAGTGGGCACACTTCTGCTTTCTGTGCAGGACAGTCATTCTGCAGCATCTTGAGGAGACCATCTATCCCTCTGCAGGTGGCAATGGGAGGTCACAGAAATATAAAGGTGCATCCGGGGTGCCAACGTTCCCATTAAATGCTTTCCTCTCTACAACACGCCTGGAATCTCCACTCAGCATGGGCCACAGAACATGCCGTGTGACATCGCCACCTGCCCTTGTATTTTCACACGTGATCCTCAGCAGTTTAACAGTATGTTCATTTCTGAGTGGAACTAAAGTTGATTTTTGAAATTGGATTAAGCAAGACAACGCTTGAGTTAAATAATCCTTGCAATGTGAAGACAAAAATGATACCTAATGAGTTGGTAGATGAAAATTCCCCTAAAAGTAGAAAAAAAAAAGACCTTTCTGCCACAAGCCAAAAGGGCCTTCATACAATGATGTATAAAAATCTCCACGGCAAGGAGGTAAAATAAAAATATCTACTCTTTACTCTAGATTTTCAGAATTTTATGCAAAGGCACGAGTGTGCCAAAAATCATAAATGCAATTTTATCCCCAAATCAAATCCTCTTATAATACAGCTATTACCAGAAGGTCTCTGTTTAACCTCACTGAGTCCCGTCACTGTTTCAATGCCGGCACGTTCTAGTATAAGTGCTGAACTTGAACCTAGACTCCTCCCCGGAGCATGGTGCTATGGGTTTGATCTGTCGTCCAAGTCTGTACCTTTGATGGAGGGGTCTGTGGGGAGAGCCTTGATCAAACCACACAGTTTTGCCTACAGGACAGCAATCAGCTCCAATGCCCGGATCTGGAAGATACTGCACAGAACCAGAGCTACTGAAGGCCTTGAAGACACGGAGGCAGAGACTCCACAGTAGAAGGTCACCTTCCCCTTAGGAGCGAAGAAATACTCTGGTCAGATGCTGCTCAAGAGTCTGGAGGCTGACTCCTGGGGACCGCAGGGAAGTCCCTCACAAACAGGACCCCTCACCCAGGGGCTGGGAACCCCCCAAAGGCTGGCTTCAAGGGTCGGGGGTAGGACCTCAGACTGTTGGTAGGACCTCAGACTGGGGTGTCTGATGGACAGCAGATGACCACTCCCCACTGTTGCCCACAGAAGATATTACTAATCAATCACAAGCAACCTCATACCTCCAAACACTACCCTCCAGGCAGCAACTCACTTCTACACCCCAAGGCAAAGTCCCCCAACCGAGGCAAGGAAAACTCTCCCTCCAAACTCAAAAGGCAATTTCCCCTTGACAGCTTGCGGACCACAAGCCCTGGGATACAGCTAAGAGGGTGAATTACAAAAGCCGTGTGCTTAAAGATAGCATTCAGAAGTCTCCCGGCCGTCATGCCTAGAATTCCAAGAATGGACTGGTATGAAAGGGGCTGGCTCAACGAACTTGGTGAACATACCAGCTAAACCCAATACACTGGGCCCTCTGTGTATGTGGGCTGTTCACAGGGAACTGTCCCAATTCAGAAGTCTTTACAGAGAGCTGAAATGACCATTCACCAAGACCTCTTGGGCTGCTCTGAGCTGATTAGCAACAGAGGGCTGTCTACTAGAGAGGACTGATAACACGGGAATTATTTGGAAGCAGGACCTTCCCGTTAAACTGCATTCCAAAGATAATGAAGGAAGTCACGCAGGCATTGAAATTCTTGTGTACTGGCTGGATCACCAGCTCAGCCTCTATCAGGAGCCTCTGTGGTTCATGAAGGTGGAATCCAGAGACCACTCCACAGACTGCAGAAAACCCTCCGGCCCCTCTAATCCTGCAGAAGTGATGCTTAACAGAGGGACAGGAATCCATGGCTTTCCACCAACAAGCCAACCCTGTTGATGGAATGGTGTATAAGAAACGTGGAGGCCAAAGGCACTTTTGCACCCCAACTGGGTTACAATAATTCAGCGAGGCCCCTACAGTTCCTAAGTCCCCTGCGGAGGCGGAGCAGGTATTCCTGCTTAGAGATTACCAGCAGTGGAGACTGGTGATCAAAAAAGCGACCATCCACCCCCAAATTTCTCTGACATGGCGCCGTACCATGCAGCACCTCGAAACTATTAAGGAAGCATTAAACATTTAAGCCCAGGATTTGCTTTCAAAAATAGCATTGTCAGATCTATCCACATGATGACATCCTGGGCGTTCTGTTCTGATGAGCTGCTGGAGTGGGGGCGGGGGGGGGGGCGGTGACGCTCTTGGGGACGGCCAGGGAACTGCTCACGGCCTGCTCTGTCCTCAGTGCGTCCCCGTTCACCTTGTCCTGTTAGTAGTGACGGCAATCACTCAGTACCTCTGTGCCGGAGATCTTGTTACTGTGAGTTTTGTTGGCATCTGAGGATATCCATGGATTTGTATTTCACAGGTCGATATCATCTAATGCTGGTGGATTGGGGTCTGGGTGGAGGGTCAAGAATTTTCTCCGAAGCAGCCAGAAATCTTTGAATGGAGAGCCTGGAACTGGATGAAGGCAGATGCTGCCCCGAGCAGCTGCTTACCGCTTAGACCAGGGAGCCTTGGGTCCCACCTGGCAGGGAGGGATGCGAGGGTCAGGTCACATCTCCGCATCTCCCAAAGGCCTCTCACCTCAATGTGGTCTTCTACGCTAGAAGGAGAGACTCTCCCAGGTCAACCTGAATCACGGTGTGAGTGGGGGTTGCATTTCTCACTGCAAAGCACCCCATGAGTTTTTGGGTTACAAAGGAAGGACAGGCAACAAGGGCAGGTTTTCTAGGCTCTGAGCCTCGGAACAAGGAAGCCAAACTACCGCAAATGGTCATCTTGTCCCCATTATCTTACGGTCACTCTTTGACAAGGAAAAAACATCATTAGGTGAAAAAACTTGGGTTAGAAAACTTTGTTCAACATAACCAAAATGTGGTAAACCAAAAATGCTGCATTACTCACGGAAAAAATACTGCAACACGCGGCAAACTATTAACGGTGCGCCCCTTAACCATCCACCTCTGCAGTTTTTAACATATAGGCTGAGCAGTGACTGTATTGCATCTAGAAAGTTCTTCATTGTCTGAAGCACACACAGAGGCTAAGAATATATGTCATATGACATCTCGCACTTTTAGATTTCTGCAGGAAATAACGCCAGTGCTATTAAGTGCACACCAACGTACCACAGGACGCTGTGAAGAAAATTACCACGCTTGATTTATACAATTGATGCTTAGTTTGAAGTCTCTTAGCATTTTCCTCCATTCAGCTGAAAATGGACCCTCTCTGTTTGGGATTAATGGCAATCAGCTAACGCAGCGGCCTCCAAACTTTCCTGAGGACAGGACCCCATTAGTAACAGAAGCCGTGGTCAGGCCACCGATACACGCATGTTTATTTGTAAAGGAGGTCCATACCCGACTAGGCTAACATATGAGGCCCATTATCAAATGTATGAGAACAGAATTGCTTGTGTCGGATGAGGTGCAATTCCCCTGCATCGCAGTGGGTCATCCTGTGTGCTCCCCACTTTGGGGATGTTGGCTGATGTTAACTCGCTATCACCCCTCTCACTGGCAGCCATCCCCTGGAAATCCCCTACCAGAGGGGGTAGTGACCTCGGCCACTTGCCTCTGGCAGGTCACCAGCAGGAACTCCCTCTTCCTTGGGCTGGAAGTCCCTTCCCACAGCAAGGCTCTCAGCAGCTATGACTGGGGACCTTAACACAGCTGGCTGCGGTTCAAGGAACCTCTGAGACAGAAGCACTTCCCTATCTTTTTAGCTTGTTTGTCTGGGAGATGATTAAACAGAAAAGCTTTAGTGATTCTTTTTCTGCTCAGAAATCGATAAACGGTCAGAATAGTGATATCAGAGGTTTCTGAATGCTTCTATAAAAAAGCTGACGTTACTTAGGATATTAGGGAAAGTCGGAACACCTAGATGAGGTGCTGCGTCCAGATATGCCTTTAAGACAGTAAGAAATGCTGAGAATCTGCATGGTTTTCTCTTCCCTCCGAACAAGTTCTGAGCGACATGGGAGAACACTAGGAAGTCCAAATCTGGAGGGTGACAGAGATTAAAAGTTAAAAAAAGAAAAATCACGCCTGAACTATGTGAACCCCAAAGAAAGTCTCATAAAATGTCGACATCAAGTCCATCTTTGCCAGGTGGGCGTCTGAAGAGTCTCTAGGATCTGCTCTCACATCTAAGAATTAGCAGAAAGCAGGAGTGCCCTACCTCTGCGGAAGCATGAACCAATGATGCAATGAATAGATGAAGAAACCACTGAGTTGATGAACCCCTGCTTGGATTTACAGAGAAGGTATAAGTAGCAAGGGCAGATTTTCCAGGGTCTGATTCTCAGAACCAAGAAGCCAAACTACCACATGACCTTCGCTGTCATTACTCTGCCCCCATTATTTTCTCCTTACCCTTTTCATCAGGAAAGATACATAGTAAATGAAAAAAATGTGGGTTACATTGTTCAACAGAATCGTAATTTGGTAAACCAAAAAAGATGCATTGTCTCATCTTTGTGCCTGAAGTCCATTGCCAAGGTGTAGGTCTAAGGCCTACAGTCTCTGTGATGTGTTTTATAGATATTTGTGGCCTTCCGAAGGCAATTTTTTTTTTAATAGTACATACTGGGAACACAGATGGTAATAAAGATTCCTGGCTCCCAGGAGCTCAGGGCCAGTGAGGAGGAAAGGTGGAGAGCGTTGGAGGTCCACTTAGGGTGCCCTCGTGAGGGTCTGAACACGTTGCCAGGAGGGCCTGGGGAAGCCCTGAACATGGGATGTGGGAAAGCAGGAAGGATTCCGGGAGGAGTGGGTCTGTGGCTGGAGGTGATGGGGGAGGGGCAGCTGGTTCGCCTGCAGAGGTGGGGGGAGGGGCAGGTCCAGCACAGGAAGCAGCCTGTGGGGGTGCACAGGGGCAGGGAAGAATGCATTTGGGGACTGGAGACCCGTGACCAGCCCAAATGCTGAGGTGTGCAGGAGGGGGCCGCCTGCCTGCGAAGCCCGTGGCGGTGAAGGCATTTTCATTTTGTCCTGAAGGCAATGAGGAAACACGTTCATTCTAAGTAGGACACAGACTTCTTCTAAATTTTTTTGGGGAAAAAAAAAAAAGACTGAATTTGAAGGAAAAAAAAGCTCTAACGATGTGAAACCAGGGAAATATCTAAAAATAATTTATCAGCTCAGATATGTTAAAATATCATTTTTGTTCTCCTATATTAAGATCTTCAGTTCCAATCACCAGTACAGGGACAGAGTCACCTTTAGGTGGGTCAGGAGGTCTGCTCCACAGAGCGGCGCTGATCACAGAATCTGCATGTGGTGCACACCCCAGGGATGTTTCTTACACTGAACAATGTGGGTTTAAGGTTTGGACAGAATTGAGTCCAAGGGGCCCCAATTAAATCCTCACCCCAGGTCATGCTTATCAATTTTAGAGAGAGGGGAAGGGAGGAAGAGAGAAGGATAGAGACATCGACGTGAGAGAGAAACATTGATCTGTTGCCTTTCGCCTGCACCCCGACTGGGGACCGAACCCACAACCCAGGCATGTAGCCTGAGTGGGAACTGAACCTGTGACGCTCTGGTACACAGGATGACACTCCAACCAACTGGCCAGGGCACGGGGTGCCACTTTTTATATACCGTTGAGAAAGTGCTAGGCTGCCTAGAAATGTGTGCTGGATAGTGATCCAATGGAAAAAAAGACAAATAATGACTCAGATTTCTCTAGAAGGATAGTTAAAGACAACGTGGCAAGTCTTATGTTAAAAAAACCAGAAAAACAAGAAAACACACTATGTGCGTCTGTGACACTCCACACAAATGACCTCTCTGGTTGCCTCTGTCCTTTATCATCACCCAGGAAAAGGCAGGAAGCTCCTCAGGAGAGAGTGGGGCACAGAAATGCCGCAGCCTGTCGGCGGGAACAAACTGCCACCTGCATCGCGCGTGGCGCGATTTCACGACACTCAGAAAGTGCTTTTGTGTGCTGGCTGCAGGGCAGGTGACATGCACAGATGGGGCGTTCCTGGAACTTTCTACATGACCCAGCCTGTAGGAAGGTAACCGGGAGGGACCCTGAAGGTGGGTTCTCCCAGCTGCAGAAAGGGTTCAGCTCTGTGAAGTCACTGCATCCCAACAGGGGGACAGTGTCCAGGGCTGATGAGGGGGCCAGAAGGTAGGGGTGGCCCTTGGTAGGGTTATTCCCATCACTTAATGCTCTGTGGGCACAGGAACACAGGGGAACAAAGGGGGGGGCAGCTCCCTGTCTTGGTGCCCCAACACCCCCACTGTACTAGCCAGCCAGCTGACTTTCAAAACCCGCATGTTCCCTGCCCAGATGTTAATGAGGAAGATGCTGAGTGGAGTGTTGCAATGCTCACACACTGACAGGCTCCCTCCCAAACGTGGCAGCAAACATCGGAGGTAAAGGGATGCATGTTTGTTGCTAAAATAAACCCAAGGTGTGCACATTAGCTGTCACAAGTTGACCCACATTTGTTTTAATGAAACCAGCATCATTTTGGGGGGGAGGGCTGTGTAATCCCCCTCAGCCATGAGAACAAATGTTAACCCTGCTACCACTGAATGACAGACCCATGGGGGCACTTGGAGTGGAGTGTGGCACCCTACACACGGCAGAGGAGTCAACTTGGCAAGACCTGATGGTCACCGCACCCCCACTCTGCATGCATAACAGCCTTTGCTCTCCAGAGAAGCAGCCCAGCACCATCAGGGTGGGCAGGAAGGACCCCCCAGCTCACCACGGCCCCCCTTAGCTGCACACACCAACCTGCCCTCCTCCATGCCTGCAGACCTGCCCCTGCAGAAGCACCTGCCTTCTCTGTACGGCTTGGATCATTAATGCTGTCAGTGTAATCGCTGTGACTGTGTTCATTAGCAAAAGATGGTCTTTGGAGAAGCAATTTTGAGCTGAATGAGCAGAAAGACAGGTGACCAACAGCCAGCGACACCCCCCCTCCCCCCGGTGGGCTGACACCTTCTGGCCTGCTTCCGAGCCTCCTGCCTGTGATACCTGTAACTGACGCCCTGCTGCATGGCATCAAACACTGGCCCTGGTGCCGGGCTTGGCTTCCGTAGGGCTGCTTTGAAATGAAGGTCTGACAGATCTCTGGAGCCACAAGCTCCCGCCCACACCCTGTGAGGGGCAACTCAGAGCAGGGAGGGAGGGCTGAACGGGACCAAGGCTCTGTCTCCCAGCGGAGGAATGCAAGATGGGGCAAAGACCCAACAGAGCACTACAGATTGAACGGAGGGTCCCAATCTGCCCAGGAAGGTGGACTCTAGTCCCAGAGGTCACCTTGTCCAGTGAGGGACCACAGGGTAGGAGGAAGACTTGAACTGCAAGGGCAGACAAAGGTTCTCCAATCCCGTCCGCAGCAGCAGCACTAAGTACCACAATTGTAATGCGCCTTACAAATAATCATGCGGCTCTTTCATTGCATGTACAGGTAAGTTGTTCCCTTCTCTGGGCCTCGGTTTCCCTGAGGCGATACCACAAACAATCGACTGGGGCAGAGGAGCGAGGACAAAAATCTTGGGTGTCCTGCTTGCTGAGTCATTCTTATTACCAGCCCGCTTCTGAAATGGATCGTCACCATTGACCTCTCAGCTCAGAGGATGCCTTTAAAACACGCAGCCTAAAAGCTTGATGACAAGGACTTGTTTGGGCAAGTGATGTGAATAGACAGTTCACGGCCAAGCACACTGGAACAGCCAATGAGCACAAAGAAAGAAGCCCAGCCTTAGGAGCTGTCAGGGAAACGCAAGTCACAGCAACCACAAGCCATTACTTACCACTCTTGAATTTTTATCAGTCTGATAGGTGAGAAATTGCCCTGCTGGTGGGTCAGGCTTAACACCCTCGGTAGAAAAGTAAATGAATTCCATTTTTTCCCAAAAGCAATCTGACAACACAGATTTCAACAAGTACACATTCCATCCCACTTCCACTCAAATCTCACTGCCGGTCATCTTTTCTTTGGTGGACACTGTCTGGTTGGTTTTCTCCTTAGCGTTCGTTCTGCCCTTCTTTCTAACAGGGTGTCCACATCTGCCCCTGTCCCCTTCCCCTGACCTTCACCTACAGCTCCTTTCAAGGACCTAGGAGGTCCAAGAGGACTCCTTCTCCCTCGCCTGTGACTGGCTTGGGAACACAGGCCCAAGCCAATCAGCTCCCGGCTTTCTCCTAGTTCCAGAGTGGACACATAACCTACTCTGGGCCGGCGGGCTGCTGGGCAAGATCGTTTCTCAGTTTTAGGGGAGACACCCAGAGCCTCTCCCTTCCTTTGGCGGCTTTTGCACGCACGCCGTGGCCAGGCCGGATATGACGGCACCCATCTTGCTTTTCTCAGTCTGAGAACAAGGCACATACATGCAGACGGGTGCCAACTTGCACCACCTCTACCACTGCCCTTTCTTGCCTATGAATTCCTCTTGCTGGGTTGCTTTGTAATTCATGAAGAATTTCAAAACAGAGAAAGGCACAGAGAATAAGGTAAAAAATATTCACGTGCTCACAACTCAGATTTCACAGAGGTTGACACTTTGCCACATGCTCCAGGTCTGAGTGTTAAAACAAACTTGAGAGACACATCGGAAGCTCCTGTGGTATGTTTTGCTGACTCCATTCTTCTCCGCTCCCCGCCCCCCCCGCAAAAGCAATTTCTACCTTGAAGTGGATAGGCATCCTTCCCTTTACCGTTTAATATTTCTATTCGTCGTCGGCAGCCGTCCGTCTCGAGAGACGATGGTGTAGCTTCTTAAGAGTCTATCTGCACCGCCGAGAATGGCTGTGCAGTCCGACTCGGGAGTGACACGGTATCTGTCTCCTCCCGTGTTGAATCGACATCTTGCGATGACGCTGGAGTGTCCTCTCCAGTGAAGCTGAAGCTACAGAGCCTGGGCAGGGTGATATGGAGGGTCCGCTGTTGCCCATGCAGCAGACCCCCCCTCTCTTCGCAGCTGAAGGGTCCAAGGGAAAGACAAAGTCAATACAGCTTGGCTTCAGGTGCGCCGCAGGAGTTGCCGGTGTTGACTACAACGTCAAACCGCCTTAGGGACTCCGGCTCCGGATTTTCTGTCGGGGTTTACTCCCTTAGCCTTTCCCCTGAAGAGGTATGCCGCAAGGCAGTGGAGGTTTTTTGGAGTCAGAGTTTTCCTTCTCTGATGTGCCCTGACTGGAAGATCGAACCAGCGACACTTAGCTCGCAGGCCGACGCTCAATCCACTGAGCCAAACCAGCCAGGAATAATATTTCTATTATATATGCATTATATGTATTAGACTGAACTCTGTGACTTGGTCAATATCAACCATTTTTACCAACATATTTTACCTATATTTCCTATTTTGTATTGTTCAACCAAACACGGACACAGTTTTTTTTTCCCATAATTTAGCAACTCTAGTCATCGATATATGAGGTCTGTCCAGAAGGTATCCAGCCATGTAATATGAAAAATAGAGACGTTCATTGAAGAAGATACAAGAAACACTGTACACAGGACAATGACACCTCAGTCCCCTTCGAGGTGGGCACCTTGGGACCTCACACAATTCTCCCAATTGCCATCAGCCGAATCTCATTGATGGTCTGAAATCTCTTCCCTTTCAAAGGTGATTTCGGTTTTGGGAAAACCAGAAGTCACAGGGCACCAAATCTGGGCTGTAGGGGGGCTGAGTCACCTGGGTGATTTGATGTCTCACCACAAACTCTGCATGAGACGTGATGCATGAGTGGGCTCATTGTTGTGATGAAGCTGCTAATCACCAGTTGCCCAGAGCTGCGGCCTTCTGAATCATCCAAATAGTTTCCATGGAGGAACGTTCAAGCTTAACGCAAAATCTGATGCGGATTTATTGCTCTACTCGCTCAGTCATTTTGACTATGACGGCCACACAGGACACATGCTCATTCAAGGGCCTCTACTGTCCCCACTGACTAGTACAGTGACGCTGTCATTGTTCACACAGGCACATTCCAGTCCACTCTCCTTGGCTGCCAGGTTATATTGATGTCACACAAACCATTCTTGTTATATTAACAATGGCTAGACTCTTTTTCTGGACAGACTCTGTACTTCAAAGGTGATTTTATTTATTTATTCTTAGAGAGAGGTAAGGGAGGGAGAAAGAGGGAAAGAAACATTGATGTGTAAGAGAAACATGGATTGGTTGCCTCTTGTGCGCCCCCAAGTGGGGACCCGGCCTGCAACCCAGGCATGTGCCCCTGACCAGGAACTGAACCAGCGACCTTTCGGTTTGACCACTGAGCCACACCAGTCAGAGCACCAACAAACTTTTCAGGTTTATCCACATCGATCCCTGTCCTTTTAATTGCTGCTCAGAACTGGATTGATTAGATGTGCCCTGAAGTATTTTTCCATCCTTTACAGACGGGTGCTTAGGTGGTTTTCTATTTTTTCTGTCACGCGGCGTTCATGCAGGAGTGTTTCCAGGGCAGAATGAAGTGGAGTTGCTGGGAAGGGGTTGGGTCTTGAGATTTGTTAGGCATTTTCTGCATTTACGGTCCTCCTGTCCAGTGTGACAAGTTCCATCCATGTCAACGCTTCCTCTCTGACCGAGCTTCCTTGGTACAGACTGCAACGTCTGAGCTAATCTGGCGGCTGTGGAATGGCTGCCTTTTTAAAAACGTGCATGTCTCCCGTTACTAATTGAGCATCTTTTCAAATGTTACGGCTTATCATATAAAACCCTTCTGCACGGAGCTACTCCCCACACGTGGACGTCTCTCGCTTGGCTTGTCAGTGGTTTTCTCTTTGAATCCTAGGAGATCTTTGGGTAATCAGGATTCGTTCCTCTTTACAGTAGCAAGCATCTTCCCCCGGGGAGGGCTGGTTGTTCCACCTTCTAAAAATGGCTTCTACTGTCATTCATAAGGTTGAACTTTTAAGTCGTAAAATGTATCTGTCTCTTCCTTTAATCACTTGTGCTTTGTGTGTGTGTGTGTGTGTTGCTTATGAAATGTGTTCCTCCCCAAGGTCATAAAGATACTTGCCTGGTTTTCTTCTTAACATTTTAAAACCCTGCCTTTCACATTTAGGTCTTAGATCCACCTGAAATTTACTTTTGTGTGAGATGTGAGAATGCTTTCCAAGTGTGCATTTCCCTGTATGAAAAGTCAGTCATCCGAGCACAATATATTGACTTGGCTCCTATTTTCACTTCTGAAATATAATTCTGATAAACAGCTAGGCCAAAGAGACAGACCGGAGAACCCAAATATAACACCTCTGCAAATACCACATTATTTTAATTACTACCTTTATGAAAAGAAAAATCTATCTCACTATGCAAGGCTACCTTCTTCTTTGTCTGGGTTTTCTTGGTCCTGCATAAATTTTAGGATCAGCTCGTTACATTCAGCAGAAGATTTTATCAAAGCTTTTACTGAAATTGTTCTGAATATATTAATTTGGGGGGAATGCGCCATTTACACAGTGTTAGTTTATGTCTCTTTTTATTTACTCTTTCGTGTCCTTCTGTGATGTTTTATAATTATCTCCATACATCTTCACACTTTTCTTATTGGATTCCTTTCTGAGTGTCTTAGGTTTTATAGTTAATGGGATCTTTTACATTTCATTTTTTACTTAGAAGTGTTTAGGAACATTATTGAAAATGCAGTAAACTTTCTGAATTCACTGAGTAGTTCTAATCATGTAGATTATCTAGCATTTTCTAAGACAGGGGTTTCTAAGAAATGATACATTTCTTCTCTTTTCCATTCTTACACCTCTCCTCTATTCTCCCTGCTGTGCCGTAGGGCCTGGGGCAGCCAGTACACACGATGAAGCAAAGAGGTGGGACTGGGTATCTTTGCTGTATTTCTGCAGGTAAGCTTTGCCCAGGAAGAGGGCGCTTACTGTAGGTTTTTGGCGGATGCCTTTTATGTCACTGGTCAATAATTTTTTAAAAACTGGGAATAAGTGTAAAATTTTTATCAAACACTATCTGTGCACTTACTGAGCTGACAAAACACCTTTCCTTCTTTAACTCATGGTCGTGGTCCATCCTAGGAACAGACTTTCCAAAGCGAAGCCACCCTGGCATTTCCTCGACATGATGTTTATACATGATCCCCTTTATAACAATTGCTTTTATTGGTCTGTAGAGCCAGAGATTTTTACAGTAAACATTATTTACAAAATAAGAATAAGTTTAAAAATTATTTCACTATGGGTTTTTACAAAATATACCCTGGAAAGATGTATTTGATTTTGTCAGAAAACGTTATCTGTAGCTCAGAACCGACCCTCGGGAGCTCTGAAACCAAACTCCACCCATCCACCATCTGGCACTGTTAGCAGCCTGTTTACACCCAGAGGGAGGGCAGGGGACACAGTGAGAGCTGCCAGGGGCTAGCAGGACACTGTCCATGTGGACCCCACAGCGCCTTGGATTCCTGTTCTAACGACCAGTCTAACAAGCAGGAAATGTTCGCAACATGTGCACTTCTCGGAGATGCCACAAACCACATGGGAAACCCCTCGTTGCTGTCTCTCCACATGCAAGCCCCCGGCAGGACACAGAGAACAGGTGTCCTCGGTGGACCGTGTTGCTTCTGCTTCGTCTCCTGTCCTTGCCTTTACAGCAAAGGAGCGGAGGAAGATGGAAGAAGAGTGATGTACTAGAAAATTCTTGTTTTTCACCTGCTGTGGAGGAAAGTCACTCAAACAGAAGCCAGACGAGGTGGGGAAAGCAGGCAGGAGTGGCACTGGGAATGATACTGTGACATCGCCGACAGGCGTCTCTGTAGAGTAACTGACATCTATCAACGTCCAGGGACCGTCCCTACTAAGGCTTCTCCATAAGGAAATGGTGGACTCAGCAAACGTTGGCTCGCACGGGCTCTGGGCCACGGGGATCAGCACTCCCTGCCCTCCAGGAGCCTATAGTCCCCTGAGACCCCACCATGTAAACCAAAGCTTTCAGTCCTATACTGAAAACTCAGAATATTATATAAAGCCCTAGAGAAAGGGGGAGGAAGCTTATCTCAACATAAAATAAATCAGCATGGGCTTCACAGAGCAGCACAGTTGAAGTCTTCTGTCAAGGCCATTGGAAGTCTAACACTATGGAAGTCACCGAAAAGAGAAAACAGGGAACAATGGGATGTGGGAGAACTAAGGGATGGAAGCAGGGAGAGGAAAACAAATGGAAGGCAGCCATGATCGCCCATGGGGCTGGGCACCCCTGTAAATGCTGCGCATCTGTTCACGCATTTCGTTCTCATGACATCCCTGAGTGGCATTCTTACTCCCATCAGCCCCACCGAGAAGCTAGGAACTGGCTGGGAGCCACAGGGGTTCTTGACCTCCAGCTCTATTTCTCTAGAAAAGACCCAGGAGGGTGACATCCTGCTGGAGACATGGGGGCGGGGTGTTGGCGTGTGTGGGCTGGTCTAGAAGAAGAACCACGTGGTATGACTGCACCTCTGTTATAGACTGGGGCACGGTGGTGCCACGGACAAGCTGATGGTTCGCCATCTGTTTAATCAAGGCTTTAAATATTGCTCCGGATTGGCGAGGCAAGGCTCCGCGCTGCCCTGAGCAGTTTTGCAGATGGTGGTGGCGGCAGGGGTCAGTGTCCCCTCCAGGGTCCCCAGGAGTGGTGGTATCATCATTTTCATCTTGAACGCCATTGGTAGCAGCAGCAGTGACCCTGGCACTGAGTGCTTCCACCATGTGAGCCGCTGTTCTAAGCATTTCAGATTCACCGGCTCGTCAACGTTGGACGTGAGTGCTGTTATCACTCCCATGATGCCCTGAGAAGTGAAGCAGCCTGCCCAGATGTACAACCAAGATTCAAACCCAGCTGCTCCGTCTGAATTACTAGGGCTAGACGGCCGCATCGCCAGGCAGTTCTGGCCCCGAGGCTGCACCCTCCCCGGCGTGAACCACAGCCCTGGAATGGCCTGGCCTTCTACACCTTGGAGGGCAGTTCATCAGCTATTATTAGGGGGCTGGGGGTCCTCACCCATCCAGGCCCAGACGGTTTATCCTGGGATTCCTTCTAAGTTCACGCACTGAGGCATTCTGGGAAAGACAACTTTCTCCATCTTGATCAACTTCTCTACAGCAGGGACACGCTTGGGATGCCATCCAGCCTCTGTGCTCCTTTCACCTGGCTGTGTTCTCAAGAGGCGACAGTGACTCTGGCCTCACCTCTGGCCCCGGCTGAGTGTCGCACACAAGCATCCCGGCTCGGTGAGGCACCCTGTGCCTGAGGCGGACGTCCCTGGTCCCAGTCCCAGGCCGGCCCTTCACAGACGGTGTCTCCAGGCAGAGGGTTCTGTGCTTGGAATCATCTTTGGAAACCCAGCAGGCTGAATGAGAATTCTGGAAGTTTCTCTCATGTCCTAAGTCTAAACTGTGCATCTAAACTGAAGCCCCCTCTCTCCACACTTCCGCCAGCCAAGCCTGAGACAACCCATTAAGTGGTTTCCAGAAGCTTCTGTCCTCACACTTGCCCCTCTTCTCGGAGACGGCTGAGAAAGCCTGCGTCTGTGGGAGGGGTCTCTGCGTGGGTGGGTTGCGGCTTGTGCTCGGTGACAGCCATTTGAGTGTTCCAGCATGACTCAAACCAGAAAGTGGCAATGACCGTTCTCTGCTGATTTGAAACACTAGTTATAACCTGGAGAGTCCGTGCAACCTTTGGTTTCCTGTCCCATCAAAGGGTGTTGGCAACTTTTACTTTTCATTATCTAAGAGAAAAATCACAAAGCGAGGCTCTGGGTGCAGGCAGGACCGGGGTCCCATTCTTGCTCCACTGTCACTCGCACATGACCTTGGACAGCCAGCTTCGGTGCCAGGAGTCTCTGTCTCATCCAGAAACCTGGAACAGCATTATCTCCTTCCGAGGGTGCTCCAGGCATTAAATGAAATCGTACAGGGAAGGTCCCTATCACTGTTTGGGTTTCAATAATTCAAAGCAACAACCTAAAGCAAAATTAATCTTGAGAGAAATACAAAAGGAGCCCTTCAACGTGGCATAACACACGGGTGTCCATATGCGTAAAAATGGACAGTAAAGGTTTGTGTGTTTTATTGGATGTACCATACACCTCAGCTTCAAGAGTTGCAGGTGCCGAAGGGCAGGGCCAGAGACACGCCTGAGGTTTACTGACATTGACACTGACAGAGCCACTATTCATTGCAGGGGAAGAGAGGAACCGCCCACACACCCAGCGGAAGGTGAACGATGAAATAAACTCGGGTACTTCCGCACTGGTAGGCAGAATGCTGTTTACCTATTAAAATTGTGTTTTCAGAGAAGGTTTAATGTCACGAGAACATGCTCCAAATACAATGAAAAGTGGGCGAGAAAACAGGATATGAAGCCGTGTAGAGAGTAGAATTCCAATTTCAAGCCTATGTCTGCATGGCCTGAGATCAGAGGCATCAGATGAAAGTGTTATCAGTTGTCATCCCTGGGGGCAGGGCAGTGGGTGGGGTTTTTTCCCTTCCCTTTATACTTTCCTGTATTTTCTAAAGGGACTGAAATGAACACATATTACTTTTAGTATCATAGTAAGAAATGAATGCGTGCCTTAGAGAACATACATGAAGGGAGGTGGTGATGGTATGAAAATAGGGCCGGCACCGAGGTGTGGCTGCCAGGCGGCTGTGGCAGGCGGTCGCTGCAGACAGAAAAACTTCTCCCATCTCATTATCAGAGAAAACAGAGTCTCTGCCTCCAAGCCAGCGAAGCTGGAAGCTGGGTTTTTACACTATCAAAATCATTGCCCGAAAGCCCAGAGAATCGCTGAAGCGCTCTGAGAGACCATGGGGAAAGACAGGAACACCTTTTGGATTATTCTAGAATCTCAATCCTTAGGACACAAGAGTAGTTTCTCAGTGAGAATGACCTTGTTTCTGAACAATTATCTTTCTATAACACACAGCTAGAGACTCATTCGGGGACCACCTTATTGTTTTATTATCATTATTACTATAATCACAATATTATTTTGTAAAAGTAGATTGTCTGAAATATGAGGATGGACTTATAGTTCTGAATTTAAATGAGATTGGAGTTTATCTCCAAAGAAAAAGAATATTACATCCTCAGAGCAACGAGTACTTTTACTGTGTGGGGTTTTATACTCACATCCTTCTGCTTTTTGCAAAAGACCTGAAACACAATATCATCTTTGATTTTTTGGTCTTTCTCTCAAAATGTCTAATGTTTTTGAAGGAAGAGCATTAAAGAAGGCCAGAGAATGGATTTC